>NC_092827.1:43490652-43800097 GCF_039878825.1 Excalfactoria chinensis
ACAGTAAATCGTTCACAAGATTTATATAAAAGTGCTTCCCTTTTATAGTGTTTTTATAAAGATCATTATTTTATACCACAGTGAAATCATCAAATAATACAGCTACTGTAGATACTTATGGTAAAATGATACCCTGCTTAATTTTATGTTACTCACTATGTATTGACATCTGTGACATTCTTAGACATATCATGAGCTTGAGGGTCATACAATCCAGAGGAAATTCATTTACTGGCCAAAGACAAGGTTAGTTGTTAGCATTAAAGTTACACCATGCTTTTCACCTGTCTCATTCTCTGATGTTCTTCCAGGACATTGTAAGTAGCTCTAGCAATCAAAGACATCTGTGAAGAAAAACAGAAGACAAATACTTGAGCCCTCCAGAAATACATGCATTAAAGAAAGCAGTAGGTGATAGTTAACTGACAAACCACAGCCCCACAGGCTGGCTACGTGTTATAGTAAAATGTCAGCACTTTCAGTATAAGACCCAATTCTTCCTGCCCAAGGCACTTATTTTCACTCAGAATGACTGTTTTGAGCAAATTTAGCAGTCTTCCAAAGTGCAACTCTTAATCCAAGTGCCAAAGTACATGCTTTGCAGCTAATGTTCTTATGGACTAAAGTATTAAAAACTTTGTAGAGCCTGCTTTGTTACTGCACAGGATAAGAGATTGCTTTAGATACTAATATACTTATGCTAATATACTTATGCAGTGATGCAAAATGTTAGGAAGAAAAGATTCCTGTCTGAGACTGAGAACAGAGTGCTCTTACACTGGTATGACATAGGTAGGAAGCTATAAAATTAAGCACTCCTGAGCGCAGTGCAAATAAAACCAAAATCAAATACAGTCGGCTTCAGGTGCAATGGTAGAAACCAAGTACCTCACCTGGCAACAGAAAATCTTATTTGAATCTTTATAATCTGTATTTTATTTCTATTTTATTTTATCTTTTTTTGTTTTATTATTCCATTTCATTTTTACCTGGTTTGCGTAAATGAGATAAAACCAGATAATTTCATATTGCATTACAGAACTATACTTCCTGAGTTCTGTAGATGCCATGTTGCCCATTCCTCGATGTTCTAAGGACAGTACTTCCTGCTCTACTAAAGTGGAAGGAAAGATCTTTTGTATTCCTTCTTCTTAGACTAAAATTTTATATATGTATATATATTCACTTTTTTTGTATGGTGTCTGGATGATGCTCAAGTCTTCCTACTGAATCTCCATTTTCAGTACTGCTTTCACTGTCTGAGTCGCATTTGGCTCTGAATGCTTTCAGAATACATTGCATTTTGATCACATTTTCATTGCACACCTTCTTGAAGATACTTTTTTAAAATACTTTGAATCAACCATATGTATTGTTCTTCCCCAGTCATTTCTCTACTGGTTGTCTGCTATCTGGAGCTGCATTCACAAGGGTTTAAGCTTTGTGGTCACAGCAACAAGCATTTGTTTCCTCCTGTGGAATAGGCCTTTGCAGCGTTCAAATGAAATGTGCTGCCTATTAGATTACTGTTGGAGTGGCAAGCATATCACATTGGGCTTGATTCTTTAGATGACATGCAATTATTAGCCTGGTACCAGTTTTAGAAGAAAAACTGGATCCCTGAAGAGACATTTGTTGAGAGATTTATCAGTGATTTACTCAAAAAGCTTGTAAGACTCAGACTCAGTGTCTTTATAAAGCTCTAAAATTAAAATATATCTTGGAAAGTTCAAGTGGCATCAGAAGGCAGAAGAAACAGATCTCTCCAATTTCTCTGTGGTGAGATAATCAGAAAGAGCAACAGTCTGTGTTTGGGACTGTTGTTTTGCAATACTGTCTGAATCAGGCTGGCAAGCTCTGGAAGTGTAAGAAAGAGAAAGACGAGCATGATTAAAAGGACATCCAGAGACACTGGAATTTCTGGCATGAAATGGCTATTCAAGTTGTGAGGTAGAAAAAAAAAAAAAAAAAAAAAAAAACACTGAACATGATTACAATCTTCTTTTAGCCATCTGCTGAGATTTTTCCCAGCTCTCTTCAGTTTGTCATCTGAACTGCAGTCTTTCCAACTGTGCCTCATTCCTTTACAGGTATTCTTTCTCCCCCCTAAAGTGACTGGTCATGTTAAAATGCTGTTCTGCCTCTGCAATGCAAAAGAAAAGTTATATAGACTTTGCGATGCATATTGCTAAAATGGAACTGCTAAAACTGGCACCATGTTCTTAGGCATCTAAATTACCTAGTGCTGTTTTTTAAATCCACTTCTTCACTACAGAAAGACTCAATTTTTTTCAGTGTTACTTAAGCATTACACCTACTGCTTTTCTGCAAATTGCAAGACATTTCTATAAAATTAATTTATATGATCAGAGAGGAGTTCAGAAAAAGTCCTGTTTTGTTCAATTCTTATCTACACCTAAATTTACTCTCCAGAATATTGATTCAAATGAGTGTTGAAATTATTGCCACCTTTTGCAGGACTTTCAGTTTAATGTATATCTATGACTCGTAAAAGGATGAAAGTAAACCTTCACCCAATGACTCATTACAAAAGAAAACTAAATATTTATCTACAGCTAAAAGTGTTTTTGTTATTGTTTCCAGATAACTTGGAAAAGTTGTAATAGTATACTCAACATGACACAAAACAAAATATTTTGATACATCTTTTTAGCAGCATTTCTAACATTTTCTAGCATTTCTTTTTAGTTAGCATTTCATAGAAACAGAAAGCAGGTTGTTAAATTATAGGCTTTTTAAATTAACTTAGCATAAAACATTTCAGCAACTGGTGGCTTAATTGTATTTTTCTAGTTCAGGCTGATATCCTTGCTTTCAAGTAGAACACTAGATCTCTCAAATTCACAAAAGATCTCATTAAATATTGCTTGATAAATAAAAATTAATATTATGGATTCAGAGCAGTCAGTGCAATGCAATGTATATAACATGTTCATACTATGATTGGTGAATTAAAGAATGCACAAGGACAAATTTCCACAAGTATTTGCAAAATATTACAATGCTGGGAAAAGTGGCACACTCTTCTTAATGGAAAAATAAAAATAAAGAGGTTTTTCATAAGTAGTTCTGACCGGTATTCTAAGAAAACTTTCTAAGAAAGAAAGCTTTCATACGACATAAATACAAAATTGATTACCACACAACATCAGCAAGATAAATAATTCCAATGAATTACTGTATATACTCAGAGGACATTTGAATAGCAGCTAAAAGATATGAGGCCTAGTCCTGTCTCTTGCAATGGTCAGTAGAGGCAGCCCCAGATAAACCAGGTAATTCTTTTCTGAATGTTTCTTATTCTATGTCAAAGCCATCAATTTAAACCAGCTGTTCCTATCCACTATTTAAATCCATTCACTGGATGAACATCTACCCAAAACATCATTATCTAAATGCTTTTCACTGCAGGAAAAAATAATAATTTTGAGAATGAGATTCATCTGAGCAGAAGATACTTCCTTCAAATCAGTAAATTGCACAGTGAGGGTGACGGAGCACTGGAACAGGCTGCCCAGGGAGGTGGTGGAGTCTCCTTCTCTGGAGATATTCAAGACCCGCCTGGACGCCTACCTGTGCAACGTGTTGTAGGGAGCCTGCTTTGGCAGGGGGGTTGGACTCGATGATCTCTAGAGGTCCCTTCCAACCCCTACAATTCTGTGATTCTGTGATTCTGTGAAATTACACCTTTGACATATTTATTTCCTCCTAATAGTTACAGGTCCCTGTATCAAATATATATGGTAACCATCTAGTTAGTTGAAAACAATCCCACAACACCCACAGTTAAGAGTCCGCCAGGATTAGAATGAGTAGCTCTTTGGAGAAAAACAGTTATTGCTGAGGATCCAGTTTCAGGTGGGGGTTCTGCAGGTATTTTACTTCAGATTACTTCTAACCTGGCCTCACAGATTCATTCATTGTGAGAATAAATTAGGGAAGAATTTCTTTTGATTTCATTTCATCAAAAAGGGATTCATTTTATGAACTACATGACAGTTCATAATGTGAGCCAAACTGCAGTAGATGGGGAGGAAAAGAGAGTGCTCTTCAAAGAAGTTACACTACTTTTCTAAACTTAGATATTAGCAGATGAACCTATTGCTTCTTACTTTCTGACTGTGCTCAACACCAGATAAAGTCAAGACTCACAATTATTTTACAGTTCTGCAGTATCAAACACAAATGATAGTAGTGATCCCCCAAAACAGTTTCTCTTTCCTCTGTTGGAATTACTTTCTCAGCTGATATTTATGAGGATCTGACAGTAACAGACTCATCTCCGAAAAGGAGACATTTTGTCTTTATTTTGTTCAATCTGCATAGTTAAGTTCCATGTTGTGGATCCCTAATTGGCTTTCTCAAGAGTGGTGGTGAGGGAGAAGAAACATTTGTAGATCATTCTCAAAATGACTCACAGTATCCCATGACTTAAACTACATTCTTTTTTGCCTTTGGGTCAGACTTAGCATACTAAGCTCTTTGCTTACAGCAGTAGAAAGGACATGAACTTGATTGTCTATCACTCTACACTGCCTAAAATGCCTGTGTGGGATTCAGCTGTCTTTCAACCACTCTTCCACTTTCTACCTTTTTTACTTAATTTTCCACCCTAGCTTTGCCTGGGAATATTTTTTTTTTTCATCCTTTTGAGGCCCTGTTTGTGATTTTTTTCTTTCTGTATCATGTTATGGTGCTACGGAAATTCAGTTTTTCTTTTCCTTTCTTTATCTTCAGGCCCATCATTCCAAAAGATATTGAAGGAATTAAATATCACTTAGGAAGTCATTGTAATACTTCTTTATATGGGATATATTAAATATATACGTATACACAAATCAAAGCACATTTTTAAAACAGACAAACATTTTTCTGTGAAGACTCAGTCCATGTAAGATACCTGCGTGGCTTTACCACGACTGATCCCTTCATAAACAGTTGAAGGTATGAAGTTGCTGAATTCCTGAAGTTGCTGAGATTGTTTGTGATCCTATTAACATTTTAAGGTTAAACAGTTAGCTCCGGATTCAAGTCATGGCAGGAATGGTACAAGAAGGATTGATTTTCTTGTGTGGTGTTTCCCTCCCCACTCTCTACCCCCATTTTTTATATTTATTTAAATTGTTTAAGTCCTCTTCAAGTCTGCACGTAGCATGAGCTGCAATAACTGCAGCCCAGGGCTGTGCTGGTGAGGCAATCAACACCTTATCTGGATAGCTTTCATTTCCTGTTGAAAGAGGTTGCTGAGGTATGCACTGAATCCACATCTCCCTCCCACAAACTACTTCACAGTCTCTGCTATCTCCCCAATGATCTTCCTTCCCACAGCAGAAGAGTAAGGCTGGGCCTTCTTATACTGTGGCAGATGCCTTCCTCTTAAAGCTCAAATGCCTCGATTGAGTGAATGAAGCTGCAGGCAATCCAGACTTCTCCCATCAGTGTCCATGAAAAGGATTCCACTGGTTCAGTGAAGTCAGGATATGACTGGCCTTCAGGACACGAAGCAGAACAGGCTTTCCTGATTTTCTTCCTATTTGTCTTAGAAACTCCAGTTCCCATTTCTACTAAGATGAATTGAACTGTACATTCTAGTCTTTTAAAATCCATGTTCCAATAACAAAAGTAATGATATGTGATATGGAAGAACTGCTACTACATTCTTAATAAATAAGTAAACAGAGTAATTTATAAGTTAATATTTTGCCAGTTTCCGTCTTCCTTCCCTGATTGCTAATGAGCTTAAATAATCACTTGAATAGGAGACAGATAATTTTCAAATTATATGTTATAGGACATGACCAAAATTCAGGTTTGGTATAGCTAGAAAAGTTGTAAAATTGTTAAAGACCCCTGCATGAGCTTTTAGAAATCCCTAGTGGCTTGGTTTGTTTATTTTCCCCTTTTGGGTACTGCAAGCTGGATTTGTCTGGGCCAACAGAAATTTGTTTGGCCTATAAAATTTACTCTCCCCAAAGCAGTGCATTCAAGTGAGACTGGAAAGCATCAGAATAAGAAATTCAGATACAAATTTTAGTCCAAATTCATAATTACTGGTATCATGAAGTCCACTGCAATTAATTTCAGTAGGGCTGAGATGCATAAAAACTGAAATAATGTATCAATTTCTCTATGTTCATTAACATTTCAGGAATCAGAAGTTGGAAATTTGTCTTTTTCCATAAATTCTCACGTTTCTTAGCAAAGCCAGTTAACAGACAGAAGAAGGGATGGGAGGGAGTGGGGATGAAACGTGAACATATAAAGAGTCAGAATGATCACTGTGAATTCTTATTTCCTATGAGCTTAACTAAGCTTAACTAAGTATTTCAGTGTACTGTCAGAAAATGAAAGTAATTTCAATGCTGGAAATGGCAGCATCTTTTACCTGTAATGCTTACTCTGTTAAGGTCATGTTATACCTTTGCTCTCAGCTACAGCTACAGCATTGTGCCTATGGATTGATTTTATTAACTTATATCATTTTCAGGTTGTATTGCTATAATCACAGCTGAGGCTACAGTCTCCCCTGGAATGGTAACAGGTCACTGACTCAAAATGTAGTCTACACAAAGGTGGGAAAATTTCCTTCTTCTGCTAATTTCAGCAAAACTCATAGAGAGCAGACATGACCAGTATACAGTAGCCCTGTGTGCAGCTAAGCATTGCAGAAGTTGCTCCTTACTGTTCTTCTCTTCTTGCATGAATGCTTTTATAGAAATTATTCTCAATTATCTTTAATTCACAGACTACAGCTGAATAGAGTTGGAGGTCACAAGGGACTATTCTGATCATGCATTCTGCTTAATAGAGGTCATAGGACCTCACCCAGTAACTAATTCCTGACTCGCATCCAGAGCTTCTGATTTTCTGAAGCGATTCGTCCAACAGTTCTTCATTACTGCACTGTTTGTGAGCAGTTCATTTCCAAAGTGCTCAAATTTGTTCCGAGTGGTTAATTAACAGCATACAATTGTTTCCTTCCCTTGGAAGTATTACTCAGGTAATAAACAAATAAAGGAAACTGTGCAAAATACAACATAATACTAGGGCAGGATCCTCAGTAGATATGAGTCACCAAAATCATATTCAAATTGAGAATTATGCTAGTCTACATCACTTGAGGATCCATCCCCCAGTTTTCAGATCGTGAGACACTGGATAATAATATGATACCTTCAGTCAGGGAGCAGAAATAATATGATATTGTTTTTAAGATGATAATCAGGAATCATGTTTGTAACTTCACAAATTCACTTTTGAATAAACCCAGCTAAACCATCTTATTTCATTAAGATTTGCAATAGTAAAACAAAGGACACTGGATTATTCATAAAATTTAAATATCAAAGTGTATTTAATGTGACTAAAACATAATTGACTTTGTATTTAAACACTGAGGAAACTGAGATGGAGATAAGGAATAATTACCCACTACTTTCTGGTTTGACATCGGTTCTGATTTTCTTTCAAGCACAAGTGGCAAATTATGATATGTACTGTTTTCAGAGAAAAGACAGCATAAATAGGATTGTCTTGCTCTTAAGTTATCCCATGAAATAGGATTTTCTAGTAGAACTGTGGTTGGTTTGCTGACCAGATCTATAGCAGCATGATAGACAAGCTACTGCAAGCTTGACTTTAAAAGTGGGGGTTTAGCATAATTTCAAATATGAAATCTTCTTTCTGAATATTTGCTAGATAATAGAGATAGCATCTTGGCCTTATGAATTCTCCAGTCTCTGGCACTTCTACTGACTGCATGTGTAACTTCTTGTAGTTAATATTTATGCATCAGCTGACACATTTATAAAGAAAGTAGTATCGGA
Organism: Excalfactoria chinensis; assembly: GCF_039878825.1. NCBI lineage: Eukaryota > Metazoa > Chordata > Aves > Galliformes > Phasianidae > Excalfactoria > Excalfactoria chinensis. The sequence continues at coordinate 43,498,500 of NC_092827.1, forward strand.
CATATCATCAGTGGTGCTCTGGTACAAGTGCATCGGGTCTGTAGTACAATATCCTTGGGTCATGTTCATTTTAGCAAAGTCTAGAGCTGCAGTCAACTTGGCGTCATCTGCAAATTTACTGAGAGTGCACTCAATGCCCTCATCCAGGTCACCAATAAAGGTACTGAAGAGGACAGGTCCCAGCACCGACCCCTACGGAACACCACTCATGACTGGTCACCAGTTGGATTTAGCTCCATTCACCGTCACTCTCCGGACCCGGCCTTCCAGCCAGTTCCTTACCCAGCCAAGAGTATACCTGTCCAAGCCACGGGCTGCCAGCTTCTGCAGGAAGACTCTCCGGGAGACAGTGTCAAAGGATTTGCTGAAGTCTAGGTAGACTACATCAACAGCCTTTCCCTCATCCACCAGGCAGGTTACTAGATCATAGAAGGAGATCAGGTTGGTCAAGCAGGACCTGCCCTTTGTGAACCCATGCTGGCTAGGCCTGATCCCATGTTGTCCCACACATGCCACATGATCTCCCTCAAGACAATTTGCCCCATAACCTTCCCTGGCACTGAGGTCAGGCTTACAGGCCTGTAGTTCTCTAAATCCTCCTTACAACCCTTCTTATAGATGGAAGTTACACTAGCAAGCCTCCAGTCTACTGGGACCTCACCAGTCAGCAAGGAGTGCTGAACGATGATGGAAAGCAGCTTGTCTATCACCTCTATCAGTTCCCTCAGCACTCTCGGGTGAATCTCATCCAGCCCCATGGACTTGTGGCAGTCCAGTTAGAGCAGTAGGTCTCTGACTCTAAACTGCAAATGCTTTATGTACTTTCTGCTTTGGAGCCGATTCTTCAAATAATAGAAAATAAATATTCAAATATCAGTAGACCCATTTACAAAATTTGTTATTATTCACAGAAGAGTTATTTTTTATTCATTGAGTTCTCATATTTTTTCTTGAAAATATTCACCATTTAAACAATTTACAATTACTTATATGTTAGCATTTCCACAGACTGACATTGTGAGAACAGTGAAATTCACTTTCTTCTCTTTTCCTATCTGTAACAGTGCAGGTTTTATCTTCATGATACTTCTGTAACCCACTTTTGAGCTGCTTCCCAGTGCATAGGTAACTGTGAATCTCAAGAATTCAGTAAATTTAACAAATAATTTCTCAGTGTTTTTACTGGTTTTCCATGGAGCACAGCAGTCTCGATAAAATGATGATGTGATTTTTTTTGTTAGATTTACTAAGTTATCTTCCTTCAGTTTGTACTTTTTGCACTGTTTAATCACCTGAGGTTTCAAATTTACTTCTCTCCTGGACATTAGATGACTGAAGTGTCTCATACCTAAGCGATTTCCGCTTGCATTGCTTGAGTCCATTGGGAAGTATTGCCCATTTTCTCAATTCTGCATGTGCAATCTGTTCCTGGTTCTGCAGACTGTAACTCAGTGCTCCTTTGTCAGTAGTCATTCATGACAAAATTGTGTAGGATACATATGAATATTTATACATATACACAATAAATGGGCTAATCTTGCAGTCCCTGAATGACAGAAAGTAGGACTGTGAGGGATCATAGCTGCCACTTTTGATCTGTGAACTATTTGACTTAAAAGCCCTGTTCTCCCCTAGGTCCCTGGGCATCCTCTTGCATGATGAAGGCATGAGGAGTAAGGAATGAGGAAATATTTCACAAAAGTCAAGGATCTGGAAAAAATGTGTATGCACTTAGATAATAGATACCTGGACATCTCAGGAGTAAGACATAGGTTTTCTTAATCTGGTTCTTTCAAGCACTCTGCTGACAAAAACTTTTTATGGCAGCTGGTTTAGGGAGTGAGATGTTAACAAAGTAAACCTTGCCTTGCCTGCACTGACATTTTCAATGAAGCTGAAAAGTGAACAAGAAAATCAATCCAATCAGCCCTGACTGGGTTACACAACAGAAAACCATTAGTGAGTGTAAGTTGGAGATAAATGCATTTTTCCACCAAATGCAAGGCTTCCGGCTGGAAGATGTAATTTGTGGAACCAGAAATGTTGTTCTCAGTGTACATCGTTGTGTTGTGCTTTTTTTTTTTTTTTTTCTTTAATAGAATTTAGTAAAAAAGAAAATGAGCAAACAAACAAAACCAATAATGAAAGTACTTCCTTCAAAAATTAGTTCTTTCTGTGCCCTCAATTGAAAAATAAATAAATAAATAAATAAATACTATTTTTTTTTTGCAAATGTTTTTTTTTTTCTTTCCTCCCTCCTCTTTTTCCTCCAATTTATATGGCGAACCTGCTCTTGGGTAGCTATTAAAAGAAATAAAACAGTATTATTTTTTTTCTTCAGAATAAAATGATTATCCAAATATTTTGTCTTTAGAGACAGGCAGTATAGGATTTACATAGCTAACGTCTCCATCACATGAGCTAGTTTTTGAAAACAGTTTGTCAGTAGAGTACTTTAAAGTTCATATTAAGAAGAGAAAATTTCTAACCTGTCAAAACCTAACAGGATTTTTTTTTTTTTTTTTTTTTTTGAGATGGGGGAGGAGCACGGGAGGGACTGAATACATTATTATGATTTTGTATAAGACTAAATATATCTCCTGAAATATATTTCCAGAAGGAGAGGATAATGGATTAATAATAATAATAATAAAGATTACATTTCTTCAGTGAGAATAAATGTCCATACACATTTTGTAAAATTTCTTTCAAAGCATTACAAAATTCTGCAGGATTAGGGTAACAAAATTCATTTTTTTTAATATGAGTCTTCAATGGCAAGAACCAAACACAAGGCACAAATTTTAATCCTGATTCTTTTTTATTGTAAATATACAACAAGACATAAAATACTTAGTATCTATCTGTGTTTCTTGTCTGCAAAAATATAGTTGCACAGGAACTGCTTCCTTCCTTTGAGTAATGAGATATAATTCATTAACAGAATTCTTATAAGAGTTTATTTTATTCACCGCCAGCTCCCAAATACAAATAAACTCTTTTAAAAGCCCTGCAAAGTTTTGTTAGCTGCTTCCAAAAGAGAAGCTCACTCTCCTAAACATCCTAAACACTTCATTCTTTAGTGATGCTCATCTTGCCTTGTTAGCTTGACAGTTGTTTCTTTTTTTCTGGAGATCTTATTGTGATAGGAGTTATCAGGCTTATCAAGGACTGTGCCGTCAGTGGAATTCATAACATCCAGGGGATTTTGAGACCAGGTGTTTGGAAAAATGAACAAAATGTATTGATTTGTATCTGCAGTCAGAATTTCTGCCTCCCCTCTGGTAACTCACTGGGCTTTTGCAATTGTAACTTTGGTCAGAATTTGTAAAAGTTTGCTTTGTTTCCTTAAACTCTCACTCCACAACTGGTAGGAGAAACAACCTTTACTCTAGCAGTTCCTGTGATGCAATGGCTACAGAACCTAAAATATCATGCTTTGTTTATTTATTTTATGGCTTTGTGACAGGATGGATCCTTGAGATACTATATCTCCACGTCAGGGCTGTCCTGGGGAACAGCCAAAGCAATCAAACAATTACTATGCTTCTGTGATTACAAACAACAAGCCTCCCACCAGGGCCTACAGCTACCATGCAGGATGTGCTTCAGCCTGTGTGGAGCTGCCTGGAGGCCTGGTTCAGCCTAGTCATGCTCCTTCAGCATGGACAACCTGGAATTTAAAAAATAAACAAAACCTCTCTTTGCTCACTTATTTGTCTTCATCACATATAAGGAAAGCTTTGAGTCTTAACAAGACAGTGGAATCTGCTGATGAGTTTTCTAGGAGCACCACTGCAAAGAGGTAGAGCAATCTAATGGATGGTTTGTCACTGATGGGGCCCCAGGGGTTCTACTGAGTGTGACAGCAGGTAGCCTGTACCCCTGCTCATCTTCTTGTTCCAGTACAGGAGCCACCACTGAGCTAAGCTTGGTGTCAGCATTCACAGAGGTGAGTCAAGATGCTCTTAGATTCTTAAATTCAGAAAAGCTCCCTTCCACCACAAGGGCAGGGCATGAGGCAACCCCACTCATTACATCACCCTAATTGCCATAGATCCAGGGGCACCTAGGGATGGCTTTTTGTGGCTACTGCACAGATAGGAGGGATGCCTACACACTTCTTCACTTGGCATACCACAAGTTGTAGGTGCTCCAACTTTAAACAGATCTGGGGTCCAGGATAGAATAATTTTTCTGCCTCCAAAGTGTGCTGCTATTAATTTTATAGTATGCCTAATTTTATTGCTTTCATAAAAAGCAGTTTTCTTGTATATCTTGAAAAACCGGAACTACTTCTGTTGTTCCTGTAGGCAAGGGAGTAAAAACAGCAGCTAGAAGCATGTGTGGAGCAGGAAACACAGTGAAAATGTGTGTTTGCAGTCCTGTCAAAGTACTGCAGTCTTCCCCAGCTTGAAGTATCTCAGCTATGCTAGTCCTGCTTTTCTCTTAACCAGAGCTGCCAACTGGGCTAAATTGCATGGTGACTTTGTGAAGCTGACAAATCTAGGTTAAAATGCACTGGCCAAGCTCATTTCCATTTGGATTTAACCTAAAGTCTCAAATAAAGGATCTGGGATCTGAATAGTAATTCGATGAACTAATTAACTGGCAAGGAAAAAAAAAAAAAAAAAAAAAAAAAAAAAAAAAAAAAAAAAAGAGAGAGAGAGAAAAGAGAGAGAGAAAAAAAAAGGATTGTTATTTTAAGTTTTGTTTTAGAGGATAAAAAGTCTTTTATATATTAGGGTGAATTTCATTGAGATTTCTGTTGCAAGTAAGAGTACACAAACGAGCTCTTTCAAATTCCTGGAAATAACTGAGAGACATGTAGTGAATTCTTTGAATTAGTAAAATAGACTGCAAGTGACCAAGCACATAAAAAGCAGGGTTAATATGTCACAGAGGATCACAGCTTGTTAATTTGACCACACTATTTTAAATTTAAGATTTTGCTAGTCTAATTTATAATCAAACATTTAATTCATAATTTGGTACAGCAAACATCAAGCAAACATACATTTTGTTATTATAAGCTGACAATGAAAAAACTCCAGAATAAAGAAGTGAAAACATAAGAAACAGTAGAACTGAGATTATTGTCCAAATTAATTTAGTTCTCCAACTTTTTATGAATGTTATATTTTGGTACTCATTCTGTGTGTGGTGTCACACCCTGTTTTCTGCACATCCTTTAGATTTGCACTGAATAGAAGATTGTTAATGTGGAACAATTAATATTTCTGCAAGATATTATCCGAAGTTTTTTAGAATAATTGCCTAGAGTTAGGTTTCCAAGCCTTTATCAGTTAATTAAAAATAGTGAACCAGCAAATCCTACTGGAATCATTGGAGACACAACACTTTTGAAGCACTAATTGCTTACTTAGGTCTCTGCATTAAGTTTGCAGCTGAAAAAAAATCAAACTGATGTCTGGCCCTTCTCAGGTTGAATTGAGAAAATACCTCTCCAAGCCCTGAGGATTTAGTTCAGAATGGAGAACAGTTTTTATTTTCTCAAACTGTTATCCATTCTCCACACTCACCTGTCATTCTGAGTTGCAGAAGTATAAAACTGCCTGTCAGCAAAGTTAGTGTGTCTTAGAAAGCATGCTAACATGGGCTTGCGTCTTCTACAAGGACAAAGTACCCAAGATGAAAGCACTCATCTGCAAATGTTGACCATGCAGTGAGTATCAAACACTTGTACTGCTCATACTTTTGAAAAGAGATGAAAAGAACAAAAGATTAGGAAAGCACCACTGATAATTCATAATTGAATCCACAAGTATAGCTCTGGGCCTGGTTTGACTTTCTTCGGTACCCATGCGAGCAAGTGAATGAGCTTCAGACAGTGCTGCATACGTATACTTTATTATGTAAAACAGTGTATGTAAATAAGTCTCAAAGACCTTAAAAGGAAGAGTAAGTAAATGAAACAGCAAAATTGCTGGCTATTACAAGCAATGACAATTTGAATAATATGAGTTATAGTCCCAATACTTCACTTTTTTTTTTTTTTTTTTCCTACCTCATTCTACCCTAGTAGCAGTTTACTTGAAGCACCAAATAGTCTTGAAGCTATGTAGTCTTGTACAAGAAGATGTTGGTGTTGCAGTGACATTTTCGCACAAGCATGTTGGCCACAACTATTTAACTCTGTTTATTGTTGCTTTATCTTTTAACATGTCTGGTTTTTCTCCATTCTTCTCCAATCTAAACGGGTTGAAAAATGGCACTTTCCTCTGATTTGACTCCAAAGACTATGGGGAGCACAGTGAGAAGTTGAGAGCCACAGGAAATAGAATGTTGTTTCCTTACTACATACTAGCTAACTAGAGATTGGCCTTTCCCAGGCAAACAGCTGAAGGACACAAAAAGGGAGACAAAAGGAAAGATTTCCACTGATCTTTTACTTCATTCTCTTTTCTTAACAGTGAAACCAGACTCTAGACCAGAGCCTTTGCTTTAACTGTAAATCAGCTTCAGTTGAGCTATGCAGATTTACAGTGTTATTATTTTGTTGTTAGCTCTTGTATGACTGAAGCATCCACAGATACCAAACGAGATCAGAATCAGTTGTGCTAGGTGTTGCATGAATTAAAATCTAGAGGAAATATTTATTCCAAAGAGTTCATGAGCTAATTAGATGAGAGACTATATGGGAGGAAAATACCAAAAAGGCAGAGACACATTTGCTCAGTCACTCAGAAGATAAGTGGCTCAGCTGGAAAATAACTCCAGATATTCAGATGCTCAGATCACTGCTCAAACCACTACACTAAGCAGCACTGCCAGGTAAGATGAATGGATATTTTTTCATTTAATATCAAACCACCAAGGACACTGAAATGTTTGAACAAGGTGCACAAAAGCAAGTTTCACTCTTCAAATATTTTTGAAAACAAGATCGCATGCACAAAAGGAAACCACATCACTTTTATCATAAGTCACTCTGTGTCACTATATGGAATAGTTCAGAATTTTAGGGTGTTGGGTAAATTTATTTGGAATGCCAAAATAAGAGATTCTGCAATTTCTGTGTAAAGCTGGTCCCAGGAAACAGAATTCAGTTCTCTAGGATTGTCTCTCTGCCACTTTGTTATTGTGCATGTAAACTAACTCTGCTTATCAAGTGAAAGATTTTAACAGTTAGAGTGAATGCCTTGAAAAATTTCTGCACCAAATGAGGTGTTTGTTTGAGGGGTAAGCATCTTGCTCAGATAATAACTTACTTAGCTAGTTTACCACAGTGGTCACCCTCTGGCATTTACTCTAACAAGCTCTATATCAGCTGTAAATTTTGTTGCAAAACTTCCTCATATTAAAGCCTGTCAGCAAGACTCTGTTTCAGCTCCAAGACTGCTGGGCAGGAAAAAAAAAAAGCACAGAAAAGAAATACTTCCTTATACTTGATCAAAAGCGAAAGGGGGGAGGGAAGGGAGGAGCAGGGGGAAGAAAGAAAAGAGAAGAAAAAATGTATGAAGAAAGCCAGAAGTTTTTTTTACAGCATTACCGATAGCAGCCTAAAGTAGAAAATAGAGAACCACCTTAAGACCTAGAGTTGGAGGAGCTTTTTTGTGTCACTTCTTCATTGCCTTAAATCATCATTGCTATTGGATGCTGATTCAGAGCTATAAACTACTTCTAGTGTTTACATTAGGACTTATGAAAGAAATGCATATCTCAGGCCAACAGATCAAATACATCACTGTCTACAGGAACTGCAGTGAGGCAAGTATGCATTGTATCCAAATGAGGTCTGCAGGAACTCGAGACAAGAAAAGTTTAATCAGTTACACCCAAAAAACTGCACACAGAGAAGAGAGTGAAAACTAAGAAAAGACATGAAGTGAGCCTTTTTCTATACCATGATAAATGTGGCAGGACTCCATTTATCTGCCTTTTTAAAAGTAAAGTCGTGCTTAGCAACAGGAAGGAAAGGTATTATTTTTCTTTTTATGAAAATACAGAGTGAGCAAGTTAAGCTCTGTGACATTTGAAAATCGTATACTTTAGAACAGGATGTAAAGTCAGACTTTTCTGAGAGAAAAGAACTTCAAGTTACTCCTAGTTTCACAGCAACAATCTTCTATATGCTGCAGACACCCAACATCAGAGCTTATGCCAGTGCTTATTAAGGATGGTGCTTGCAGTACAGAAGGGCACAGAGCCAAAGAGAAACAGTCTTCCCTCCCTGGTCTGCAACAAGTGTCCTGTAATTGCCTGTTCCACCTCAGCAGCTGAAATAACCTATGTACTTCAATAGATGGAAAGACTTCTGCCCCGGCCCTCAGGTCCTGCTTCTGTCTTGCACTGCCCTGGCGCACTGATGTTGTGCCTCTTGCCCAAATAGCTTTCTTCTCCCACCACCAAATGACACTCATTCCACCACAAATGGTACTTTAAAGTTGTGGGGAGGGGCCTGGAATTTATCCATGGCACGGAATCATAACATGTCTGTAACTATTTTATTTATTTCTTTTTATTTATTCAGGGAGAGTGTTGCAAAGGGAGAAGCAGCAGTTACTGAAAGTAAAAAGCTGAAAAACTACAAAGATCCCATTTTGCCAATCCACAGCCATCATTTAACACATTACTAAAACACTTCCCAGAAAAAGCAGTCTCTAATGTGTGTGTCTATCCTTGTATGCATTGTGTCACCAACTCCAGAAGATTTCCACAGCTATGTCACTGTTTAGTCAAAAACTTTCAAGGTCAAATTAGCCCCTGGTGAGCTCCAAGGAACTCCTTTGGTCATTTCATGCCTACCCATGCGGAAGAACGGGAAGTGAAAGAGTTAACACTCTTGTCAAGCAGGAAGAAAACATCATTCCTTTGGCTTACTAGCTGTTCTCACATAGGAAACCCTAAATGTGTGGTGTTCTTAATCGATTGAGTCCTTCCTGTCCAAAAAAGAAAAAGCGTCTCAACAAAAAACCTACCTGAACCTATCTGTGAAATCCTTTGGAGTGGAAAAAAAAAGTCAGTGAATTTTTGTTAGAGTTTGGGAATAGAGTTTCCAAATGACAAAAGATAAAATGAGAAGTTTTGCTGAAATAAGAAATCATTCCAGGCCTCAAATGGCAACTTTTCATCGTAAAAATGTGTCAAATTGGTCACAGTAGCTTTTGGAATGTTTACATTTGTTAAGGAATTATGAGTTATGGATTATGAATTATGAAGAATTATGAATTATGTTAAATGAAGAAAAGTCCTCTAACTGCTGTTCCAGTCACTGCTTAGTCTACTTGTCTATCTGTGTCCTTTTAACACTGCCGTGTTTCTCATATTTGCAAGACTGCACCCTTCCATTCAAAGCATAACACAGATTTTATCTGAGGTCCAGATGTCCAACCGCAAATCGAAATTTTCTCTCTCTAGGTTTGACACTTTTTTCCTATTTTTCTCTTAATATACAGAAAATATTTCAATGTAACCACACAATAAATCTTTGTAAAGAAGAATTTGCACAGCATATATAGCCATAATTAAGAGCTGGCAATGTGAAGGCATAGATGACTTGTAATCTTCTATGCTAGAAGACATATTTCTATCAAAAGGCAATTGAAAATTAAAAACAAACAAACAAACAAACAAAAAACCCAAAACATTAAGTGTGAATAAAGCACAAGAACCAGGACAGTTCTTCCTAAAAAGTTGTACAGAGTAGGGACCTGTTTTTCAGCTCATGAGAAAATCAAATAAAACACATTACATGAACCTCCTTAAGCAAATACTTTATGTACACTCATAGAGCTTAGTTCAAGCTGAAAGCTGTATAAAACAAGCTCTCCCCAGTGTGTTACACATTTGAGACCCTTGGGATTTCTCTTATATTTTTTTGCAATTTATTTCTTATAAACTAATCTTCTACTTCCTTTTCCAGCGTGGAAAGATGTTTTATTGCTATGCTGTTTAGTTTAGCAATGGCAGCATGCCATAGACAACACTCTTGTAAGGATATAAAGCAAATTTAACATTTTCAGTTCCAAAATGCAGAGTTGTACTGGGATAGACACCCCCTCTTGTTTCCAAATGAACTCAACTTCTTGAATCTCAGCCTCCACTCAGGGTGATATTTTCTCTTTGCATTTAATCAAAAGAATTATTTCTGCAGTCTATTTGTTTCACACTTAATGCACTGTCTGGTAGGCTACACTCTTATCTACATGGCCAAAGTAAATTATTGCAAGCATTTCAAAAGATCATCAGTAAGTTAGTGAGAATGCTAAATATTTTTTTGTTTGCTCCTTCTCTTTGGAATAGCCTAGAAGGCTAATTCTTGCCCCTGTGGATATAGCATATGTATGAGCATCAGCAAATATGGGACACAAAAGAGAGCGAACAGCAAGGGTATGTAACTATACATGGAAAAAAAAAAAAATCAGAACTGCCACAAATATGAAAGTTTTCAGTCTGGAATTTTGTTTGGGAAACCTGACCAAGAGGTGCTCACAGTTCAGACCACAAAATATTTTTTTGTACTTATTGCCTTAAAAAAAGAACTTCCTCAATAGTATGTTTTTGCGTCTCTTACCTCATTAGTTCAGAACAAATTACAGTATTAAAACATTCTAGCACCTGTTCAGTGTGCAAAGTAAATGCAAAATACCTACTGCAGAGAATCAAGATATGAGTTGGAAGACAACACTGTGTAGACACTTGGGCACACTCCTTTTTGTAAGAAATCAAAAAACCCAAGGTTAAATTTTTTAAGTGGCTGAAAAAGACAATTTATTATTTTAACTTGAGCTGCCTACTGAGATATTCATCTTTCAGACATGACATTTAGCTTGCAAACCAGGAATGCAATTAACTGAACAACTTAATGCAGGAATCAAAACTTTTTATCTGAGAAACAGTGACTTGAAATCTGAGATAATTTTCCTTTCTCCTAAGGAATGGAGAAGAAGGCGTTAGCAGTGTCAATGGTGGCATACCATTTTGGCTGCTTTTGACTCCAGCTCATACTGGAGTTCTAACATGCCCAGCACAGCAGCACTCAGTGGGGGTGTTACCTCATTCAGACCACGGTAGTCTACCATCAGCCTCCATTCTCCACTGGCTTTACGCACTGGCCATATGGAGCTGTTAAAAGGTGAGTGAGTTTTCCTGATCACTCCCCGATTCTCCAGCTGGTGAATCAAATCATGAGTGGGGAGCAAGGAATCCCTGTTGGTGCGATACTGCCGTCTGTGCACTGTCTTTGTAGCAATTAGTACCTGATGCTCTTTTTCTCGTATCAGCCCCACAACAGATGGGTCCTCTGACAGGCCAGGCAAAACAGACAGCTGCTTAATGTTGTCCATATCTACAGCAGCTATTTCAAAGGCCCATCGGTACCCCTCCGATCCTTGAAATGCCCCCTTCTGAGGGAATCAATACCAAGTATACACGGAGCCCCTGGGCCAGACACAATAGGATGTTTTTGGCAGTCTTTACCAGTGAGGCTTATTTCAGCCTCTAATACAGTCAATTCTTGAGAGCCCCCAGTCACTCCAGAAATATGGATTGATTCTGTCCCTTCATGACTGGAGGGTATTATAGTGCACTGGACACTGGTATCCACCAGTGCCTTATATTTCTGTGGTTCTCATGTGCCAGACATGTTAGAACTCCAGTACGAGCTGGAGTCAAAAGCAGCCAAATGGTATGCCACCACTGACATTGCTAACAACTTCTTCTCCATTCCTTTGGCCGCAGAATGTAGGCTACAGTTTGCCTTCATCTGGAGGGGCATTCAGTATACTTGGAAATGTCATGGTCAGGGAAACATCCTCTGCGAAGTCCTCTGGAATATGTAGTTCTCCTCCGAGAGCTGAGTACTCGGGACACCGGCATTCCACGGAACTGGAGCATGAGCCCTCCAATGATCCATACTGCACATGATGTTATAATGTGGAATATTGACAGCAACACCACAGTAACCATGACAACTGTCCAGTTAATCATAAAAATTAACCCTCCTATTTAACATCTTTGCAACACATAATCTAAAATTAAAGCTTTTTTCAGTGTTTTGGCTGAAGTTGTGCCTGACAGTAAGTTATACCATGTGAGTTCTAGATGTATATTTAGGATATCTGGGGCATGAAACTCTAGTTTTGGTGAGAGTTTCCAATCAGCACAATGGTGTATAGTAAATATTCCTATTAAAATTTTCATCTGTAATTTTTCTGTTCCAATAGGAAAGAAATTATAGACAAGGAATGAGGATAAACATCATCTCACTCCACTTTGTGCTCATCAAATTTTATACTGTTTTTGATTTATTGATGTAGCATTAGGTTCTCCTTCTATTTTTTCTTCCTTATCACTAAGATTAAAAACCCATCCTGGGATAATGACATTTGGACAAATATTAGTGTATTAGAAAATACACTAAATATTAGAGTAAATGCAAGTGTGTTCCAAAAAAGAATTGTTTGAATTTGCACAATTGCTAATTCAAAATTTAAGTAAAAAGGATGAAATTTCTGGCGAAGTTCTGCTTTTTTCACAACTAGCTATCTACCCCTGGAATCAGTTGTGATGACCTCTAATCTCACTAACAAAATGTTTGTTTACAGAAAAGCTATTTGTTGTATTTATCATAATTGACCACAGTAATTATGGTGAGGGGAATTTATGTCTCATTTAGAAAACTCCTGGATAGCTTTTCTAGCAACACAGGTAATTTAAGTCTTTAATCTCCCACAAGCACGTTTTCAACATATAAACTGTGAGACTTAAGAGCCCTCATGTTTGTTTATGTGTCCAGAAACTTGCAGTTCTTTCAACGCCTTTCTGTATGCTCAGGAGAGGTGTCAAGAGTGGTGGCTGAAGCTACAGGCTAGGTTTCCAGGACAAGCAGAGGCAGAACAAGTTCACTCCCCATACCTCTGTACCTCCCTGCATTCTCTGTACCTGTCTCACAGGGATCAGTGCCCTAGCAGCAGAAGTAAGTAAGTCATCTGCTTGCTCAATCAGTGGCCATGTAGATTTTTCCATGGAGGTAGGTTTAGGATACTACAGTCAAGGATTTTGCTTTCACAACAACCCCCAGGCTGTTTCAAACCAGCAGCATAAAGGAGATGGTTTCCTCTGGTTGGGAAAGCCCCCAGCCTTCAAATTCCCAAATTATCAGATGCAGCCTTCAGCTGAGGAGTCTGACAGAGTTCAGCAAAGGGAACTGCCCTGACCTGTGGTGTGTCACAGGCTGGGCTATTTCAACATACAGAATGAGTCATTTATTGAGAGCTATTCCACAGGCTTGCTTTAGAAATGAGAGCTTGGATAAGAGAGCTGGTTTCTCATTCTTCTGGCTTTTGACTGCTTCTCTGGCAGCATTCTTGGTTGTATGATACAAAGTGATTAGTATATCCTAAATGTGAATTAGGATTTAGCTCCCCTCTTTGCCTCCCGGCTGCTGCGTGCTAAGGTCATGGCACTAATTCCTGAGGCATTTTGGCAGTCTGTGTATGACTAGAGATCATAAACCAAAGTTTGAAAGAGTATATGCTAGCAATGCATGGCTATGAAAAAACATGTGTATCTCTACAAATTTAAATTTAATACTTTGGTATTCATCAATTGCATATCAAGGTTGTTTACATTTTTTTTTCTACATTTAATGAAAAAATTAATGATTAAATTGCTTAATTAATGTAAACATACTTTCACAAAATAAAAGCTAAAAAAAAAAAAAAAATTACTAGCAAAGTGAAGGGTCACTGAGTACCAGTTTATTGTTGCTATGTTTACTAAAATGTCCACAGTACCTCAGCCCTGTAGAGATGAAATGCAACTTTAAAATTATCCAGTCAGGAGCAAGTAGTCTTCAGGCACTTCCTCGTTTAATGTGAAAGCCCCAAAGAAAGGCCTTGTGGTCTCTTCTGAGTGCTAATTTGGGAGCTCATTGCAACACTTCATCATTACAAGGTGAGCTAAGGCATCTGCCCTGTGTCAGAAGAGGTTTGATGTAATCCAGTGTCATGGTTTTGTTCTGATTTAATATCACTCCATGCAATTTGATAACTTTTTACCAGGAAATGGACATGGGGCCACAGGAGCTTTTTTTGAAAGGGAATGAGATGTTCAAGCACTCTTTGAACATCACAGTTCATCCAGAACTGTGCAGCTGAGAACATTCCACTAGCATTTAGAGGTCCCTGTCTCATGGGTTGCATATAGGCACATATCACACACCATAACCAGTCACCTCTTCTCAGCTCAGCAAAAGCCAGCATGAACAGCTCACAGCAGGATGGAGGAGAAAGCCTAACAAAAAGAAATGGCCTTTTCCAGGGCCTTGAATGAGACCCTGAAATGAAGTGAGCAAGGCTAAGATTCACTGATTAACACTGATTATAAGTGTCAGTAGTTGGCACGGCTCTGAAAGGAAACATTTTATTTTGTGTTTGGGGAAATGCAATCTATGCTGCTTCATTATATATATTTCAATTTAAAATAAACAGACCTGAATGTGTTGAGAAATAAGGTGAAAACATGCTTTCTCTATAAATAAACAGAGTAGTGAAGATATGAATTGATGTGACTTTTCCTGATGGAATGTGAGTTTGACTCCAAACAGCAAATCTGATTTGTCAGATGATAAAGGTTAGACCTGCCTTTAAATTCTATAGCTGTTTTTGTTAATGTTAAACAAGCTACATAAAACAAACCATATAGCATGTGTAGGAAAAAAGCACTGTGAATATACCCAAGCTGTCCTGTCTTCTCTTTTTTTGGTACCTGAATGACACCATGTGCTCTGCTGTGACACAGAAACTAACATTCCACCTATGTGGCAACATTAAACCCTTGTGATGGTTTGTGAATTATGTGAATCATCATGCGAATCTTGACAAGCAGGACATTTGTTTTATTAGAAAACAGGGTGCACCTTTTTCACTGTAGCGTTTTTAAGAAATGCAGTATTCTGAGAGTGTTGTAAAACACACCTATCAAACAAATGAGTCACTAAGTACAACAGAGGCTGGTTCATGCTGAACAAAAGGGGAGCTGTGACATTTTAACTAGGTTTTACTTCTTCCTTTGGGTTTAAACCGGTGCATGAGCACAAAAAAAATTCATGTCTCACATGCAAATTTTCTTTCTAACCACAGGCCAAAGCAGTACCAATTGTAGCTGTCTACAGAAAACTTTCACACTCTTTTGAACATTGAGCTCTATTGATTTGGCCAGCAGAGAGCCCACAATTTAACTGATAAACTTCATTCCATGAGCTGCACTGACATCATCCTGGCTGAAAAAAAAAAAACAAACAAACAAAAAAAAAAAAACAAGGAAGTAAGCTAATCAGAGATCTCCTGATTTATATTCTGTAATGAATACAAAGAGGCAGAAACCAAGGTCTTTTAAATGGAAACTGTCAGCAAAAAAGAAAACAGAAAAGAATTATCTTGGGAGGTGTCCAAGAAATAGCAGAAGGGTCACAGAGGAAGAGAGGATACTAGAAATGAAGGAATGCTCTAGGGAGAGACAATATATATTACTGCAGTATTGTCCTACCTGGTAATGTCATGTCAGGAGTGCTCACCATGCCACATTGGTCAGATTTTGACAAATGACTAACGAAAAAGCATGGAGCTTAAAAGAAAGGTGTAAATGCATTCTTTACAGAGATCTGTAAATAACTTTTTTGTTTACAGTTCTGAAAATGTTATCATTTACTTCAACTACTGAGCCTCTTCTCTTTCAAATTGTGTAAATAGTTTAACGAATCATTTCATTTTCAGCTCAAAAGACAAGAATCTCACGTGCTTTCAATTTTTTTGCTAATTTTCCATTTTATTTATTTGGTTTTTTTCCCAAACAATTCATCCGAATCATCCTGAAACCTCACATTAGCATTTTGATGTTGCCAAAACTTTTTTTCTCTGTATAAGAGTCATATCCATGCTCATTAAAAGTAGGAATTCTCTAAAGGAAATTTGAAATTCTTTGTTTCTATTGCAGGCTGAAATTACCACCTGAGAACTAGCCTCACTATGACTCCAGCCCAGAGCTGTACGCAGGACAGTCTTCTCCCCACTCTGGTGGCACCAGGGGAATGAACCTTATCCTTCCTTTCCCTTTCTCTGTTTGTTCATTCCCCAGTTGTCCCTGATGAATTGGTGGATAGTAGCTCTGCAGTAGTTATTATTTCATAGTGATACTTCTTTCACAGTGATAATTCCTACAATAAAAACAGCGGATCAAACCTTTCCTTTGTACGCAATTCTCATGGGTCACTGACTGACCCTTCTGCTAGACCTTTCCTTTGTTGTATTACCGTTGGCATGGCACAGGAAGAGCAAAACAAATATGTGAACCTCAAAAACCCTTTTGGAGAACAGCAGATTTTGTCAGCAAGGTAAGCAGGCTTAAAGACACCAAGACCAATTCTGCTGAGTCTTTGTCTGTCAGTAGCTGAATTATGCTGCTGGAGAAACGCTAGCATGTACAAGGGAACAGATCACTACGAATTGTTCATGTTGTCTTCATGATGAGGATTGCCCTCTCTGGCAGAACCAGCCCTGTATGAGGCAATCAAAGGAAGAATGGGTCATTAAACCCCCTTAAATGTAGCACATATATTTTTGACATTTTATATGACAATCAGAGACTGCGAGGGAACTACCAACACAAGAGTAGAAAGAAGTATACTTTTGAAGGGAAAGACGAGGGAAGAAATAAATGCACAAGCTAGTGAACTGTGGGAAGATACAAAACAGAAATATCAATCCGGGAAAAATATATTTTTTATAAGATCACATAATTATACTTGATTCAGAAAACAGTGGCATCAACTGTAAGCAGTCATCTGTTATGTAAACAAGGTATTAAAGCAAATCATCTGATTCTGTGAGAAGCATTTAAATAGTGAATGTAGGCTATTAAAATGTATTCTACTTTAGCCTGAGACCAATAATCATTTGGGCAGTAGGGTTGTTTTTTGTCTCATTCAAAAACAACACAGCTCTGCCAACATAACAGCATAGCAGCATGCTATGGAAGACAGAAATATACCCATAATCGTGGATCTCTAACATTTGGGACAAAATAGGTGACTAGGGAAAAGAGTTCTTCCAAAGGTGGCTTCTCTGACCACACTGCTCTCTGACAGAACTACACTGCTTCACTGGTACCACAGAATTCAATTATCAAATTTCCAGTTGACATAAATGAGAACAGAATGGAGTTCAAAGCAGTTGTGAAAACTGTTGTTTTCTTTGAAATGTAGAATGGGGAAATTTTTGAGTCCTATCAGAAAACTGATTTTTTCTTTGTCAGTGAACTTCATGTCACCACCAAAGATGTCAGCAAGAAGTCACTGAACAGAACAGAACTAGTCCTAAGTTGATATTCATCCATATTTCCTTTGCAAAGAATATGGCTATGTTTCTGTATGTCATATAGAGGTAAGCAAGCATGATTTGTCTGATTGGTCCATATGGACATGGTAGATCAAGTCTTGACACAGCAGAGGATAGTAAAGGCATGCATTTATTTACGCTAAAGAGAGGTCGTCAGACCCAGGGCACATATTCATGGTACCTCAGGCTTGGTGTACACACAGAGTATCAAGAGAGTGCCAGAAAGAGGTCAAGGGTCTCAAATGTCTTCTGTAGAGTCAAGCTTTCATGCTAGAAGTACAGTTTCTGCCCAAACTGACAAAAAAAGACTGTAACAGAATCCAGTCATTACAGAACAACTGGACAGGTAAGCTGGACACAGTCGTGTACTGATGATACAAAGTGTTAACCAACTAATTTTTTTTAATGGTTCCAACCACAGGAGTTACTAACTTGAGCCTCTAATAATGAGCCTCTTTCACATTTATGCTATGTTGCAGTGAATATAGTGGCACACTCCAGGAAATGCAATCACTGCTAAGATACTCACACTATCTGCCAGGAAGGTATGTGACCTGACTTCCAAATCTGCAAATTCAGAGCACTGACTTACCTTGACTTTAGCACAAACTATTGCATGTTCGTATACAACTATTAATTGTATCATGTTTCTTAAACTTATTTGCCTGTTTTACTGATGGAAATATTTGCTTTGGCTTTACAGGTAGTTGGTCATTCTTCAGTTCTTATCTCCTGGTACTTAGCTGCTGTGTATTCAATTTTTATATCTCTCCAGTGTCATTTTAAAAAGTCTAAGACTCAGCTGCTTCCAATGACTAGGAAAAGAAATGTACCTCGGCACTGCCTTTTGTGAAAGCCACAAACCAGCCAAACAACTATTGATACCAGTTCATTTTTACTGTTCAAACATGCTATAAAAGAATTAGCTTCCTGTTTTACCTTATTACAAATAAGACAAAAACAAAAGCAGAGAGCTCTGAAAGTTGAAATGCTATTTCAATGGACTCCTTATATCCTTTCAGGATTAAATGGCTCACCTAACAAAGCCTTTCTCATTATTCACATATTTGTCACTAACAAAACTTCCTTATAGTGATAAACCGTGCTAAGGCAAAACCTTTCTGCCTAGCTACTGGGTTGCCTTACTTCATCTGTCAAGTCAGAACAGAAACCTTATTCACTCTGAATATCTTTCCATTTGCTTGACCTTTTTATTGCCTCCAAATCAGCTGTTATCTGCAGGTACACTTGTGTTAGACTTGTGTGAGCTTCAGACACTGCCAGGGAAAGGCTTTTTCTGTGCTGTCACTCACACACTGGCTGCCTTGCTCTGGGACATTTATACAAGGAGGTCTTCTGGATCAGTTTGTATTTGAAGGTACCCATTCATCCATTGTATAGTCCTGTAATAAGCTGAATGCTTTTATACCAGATGTATTTGATTTAAAAGCATAGGATTTTTCTTTTTAGTTTCAGGAAAGGCTATAAGGACTTACAAAGAAAAATGTATAAATAAAGAAAACAACAGGCTATTTCTAATAAATAGCATCTGGACTGAGCTACGTTATGGAATTCTAATATTAAAATTAGCTCTGTTTACAACATGTCTTGAATGACTTCAGTCAAGCCCCTCTCATCAATCTTCCTAAGTACAAAACAAAGCTAAGAATCATAAAGTCACATCTTGAAATAGTTATGTCATTACTGATGTTCAGCTGATGGAAGTTTTATGCACTGCATCAAATCAGACAATGAACTCAGAATGTCAGCTTGCGACAATGTTTTATTATGCATGGCAGACCTTGATTCTGAGTAGTCAGAAAGAGATGCATGGATTTCAGTAGATGCGTGGATTTCAGTAGCATTTGCTGAACTTCTACATAGGCAAAAGACATTCCATATGAATAGAATGGCTGCGATGGGAAGTACAAAGGAGAAAATCATTGTATTTTTCTGATCCCATCAGTGATTGTTGTTCTTTCTTATTGTATATGCATTCTCTGGTTTGTTGGAGATACGCCCACTGGATGTTAGTATTAGTCTCTGGTGTTGCTGACCATTTTCATTCAATATCAACACATTATAAATGTGATAATCTATCCAGCTGAACTCTTCAAGATCTGAGCAGTTGGGAACTTGAATACTGCAGACCTTCAGAATTCACATTTTATTTGTCAAACTGTAGTTGTACCCATTCTTGCTTTGTATACAAAACTGTTACATCAGTTTCTTCAGTGAACATTTGTACTTACAGACTGTGCATTAATTCCCTTCCTCTTGGGTGCAAACAGGGTAAGTTCTTCCCTAATCCTATTTATTTTTCATGTGTCAACAACGCCTCATTTGTGTTGTTCAGAAGGCACTGGACTTATGTTTCTTGATGGTTGGGTATGCGCAAGTGAGGCAGTTGGGTGTATTGCACAATTTAAAGAGCACTTTGTAAATGTTTATTTCATTTATATAGGAACAAAACAGAGCTCAGGAATTTCCTTTTTTTTTTTTTTTTTTTTTTTTCTTGTTTCTAATTCGTATAAGCCTAATGAAACATGATTATTTTTAAAGTGTGATCTGAGACTCTTCAATAACAGTTACTCTGTAGGGATCAATGGCATCTGTGTAGATTCTTGCAGCTTTGGCTGACATGACAGAGATATGACTGACAGCAAATTAATTCTGTTGCTAGATAAGTAAATTGCTAGATGAGAAGTTTCTTTAAGACTTAAAATGGAGATATCTGTAGTCCTGTCAAAAATAGACTCTCTTATGTCCTGTTCTGTAAGCAAGAATGTTCACTTACTCTATCCTGAACACTGAAGATGATCAGCTTTTTGGCTAATATTTGTCCATCTTACATCACTGCATTACAGTTCTAATAAATATTCCCTCATCTTTGTCTTACATCTTATCACTCACATCAATCCCGAGGTGTAGGAAATTCCTTCTAGATGACTTCTCAAAATACAGGTTTCCCCCCATCACCAATCATTTATAGCCAATCTTTCTTTATTCCTTTCCATTTAATTCTCATTAATTTTAATTAGACTCAGACTAAGAGCAAACCCTTTAGCACAATTTATAAGAAAAAATGAAAAGAAACATAGCATGCCTGCCAGATGAATTTTCCCAGAGCTCTCACAGCACTAATTTACACTACAGACACACCCGGATGTGGTTGGAAGGAGCCCTGCATTTCCTGCTTGTGCATGCTTTGGATGCATGACCTTAAAATGTCAAAAAGTCAGTGGGTCATGGGGACAAGTCCATCTTTGTGGGTTATGTTTTCTGGCTCATAGATATGGAGCACGTAAACAACATTTGAAGATACATGATTCAGTTTCCACAGCTCAAGAGAAGTCATTGTGTTAAATTTCTGCTTTTATAGAGACTTACGTATTTCTGCCTGTAACTTCTTGATCTCTTCAGCTTTTCATTATGCAAATTTACTAAAAGGGAAAGTATGACATGAAGTGACATACTAAAACTCAGAAACATAATTTGTTATCAACACTGAAATTTATTTTTAATATACTTAATTATAAACACTCCCCATATGTCAAGTTTTAGCTTTGTTTTTCATTATCTATCACTCACAGCTGATTTCTGCTCAGCTTCTCAAATGTAGTGAGTACTGCATTGGTAAGGATCCTTGGATCAGATTTAACCTTGGTGGCCTGCCATCTAGAATAGAAAGAATCTTAATGGGATGCAGGTGCAGCTGAACTACATGATCTGATGTGGTAGAAGAGACCCTCAGGGGCTCCCAGAAGTCCCTTGTGAAAATCCACCATCACATTAAAGGACTAGAATTATTTCCTTGCTTTGTGGAACCCCTTTTTCAGTGACTAGAGATGACATTCCCAGGGTTCATGATACTTCTGGAGAATGATGTCCTTTGTACTTTTTAGAACTTGATAAAGTAAAGTAAACTAAAGTATACATTTTCTCTGACACTACTGGAAATGTGCCTGTGAACCAGGACATTCCTGCCTCTCCTTAGCCCTCCTTAAAAAAGCTATGCATTGCTGAAATATGACTCTGAAAATAACCCACCCAGAAGGATGCAAATATTACAGAAAAGGAGTACTAACCTCTTAAGAGGTCTGATGGCCAAGACACACAGCCTCTTTGACTCCCAGAATAATTCCAAGAATGTCTTTTTCATTTATGCAGGATTAAGTCTCCTCTAGGCTTTGTCTATTCTCTGTATCACACCTGTAGTGCTGAGACATAAAATAGAAAGTTCTTGCAAGTTGTATTTTTTTTAAAGGTGGTAGTATGCCGTACTTAACAATCCCTTCTCGTCTGGTGGTGATCTGGTACCTTTTCCTAGAAGATGGAAAAGTACTGTCTGAGATTTCCAAGAGTCAGGACTGCTAAACTTCACAGCCCAGTTCTCTACTAACTGCTTGTATCGGTTGTTAAAGGCAGGGAGATGAACAAAGCCCTGAAAGATAAACTGAGCACTTGATTGTGTTAATTATGATCCTTCATACACAGATTTGTTTTAAGCATGTCTGACATGTACCTTGGCTGGGTAAATATTTACCCTGCTAATTGCTTTTGTGCCAAGAGGTGAAGACCATTAACTGCATCTACACTCCATAGAGTTTGGCCCTGGTACTCTCCTAGGACCCATATGGTATCCATGGGCCATCAGACATGGGTATTATTTTGCTCTGTGTTTTATTCAGTACAAAGAGTCCAAAACAGTGTAAGCCCTGTGTTGGAGCATTTCAACATAATGCTTTTATACCATAAAATACATGTGTTCTTAGTCCCTTGGAAATGGCCAAGACTACAAAGACTCCTGGAGGACTAAGTATAGGGCTTACTTGTAGCAGTCTCTTGTATGATCCTCCTTCAGAAGGTTTGTTTGAGAAGATATGTAGTTTATTCACTGTAAAAAAGAGCCTAAGAGTGAGTAAGATTTCTTCAGAGCAGGCAATCAACACACAGGACCAGAGAATAAACTGGAAACCTAAAAGCACTATTGGACAATTACAGTGTATACACATTATTTCCCTTACACTGGGTGGACGTTTTAACACTCATCAAAGCTATGTGTTATTTCTACTCACAGAAAGTTACACAAGAAATCCTTAGGGACAAAATCTCTTCTCCCAGATCTCAGGATATTGGAAAGCTACATTGGGATTTTCTGTGAACAGTACTCCCATTGACTTGAATACAAAGCATAAGCTTGAGCCAATTTGTCAGAGGATGGCTATTCAACAGTTAATTGCTGACCACAGATTAAGAGGCTTTTTATATTCCTTTTAGTAAATACTATGAGTGCAAGTACTTGCAGGCATTGAATTGGAAAAAATAAAATAAAATTAAAAAAAAAAAAAAAACACGACAAAAACAAAAACAAAACCCAAGAATCTGTGATTAACATCACCTAACACAGCCCTATCTTTTATCTCTTATTATATGGTTTAAAAACAATAAAACTACAGCTGCTTAAGTGACCCTACAGATTTCTTTCAAAATAATCAACATCGTTTGATTTAAAAAGAACAGCCAGAACAAGTTAGCCATTTATTTATTTTTCCTTCTAAGTGGACCCTGGCAGGAAAAACTTTTAATCATTGAGGATATTCTCACACACAGACTTCACCTCCAACCAAGCTCCAGTGTTTACATTCCCTGGGAGGGCAGTTCTTTTATTACTGCACACTCATGTCTGCCATCAGGAACACAAGGGTGGATGATATCCATCAACATCAGGTAATGTTCAGTATCATCTCTGCTGCCTTCAGGAATCAGATAGATTCCTCTCATCACAACTGCCTGGGTCCTCTCACTGCTGAGATCTCCAATAGTTTTGCCACTGACATCAGAAATGGAATAAGATCCAATATAAACTGCCTACTCTAAAGTACCTGTGGCCATATTATCTTGTAATCCTGGCAAAGCATTAATAACTGTCATCTTGCTTTAGAGCCTCTTATATCAGTGCTACTCAAAAGTCTTTAAGCTATTTTGGACTCTTTATACAATGCCAGTGTTACATATGGTTTCATGAAGAGCCACATATTATTTATAAAAGACCCTGGCAAGGTTCTCATAGATCTGATGCCTTTATTATTATTATTTTTAACCTACTTTTTCACTAGCTTAGCTCTTGCCTATTTCAGACTGAAGTGGACTGTGATGTGGTAGCCAAGATTACTGCCAAAATCAGAGCTTGGGATCACTTCCAAAACTCACTGTGGTCAAGGAGAAACTTGCCACTAATTCAGAAGAATTTGGATCAGGCACTCTTAAACCTCCTCTCTCATACTCTCATTTTGCATCTCTGTAATGCCTTTGGCTTCTCTGGAACAAATCCTGATCTGCAGGAGGGAGAAGAGAAAAATGCTTCCTTTTGTATTTATTTTCATAAAACATTTTCTTTTACATTGTTTCAAATGGTTTTGATTTATAGATCAGCACACACCCAAAAACAGTCTCTGAGAGCGACAAAGATTCAGAGGCTTGTTTGCACAGCTTTAGACCAAAGTCTGCTTAACTGTGAAAAATAACATTTTTGTAGGCTGTTACTTCTTAGAGAGCTGCTGGTGCCTTCTGAAAATCTTTGAGAAACAGTTTGTTTAGGAGTGAATCTGCCTAGGACAATATACAGTTTTATTATTCTGGTCACTATCTGCTAAAAGTCTCAAATGAGGTGAAAAGAAAGCATACTTCAGACTGCAATTAGAAATGCACAAAAACAAAAAATCATATTTTACAATTGCAATGAATTCATGGAACAGAGACAAATGTTCTTAAAAAGATTGTATCCCTACTAATCCACTTTTAGAAAGAGAAAAACTTAGACACTTTTTTTTTTTTTTTTTTTTTTTTTTTTTTTTTTTTTTTTTTTTTCTTCAGCTGGAGGAAAAAGCTGTTCAAATGGTTATATCTATGCAAAGAAAAAGCACTTTCCTGGAAGTAAATACTGTCTACATAGGCAACAACAAATGGTGCACAGACCAACAGAAAATATGACAAAGGGGCACTGTTGTTTCTAACAGTGCTTTCCTTGGGAGACTAAGGCTTCACATTATCCTTCATCGGATTAAAATATAATAGGGAATTAATGTTGGGAACTAATTCTGCTAGCTAGATAAGTATTTCCAAGTGTGACAATCCATTACTTGATGTAAAATGATGCTGTCACTGCCATCACTGCTGCCCCTGCACTTCTACACGTGGCACAGTAGGGATAGGAGCATACTTCGTTGCTCACTCAGTTGCTCTTTGATATGTTGGGACTGTGTGCGTGATCAGCTGCCCAACTCAAGACACTGTTGAGGTTTTGTGAGTTCTACACATTCCATACCAGTAGTTTATGTGATTACAATTTTCCAGTCATAGCTGGATGCCCAAAACTACACAGAGAAAGAGCTTCTTAACATGCATTACAGAATTTGAAAGTAAGTAAGCTAATATATCTGTGTAACTTTCTGTTTACTAGCACTCAGTAATACAATAATTAGCATTTTATAAGAGTTAATGAACTCCAGTATCCTGAGCTTTAAGGACGTGGGAGAAGTCAGTATCCTAACTAGGTCCCAGTGTTTCTACTTAATTTAATTCAGCCCTTGCAAAACTCTTGTTAAAGTCAATGAATATTTAAAAAACAAAACAAAACAAAACAAATAAAGACAGAACCAAATTCAGCATTCATTTTACTAAATGTCAGTTGACACAAGAACATCAGGATTTGGCATAAGCAGGATCTTCAGAATTGAACTAACGTTCTTATACACAGAAAATAAGACAACCTCCCTGCCACCCTACCCACCCCCCAAAAACCAACCAAACAAAAGCCAACAACAACAACACTAGAAGGCAGAATGCACACATTTCCAATTTTAACCAAACAGTATATTTTTATTTACGTTAGCTTTCTACGAGAAATTTTCAGTCAGCATTCTGCACTGAAGGGTAGGTTGTACAAAGTCACATCCATCCAGGTCAATCTGTGTGAATATTCCCACTTCTTTCCTTAGCCACTGTGCAAGAGAGCACAATTTTATAAAAACGTTCTATCTTTTTTTATCAGTTTCCAGACTCTCTACTAAGACTGTGGCCTTTCCTGACTTTGTGTCAATCAGGCACATCTGCTCCATTTCAACATTAACATTAGTATACTACTGTAGGATGAATCTTTAAGTTGATTGCTGCCTTCAGGCTCAGCTTAGCCTTCAAATTATGTAAATAGTTCCCAGTCAAAGCCTGTCCTTAGTTCCCTGATAAAAGCTGAAGCTAGCAGTCACGATACCTAATCTGTCCTTTTTATCCAGATGTGAATAACAACCATGAAAATACTCCAAACCCTGAGGAAACGAAATTTCAGTCATGCACTTGTTTACCTTGACATAGCTTTGTCATTTTTACTTCCTTCACATAAACATGTTTTGTCTGCATGACAGGAAACAGTTAACTGAAACATGGAGCCCTCTCCCAGTGCTTTTCAGATGAGCAAAGCCCAGACCATAGTCCATATGGTATTCACCCATAAACACAGACACACGACAGGAAAAATGCATTTTAAATCTGTACACTGTGTGTCTTGGAAGAAGTTTGTCAAACAATTATGAAAAAAAAAATCAGCTTCCTCATAGCACTCTGGGAATGAACCCAGACACTGGATCAGTTCTCATCTGCCTTCAAAGAAAGCACTTGAATAGGTCCCCTTTTTACAGAATAGTGTTTATAACATAATTTTACTTCTCTTTTGGGATCTATTTCTTTGCCAGTGTTACTTTTAAATAGGATGATGAATATTTAAAGTCACTTAATTATCACATGTTAACCCATTTCCAGAGCTGGTTACAACTATCCTTTGATGTAAAAAGGAACTGAACTCACCATTGCAGCTTTCTCATAAAATTGAGATGTCAGAAATATGAAAAAGAATTTCTTTTTCTTTTCCTTCCTTTTTGGATACACTGCTTAAATTCTTCAGCAACGTTACATTTCAAAAATAGGTGCTTGGAAATTGAATCTATCCTTTTTTTCAGCAAGGTGTCAGCTATGTTAAACTCTTGAATCAGTCATGCTAGGAATTTCTCTACGCAGGCAACAACACTGTGCAGAGACTGCCTGCCATTTGCCAAGCTAAACTTCCAGTTGTTTGCAATAGTCACTTTACATAATACTTCCCACTACTAATGTTAAAAAGTCACTGTGCAAACAGGTGCACTTCATTTCACACCTACCTCCAAAAAGCATTAGTGTATAGGTGAGAGGGTGTCAAATAGAAAGAAAGACTTGTTAGGGGCAGAGGACTTTACAAATCCCTTGCAGACATATCAGCAGAATCATCCCAGCTCTTTGCCTCTCTGGGTATGACTTGATTGAGGTCCAAATGGCTTACTTTAGAATATTACCTTAAAAACTGATTTTCCTGTGATGAAGTTTTGATCCCTGGGTCTGTTCATCACACAGGACTCTTAGGCAGTGACTATGGAGTGCCATCCCCACTTTGGCTGATTCCACACTTTGGTGGAAGATTATGAAATGTTTTCATGAGTAGGTCCCCCAACACCACTGCATCACAAAATCTATACAAGATGGGATGGCCAGATGTGGATTAAAAGGTGTTCAAATTGCCTTCAATCTAAAAAAGCCAATTAACTTAATGGGCATGGCTAACTACAGTTTCTGAAATTCTCTCTATTCTTCCATTCACATATCTACAAAAGACAGACAAACAGTTGCAACATGACTCTAGCACATGACTCTTTAATCTCTGGGAATGGGAGTGAGCGCTAAATTATATAACTACAATTTAGTCTAGAATACAAATAGAATTCAGTAGTGCAAACATAAGTCCTTGTCTAAGTGCCCTGGGGTGGAAGGTGTGTATGGCAGGACAGGCATATAAATGGTTATTCCAGACAATGTTGTAGTACTCCTTACTGAACAGATTCATCATTCTTAAATTAGTCATGTATAAAAGAGATTTATTTTTTTTCTTTTTTCTTTTTTAAACAGATGATAGCAATGTAAGTTAGATTAATCAGGAAATTTGTCTTGTCTATTTGTTTAGGTGCTACCTGTTATTTGACTAGGGGCATATTTGTCTGTGTTATTCTGAACTCAGCTCAGAAACCATTTGCATTGACTGAATGAGGGTATAGCTAAGAAAAAAGAAGCAAACAAACAAAAAAACAACAAAACAACAAAATTACCCTTTTACTGCAATAGCAATAATAAGAAATCATTTCTGTAAAAATTTACCTACTAAATATATTCTTCTACTGCATGATTTTCATAATAATTTTTTACAAATAAAGTGTTCTCTAGAACAACTTATTAGGCAGTTATCATCTTAAGTGACTGCATGTTTTCCCCCTTTCACATATAAGTAGTTCAGAAAAGGGGTGGAGGGTGATAATGTTCTTATGTCTGAATTATAACTTGACTGACACCTGTCAAAAATGAAGAAATGTTCCTCCCCCAAAAAAGAAACAGAGCCAAATTTAACTCCTTTGCTCCCCTTTCTGCCATCCTTTCTGTAAACCATGAATTGTATTATTTTTTTTTTTAAATGCTGTTATTTGGGTCTCACAACAGCTAGAAACAACATCTATACTACACCTGAAACTTTTAAATACAAATATAAAGGAACACTGCACTTTATGTATCTTCAGTACTGATTGAATTTAGTCTGCTAAGCACATGGGCATGGCTAAGCTGTCCCTTTGTTAAAAAAAAATAGAGAGACAGATGTATTGGGCCCCTTTTCTTGCAGACTGACTCCTGACATTGTCAATAAGCAGATCTAGTTATTCCAATGGCTGAGCAGAAATTGCTTCATACCTTGCTTCAGTGAAAAAGTATTGTGTTATCTAATACCTGCCTCGTGTACTCTTTAAAGCAGTGGTACCATGAGATGATAAATCAAGTATGAAGGCACATAATGCTTGTTTTAAGGCATCTGTAAAACTAGCATCAAGTACAAAATTGCATGGCTGCATAGCACAAAGCATTAGACTACTAGAAACTCACTCTGCCACTTCACATTTGTTTAGACAACCCTGAATAGGTAATTTTGTCCTAGCAGACGTGATGTTGCCTCAGGTATTGTCTCTCTGTGTTGCTCCAGCCTTACACTGGGTCAGAAATCCACCCTCCTGTACCCAGCATGAACCAGACTAAAAGCAAAAAGCCAGCATTCACATTGCATTCTCCTGCTGATGTTACAGAGTTGGGATCACATGTTGCTGTATGATCTGGATTAAATCTACACAATCTAGTGAACTGTATTAATGACCATGTATAATTCTACAAGTTCATGTGACTGAACGACACTATAGCACACTAACAGGGGCAGCTTAGACAGCAGATCTAATTGGGCAGGAAGATCTGAGGAGTAGACATAAAGGTTTGATAGATAGATAGATAAGTTGGTTTTTCATTTATTTTCTGCCAGAAATGCTCTAAAATCCAGCTGCATCTTTGTATTTTGTGAAAACTGATGTGCTTGCTAAAGGCAAGGCTCTGATTTGTGATTTACAATTCATGGTTTTACAATTCAAGTAGGGGCTTCCAACATGACCGTCCAAAAATACCAAATCAAGGTTGGAAAGACCCGTTTTCAAAGGCAACACATTTTCACAGTTCTTTCCATTTTTCTTTCTCAGTGTGCTCCACAGTATTTCAAAAGTCCTAAACATGCATTCCAGTTAACTACAAATGTTTGCTGCCCCTTTACAGATAGAACAAGTCTCATGATGAAAAGTTAAATACTGCAGATAAATGATTAGTAAAGTCAAAATTGAAATGATGTGAGGCATACAGTAAGGTCAATAACTAGGGCATCACTGTGAATTATGAATCTGATATCTTTTTTTATAGTGTTGATGTGAGCTGGTACAGAACATGTGAAGGCAACACACCCCTATCCAGCAGAGTTTTGTGCCTTTCTTTGCCTTCTAGCCCTGGGTTTTGAACCTGTTGGGATAGTCTTACAGTTGCTTCTTTCTTCTTTCTTAAAAAACACATGAATAAATTGAAGAAAAACAAATGAACATTTGAAAACAGTAAGTCAGTAAGGTTAAGGCTATAGTGAAGGCCATCTCTATGCATAATGGAGAAGATGGAAGCTGAAGAGTAGAAAAAAGTGCAAGATCTAGCTAGGTAGTCCAGGAATGCATCAAGGCAAAGAAGCTCTGGCTTATGCAACAGTTAGGGTCCTTGTCAAATGGGTGTAATATGGGTGTTGGGCTTGCTTAGTATCAAACATGTAAGCATGCAGTTGCTTGTGAAGTAATGTTTATAGCAAACAGGACAGCAAAGAGCAAATTTTTGTATACAGTGACTGAACTGAATGAGAATAGAGCCAAAGAGGAAGCAATATTAGTGTCAGTACAAGGTATAGGATGTAGGAATGGAAAATGTGAAGGTACAAATACAGCTCAAAATGCTCCCTTTCTCAGAGCGTTAAGCTACTTTAACCACAACAGTATTCAAAAAGTTTGGGTGACAGAGAAATTCTCTATTTCTTACTAACCCCTGTAAGTCACTGTGCTGTTCAAACACAATGAAGGCACAACCAGAAATTTTTTTCCACATCACCACATACAATAAAGGTACAATCATTCTTCACAAGCACTCTCAAGCATGAACGAAATTAGCAGCAAAACCACTCACAACAGTAGAAAGAAAAAGAAAGCCAAAGCTTCAATTGAACAACTCCACATATACAAAATGTCTGTCAGTACAAACAGAAATTCAAGTACATTCTCTGTCTTCTCTATTTAGCTAATTATCTACAATTATTCATATATTGTGCCAGTCCAAAAGTTAAACCTGCAAATTAATCCGTAGAAAGAATCTGAAGCACCACAGCTCAGTGTTGGCTGATGTTGTTCTTAGAAAGGAGTTACTACAGAGGAAGACACAAAATTATCCACATCCAAAAGAAAGAAGCAGTGCCCAAAGAACTAAAAAGCTTTCCTGCTGATGTTTGCTTTTTCCTCATTCTTCTTAATTGTCCTTTTGTTCCTAGCACAGGATGTCAGCATTCAACTAGCAGATCACGCTCATCTTCACCTTGTTGCTGACAGTCCTGATAGCAGAAAGATACATTACAGATTCATGGCTTGCCAAAGGGACATACACTTCATTGCCTCAAGATGCACGTGTATATTCACCAAAGCATCAGACATGATTTATCCAGAGAAGGTTCAGTCACAACCAGTGCATCAATAATTTGCCACAACTCACCTGTTCCCTGCAGAAACAGAGAAGAGAGGTGTCACAGCCAGGGTGCCTGCAAATGTTTTACTGGCATTACCAAGGGGAAACTACACAAGGTTATAGTTATAATGGGATCCTTCCTTTGTTTTTCAGTGAATACTGGACTGAGCCTGCAGGTGTTTTCAAATTTCAGGGACTAATTTGTTACCTGTTGTCAGATTATTTTCATGGAGAGGAATCACACTGATTTGTTTCAGTTGTTAGTTTAAAAATGAAGCATATTAAGATAAAAGAGTAAGAGAATCTTGAGAATGTTAGGGACTGAAAGAAAGCTGAAGCAGTAACTGGAGTTATATTTAGACTTTAAGCTCTCCAGGACAGTGACTGCTGGTGAATACAATACAAAGCTGAACATATTTCTAACTCTAAACAAGCACAGCAACATGTCTATCACTAAATCCTTTCACGTAAGATAAAAGGAGAAAATACTGATACAAATAAATAGAAAGACAGAAATTATTTACTCAGAGAGAACATCTGCAACTTGAATTATGCAAAAAGATTCTCTTCCCAGAATCTGGAGTAAACTGGCAGTTTGTCACAGGTACTGTCTACTTGCTGCAAACCAAAGTAAGCTTCCAGGAAACAACTGCCAAACTGTAATGGCTGACAGTTATAATTCCAAAGACAAAGGTTTTCTAATGATTCTGACTGAAATCAGGCTACATTGAATTGTTTCAATTAGAGATTTCTTCACTAGGGTAAAAAATATATATATAAAATTGTCAGTTGAAATTTATTTCAAAATATCAAACTTGAGAAATGAAAAATCACACCTTTGTAATCCAGGACATAACAATTAAGAAAACTGGGTAGCATAGAAAGCAGTACAGTTATGCACCATAACCTACTCATTTACATTAAAATTCCATTTCTCACTTTCCGTACACAAATATAAATAGTTTTGCAAGATATAATCATACTCCTGGTGTTTTCTAAGATAATAATAGTGCATTCAATAGTAGGTTAAAACCCTAGGCATTGCAAAACCCAAAACAGATAACAGAATGTATTGTTCAAACTAAGAAAACAAAGGAAGTTAATCAAGGCCCTTACTTGACTACAGCTGTCTTCAGATATAAGCCTTGAGACATATTTCTTAACCAATGATTAATGAATAGACACCTGGGAAAAAAAGAAAAAGAAAAAAAAGACTACCAAATTGGAACTTGTTTACTTAAATAGAGCAAAAACAACTATATTAAAAAAAAAAAAAAAAAAAAAAAAAAAAAAAAAAACTATTTCTGTAGAATTTATGCAGAAAAGCCAATTCTGCAGTAGAATAAAGCTGCTTCCCATTTTTGACACTGCAAACAAAGTAAAGCAAAAATGCTTATGTACTTAAGCATTGAAGAAATAGCATTTAAATCTATTATACAACAAATATCAAAATGACTTGAGTTCTAATTGAATGTGAAATTTATATCTTTACAATTTGTGTTGTGGATTTTCTTCAAAACATTTGAAAAAAAAAAAAAAAAAGAGAGAGTTCTAATGAAAAATATGGTAAAGAAAAAATCAACACCCAAAACAAAGAATTTACAGGAGATATATGGAGCTCATCAGACAATAGAAATATTCCCTGAAGTAGTTTGAAAATTCTTAAGAATCATTTGGAGAGTTTACTGGTTTTACTCTTTATATGGAGAATAATCTTCAATTTCTGCTATTTAATCCGTCTTTGTATGAAGAACCATCATCCTATTGAGATCATTTCAAGGATTCAGAGGTTTACTGTAGGGAGAAAAACAGAAGTTAGTGATTTCTCCTGCATTACTTATGTTACGTTACTTATGTAACATTCACAAATTGCCATCAGACAGATACCTAGGGGAAGTCCATTAGATGCAAAACCTATGTCTTTGTTTACACTGAAAAACACAAAGATAAACTGTCAGCTGGAGAGTGCTTTGAAGGCTGAGAGGGCTTGTACATGGCAGCAGTGGGCATAGACTCCTCCAGTACCAATGAATTGTTTGGAGCTTTTTATTTGGTGAGAAAAAGCAAGTAATTTTACAGCAGTACTGAGCATTGCTAAACAATCACTGTTGAGCACAGACAACACTATTTCAGATAGAAGAAATCTAAAATTTTGTTTGCTAGCAAGAGCTGGTAAAAATAAATAATAAGCATAACTTAAAAAGGTCCCTTTTTCTAAGGTCCCTTCCTTAGAAGCAAGGGAAAAACTGAAGCAGCCTGTGTTGCTGCAGATGCCACTTTTGGCAATCAGCAACCTCTTGTGTGTAACAGCACCTAACAAAAAGGATCTACTAAAGTTGTTTGTGAAAGAAGGAAAGTGATGTTGCCGACAGTGCAACAAATATTTACCTGAAGAGCTTCACAGGATCTGATTCTTTTAGATCTCAGCCTATGAGCTAGAGTTAATTGTTTGGAGGTTCCAGATTATATGACTTCTCCTCACAAATTCTTGTGTGCACATCCCTCAGAGAGGTTACACTAAAAGCCTGGTAAGCAAATGACTCAGAAGTTTTAGGTAAGTACAGCCAGGAGATGCCTCTCCTCTGTGTGCTTAAACCTTCACTTACCAAGAAGCCTGTAAAGTTACTGAAACTTAAAAGCTGACCACTGGAACAAGTCTGAGCCTAATAGAGAGAACCTGAAAGATCATGTAACACAGAATAGTACAGTAATTATATACAGAATAAGAAGAGGTGAAGAGAATTATCTAGAGAAATCTGAAGAAATAAAATTGGTGTGATGGAGTAGAAATGAGGAGCAACAAGAACTGGCAGCTGAAACAGATGACTACAAAACACTCTCTTTATCATAAACTTCTCTGTTACTATGTAAATCTTCACGTTAAGATACGTGTTGGTTAGTTGGGAGGTTAAAAGTAGACAGGATAGAGAGGGAAAAAAAAAAAAAAAAAAAAAAAGATTTATTATTATTATTCCTGTTCTTTCTTCCCTTCTACTTAAGTTTAAATGCAACCAAACAATTAATTAGCATTACTGTCTTGGCAAGAAAACCAATGAAAACAATTAACATGAGATGTCTCTAAATTCTTTCATTTAGTACTTGATCATCTGCTAGAGTAAACAGCATTTTCCAGAAGAACCAGGTACAGTTTTGTTAAGGACATCACAGTTTTTTGTGTTTTGTTTTTTTTTTTTCTTATTTAGCTTTGCATGCCGTAAAATTTCTTCCAGAGATTTGATTAAACTTGGCAGTAATGAAATAAACAAATGAGTATTCTTGCCTTCAAAGGTACAGAATATTCCAAATTCTTCCATGAACCTAAAGGAGATTCCGGTTCAAGAATCCTTTGGATATTTTGATCTGAAGTAAATGCTGCCCACTACCAGAAAAGATGGTCCCATTTACACCCCAGGTTGCCTGTTGCCACCATCACTATACCAGAACTAGCATTTCTAGGGTGAGTCAGATCACCACAGAAAGAACATCCAATTGAGGGTGGCAGGCCATAGTTATGTCAGATTAAAGTGACTAGTAACACAGGATAAAAAAATGCACAGGATATTGCTCTCAGCCTGCAAGCAGAAATCACAAACAATAGAAAACCTTTGCTGAGAGCACTGAGTGACCTTTCAAACTAGCATGGTGGCAGTAAAATGTTTTGAAATGTGACCATCTGTTTTTGAATAGATAACTGGAAATTCAATTTATCACTCACAAACTCCTTGACTTATTAAGCACCAACTAAGTGATTACTTACCCCCTCTAAAACCATAAAGCATATATCTCACAATACAACAATGTCCCTGCTTTTTGCCTGTAGCTAGGCACAGACACTGATAGCAAAAGAATGCCCCAGCTGCTACCTGCATTCCTGAACATCTCTTGTAGCCAACCAGAAGGTTCAGCAGATCAAAAGCCTCTCTAGAGCCTTCCCTCACCTTTCCCTTTCTTTTCCCAAGTCTTTTCTAAAATTTTTGATCCTGGATGTGAAGGTCCCTAATGATCCAAACTGAAATATCTGATTACGTTATTAATTACAGCTGTTGATTTTTTGTAATGCTGAAGTCCTACAAATCCAATTCATATTATTATAATTTCTGTTTATGAAAACATTAAAAGAAGATGTTAATGTGTACTTTTTTTTTCTTTTTTTTGTTTGCTTGTTTGTTTATTTTTGAACTACCAAAGCAGTAGCTACACCACATACACAATGAACCTATTGCAAACAACTGTGCATTACAGTGGATCTAAAAAGAAAATGAAGCTAAAGGAAAATGGTACAAAAGACATGAAAATATAAAGGGAATCACAGCCCAGATGAGAGAGTAAATTTAGGAAAGGGCAAGAATTCTGCCAGTATGAAACCAACAGGATTTCTGCTATGTGATTCAAAATTGAATTTTATATGTAAGTGTTAAACTTCCCTGAGCAGTCTTAAAATGTATAGCTCAAGCATTTGCTGTACCAGTTATCTTTATGTCGAACAGGCAGATTTTCATATATCCTCAAAGCCACTTCTTCTGAACACTTATTGTTGCAGTTTTGCCTAATACTAACAGAAGATGTTATAACAAAAAGAATTAAAACACAAACTTCTATCAACTTGTTCTTACTTAGTTCCACAGAGTGCCTTTTATCAAATCACATAGTGTCTTCCGATATTATTCCTGATATTTATCAGGGAAATGTGTGCATAATAGTGCTCAAAATAAAGTCAGTTCATCAGTATCTGAAGTCCACTATGATCTACTTCCAGTGCTTATCATCTTAGATTTGTTAATTTTCTTTCTGCTGATGACAGCAAATATCTAAGTGGTGCCTGGTTATGAGATGGAGGATGCCTTAGCAGGCAGAATGCTGCCCTGAGAAAGCAAATGGGTCTTGAAAGGAATACTGATACAGGCTGAGGAAATATCTGAACAGTATAAATACAGAACAGATAGAAAAATTGCAAATCCTCTCCACCTCCACCTGAGTGATGGAGATGTCAGGAGCAGAATGCTCTTCAGTTTCTCCCCCACCCCTGGAGCATTCCATCAGGGTAGGATAAAGAGCTCTTGGACACAAAAGATCTGAGAAAGAGGAAATATGTCTCAGACTTGAAAGGAGACAGTTCAGGCCTAAGGAACTGATTTTCTATTTTGATTCCTTCTGCCATCTGAAATAGCCATTCCCACTAATTCTCTTTAAATTCCTTTTGGGAGTAATTTGCTCAGTGGCTCTGAGTCTCTTCAACTGCCTAAAAAAAATGCATATCCCATTGCCTGAACTTCACAGTTTTCCAGTACTCAATCATTCTCTTGAAACTTGGCCATTGTTTCCATCTTCACCCCTGCCCTGCAACATCTACAGATGCTTCCTGTAAAGCTGAGTAATTTTGTTGTACCATTCAGGCATGTGTAGATAAAGCAGCTTTGAAGAATTTCATGATATGTTTGCATGAATGATGATGCATAAAAATAAAGTGTTTTATTGTGTGACCAGCCCAATCTGATCTAGTCACTTCACTTGTTATCTCTTGAGGTAACAAAGTGATAGTTATTCAAAAGTATGTATACACAAACCTACATTTAATTGTGTGTATATCTGTGTGTACATGTGTGAGCTGTGAATTACTGCATCTGAATAACATCTGGGTGACTTCTCTGATGAATCAGAGAGATAACCAGAATGTTGTTCATCTAGTGATGTCCTTTTCGCTGGGAAAAAGATTATAAAGACTTTGGATAACTGATAATTATGAGTTTACTGACATCATTAATACTTTCCCACAGCTATGGTTTCGCTTGAAATGAGTGCTGAAATTTCAAGTTGGGAGGCAAACATGGATGACATCATGATTCTTTTCAGCATTCCTTTATATTTTTCTGGGTTTGTACGTTGATCTTAGTTTTCTGTTCATATGAACTTACCAAAGAATGATGCAAGTATGGTGAATAGCAGTGAAGAGTTGATGACATTTTAGAAACATCCCAAATAACCATTTATTTTCCCATGTGCAATATTTAACAACAGCTTCTTAATATGAAGTATTGACTATTCTGTCAGTTCCAGGAATGTCTGCAGCAAACAGAAGAACCATTGTTAAAACACAATCAAGTGAAAGAATGAAGAAATAGATCAGCTGAACCCTTAGACTGCCCTCATTGCAATAGGAGGTTGCAAGGCTTGCAGTTTTCCTTTAAAAAACAAAAAACAAAAAAAAAAAACAAAAAACAAAAACAAAAAACTACCACTCATTTCAGCAAAGGTTTTTCACTTTTATAGGTTATAGTTTTCCTTGCCACATTTTACTACAAAAGTAATATCAAGCAAGTCTGTATTTCATCAAATCAATAATTTTAGAAAAGAGGAGTACTCTTATCTATCTAATGCAAACAGAATGCTTACAAAGTAAGAACAAATTTGAACTGGAAAGAGAAAGGAAAACACATTTCTGATGGTACATCAAAGTGTTAGGGAAATGAGTTTCTTAGTCAGTAAAGCAGCTGCCGTACTGCAAAAGCTCTTGTGCTGAGGTTAAGTAAGTTTATGGAATGCAAAATTTCTACCAGCTGACATATGGAAGGTTTGTATCAAATAATTCCTTGCCACCAGTGATATGATATTATTATGAATACACCCACAGCACCTGCACAAGCTCTAGCACAGCAGGATACACTCTCACAGTGACCTTTTCATAATACTACACTGTATTTACAGCCATTAACCACATTAGTGTTGTTGTGCAGCTGCTATGCTATCTTGCGTGGGTGGCTCTCAAATGCTGGTTTTTTTAAGGGTCCTTGAAATCACAACAGGATAAATCTTGTACAGGGAGAAAGTTTAACCACATTCTTCGGGCAACAGGAAAGCCTTTGCTATTATGCATCCCTTGAACTCGCTTTTCCCTGTGCCTCTTGCTTTGCCCTAGTTGACCCATTAAGAGTAAAAAAAGTTAAATCTTTGGTTTTCAGAACATTTCCTATTGCAACAGGAAGGGTTTTCAGCTCCCTTCCACATTGCCTGGTTTCATCCTTGCCACAAGAAGAGGAGCCCAGCATTGAGCAAACAGACACACTGAGCAAAGCTGAAGATGTGGTTTTTTTTCTGTGTGAACGGCCTGTGTGGCCAACAGGAATGTTACACCTGAAAAAACATCTGTGGCACCACCACTCTACAGATCTGAAATGGAGGCAGGCCCATGACTTCTTCACAATAACAGGAAACACTGTCGTCAACAGAGAGCAGGCTGTGCCGAAGCAACCCTTTCTATACATGCTCAACAGGGAATGTAAAGCACATTCCCTTGTAAAGTTTATTTGGACAGCAAAGGGTGTGGGAGGTCTGTGCTGGACTCTCACGAGAAACAAGGTGTTTACAAGTATCTCCCTTAAAAACTGAAATATTCCTTGTTGCTTTCCAAATGCCTGGGCAAAATTGTTAAAAAAAAAAAAAAAAAAAAAAAAAAAAAAAAAAAAAAAAAAAAAAAAAGTGACAGCATTGTGTGGTTTGTTCAGCATCACATCCCTGCTTGTTATGAAGCTGTGCTTGCCCAGCATAGCAGTGGAAAGACAGTGCCCCATTTCCAATCAATAGAGCTTTTCTTTCCTCTTCCCTTCTTCCCCCACTCATCTACCCCAGCATTCTGGCCATGCAGATCCAAGCACAGTGAGTGTGCAATAGCCAGCCTCTCCACAGCCACTTTTCCAGCTTGTCCCAAAAAAGGCTGCACAAGCTATGCCCTAGCCCAAACAAGCAGGGACCCCCAGGTTCTGATAGAGGCTGCACATGTACCAGGAAACATGCCATCCCCAGCCACCGTTTTGTATCTCCAATTGGCCACAAGAATCACAATAGGTGACTTTTCATAGGAAACATACATCAAGGTATTCAAGACCATGGGAAGATCAAATAAAGATACAACAACTAAATATTGACAGCATGAATCTCTCTCTTCAATCTCTGTCCTTGCACCCATGTTCTTTAATCTCACAAAAGGACAAAGAGAAACCATAAAGATATCTATTCACAGGGCTTAAATACATTTTCTTTTAGGTAGTCCTTTAATATTTCTTTTCCTCAAGAATTTTTGTTCAGTTATTTATCTACATGTAACTAGAAAACATGAATTAAATTTTATTCTGTGGCTTTTTATAAAGGAAGTATTCTGACTTGCCTTTGTGTGTGTTTGGGTGTTAGCAGCCAGAAGAAACTTACCAATATGACTTGCTTAATGTTTAATGTTGTTCAACAGGGCTGCTGTGGGCAGTTGTGGGAGTGCCTAACTATGTACACAGTATACATGTGACACCAATATTTGGAGTAAACTTTTATACAGGAGTTTCAGTAGAACCATTATTGTTATTTCCTCCCATAACAGTGAAATGAAAGAATATATGTAACTTTTCCCATAATCCTTTAAGCTTTATATCATTGTTTTGTCTACAAATCATTTTGATAGTTTTAGAATATTTTTGTGTAAGTTATGTCTCTAATCCCCATGGTCTTGGTGGTGATAGTTCTCTTCTATGAAGAACTTTCTACTGATAGAGACCTGTTATAAGACATAAGAGTAAAAAGTCTGAACAAAGGAGAGCTCAGGAATTACTGGAGTATACTCACTTTGTGGTTATACCTATTTCCTCATGGGAATATACTGCTTGTTTCCAGTGTGTGAGGGTAAGGAGAGATGCTGGGAGTACCACATGCTGACTGTGGATTTCTCCTTACCATGGTAGTAAACATCTGAGCCAAAAGGCTGTTTTTTCACTTTAGGCTTATATAGAATTTCACATACACTTTCTTCTGAGTAAATTAATAAAATAAAATAAAATAAAATAAAATAAAATAAAATAAAATAAAATAAAATAAAATAAAATAAAATATTGTCTTTCCATATATCTGTAAAAATGAAATGCCATCATCAAGATAAATCCATGTGCTTTCTGTGAATCAGGGCTAATCAAGTACCTGAAAAGCCTCTGCCAGCAGGTAGCAGGGTGGCAGTGCTTTCGTTGTGTATCCAGGCACTGTGAAGTCCGCTTTCCAGACATCTAGAAATACTCATACATCAAAACAAGGTGCTTTAAGGCATTTTTTTAGGGTTGAAAACATCAGACTTTGCTGCTTGGTAGCCTATATACTATTAAGAACTAGACAATTGGAAGGTACTGATTTTCCTTTTCTTTTTAAGTTCTTCCAGGCCATTCTTGACCTCCTAATGCTGAGCACGACAATACAGTGATCACTGAAATTGCCTCTGGATAATTCAGAAGTTCTCAAGTCAGCTGGTCAGCTTGGGCACAAAGGGAAACCTAATAACCTAAGTGCAGAGCCCAGCACTGTCTGGTTTACCTCCAAGTGTAGGCATACACTTACAAACATAAAATGCACTTTATTATGAGCCCATGCACTAGGAATAAATAAGAAAGCCACTTTGAAAAAGTGTTTAGAGTAACTTGTTGACAGTCAGCAGTCTTTCTAGTTTCTATGTTGATTCAGTGTTGGATGGATAAGAAATATTAGCTAAAGACAATGGAAAGGCCAAATGGGCTATTCTTTTTGTGTGCTAGCCAGAGGACATAAGACTGAATGTGCAGTTTCTGTTAGTCAGCCCCAGCTCTTCTGAAAGAATATGCACTTACAGTTCAGCTATATCTCTAAAGTACCAGTTTTTGAGATCAGCTTGAAATTTCATTGATCACTGAGATAGCTCCATGCATTCAAGAGATAAGTCCAGGCATTTTTGTATATCAGAGGAGCAGGTGTACAGTTGGGATGCCATGAGGTGACGGAAATATAGAGCTTACATTATGAGAAATGACAAAGGCAGCAAGATTTACCTATTCCTGTAAAATGGAAATCTGAGAGGAAGTTGTTCTTTGTGTTACATGGAAGACAAACAGCAGGCCTGCAAATTTAAAGCAGCAGATGATGTCAACCCAGGGCCAAATGGATACAATTTAGTTATGAATAAAATTAGCCTAGAAATTACATTCAAAAAAACGAGCTCTTAAGTCACAATTGTGAATGCACATGGCTCTTTCCTACCTGATGATCATCACATCTTCTCCAACTGTACTTTTTCATTATCTACCACAATCCCTTCACTCACATTCACCAAAACTGAGCAGCAATCTCTGACTGAACTAAAATCATGTTTCCATTTGAGAATATTATAGTTTTTGTTACCTCAAAAAATAGTTCATGTCCATATTTCTGAACCATCTTTTCCCCCTTCAGTTAAATAAATGATTCCTGTCATTTGGAGTAAAGCAAATGCCAAAATAATACTAACTTCACCTGTGTGTGGAGGTAATGGAGTCTTCTTCTCCTAGAGTAGCTATGATCCTGATCAGATTCGTATGCTGTAATGTTTCACAAAGCATACTTCCACTTTAAAATGCTGCAGGGCATAACCAGAGATGTACACCTTATAGCCTTTGGGAACACTAAGCCAGATATGGTGTGGTTTAATGCTGGAGAGCACAGCAGAACTTCTTCATGGCACAGTAATAAATACTTTTCTAGCCTAGCTGCCTTGGCTGTTCCATTTCATATAAATGGTACAAAATGCATTTCAAATTAAACATAGAAAGAGCTGTTAACAAGTCTGGGGATTTCCAGATATTAATTCTGTTTGGATTTTACCCTTCAATAATGAGAAATGGTTTGTACTTTTATTGTAATTCCCAACTGACTGCATCTGAAATGCCTAGCACAGAAGTAAGTTTAACTTTTCTATAATAACTTCCTAGAGCTAGCAAAATATGGGCATTATTCCCATGCCTACTTATGCATATTTCATCTTTGGCAACAACAGAATATTTTAACCTGTCTTAGTTGCTAAGATGTCTCAAATGAATTAATCTTTTTTAATGATATATTCATTTCCTGCATCTAACTCATCCCTGTGGTTGGTGCATATCCATCACAGGCTGTTAATATCTAGTCAGATAAACCACAAGACAGGGAAACTCTCTAGCATTCAGGATCTTACCCATTCTTCTTGGATTTGGGAAATCATAATAGAAATCTCATAAAAAGATTTAAAGTGAAATATTCTGTGCTTCCAACTTCTGAATAATAAAGAAAACTGTCTAATCGACACTTCATGATTACTATCCATTTTGTTCTATTTGAAATCATTGTTTTGCACATTTGATCTTCAGCTACTGAAGTCTAGGGAGTATATAAAAGCGTATAAAAAAAAAATAAATCCTCACAATGATTAATTTTTATGCCACTTTGTGTCATTTTGTAACATGCATCCTCTTTAGTGCTTGGGAATTCCAGGTGAAATTTAATATTTTTTTAATCTAAATAGGTACATTTTGTAGAACTTAAGTGTGCATATAGAAAGTTTTTATCTATATTGAATTTTCCGCTCTCAGAGTTGTGATTTATATTAGCAGATCATTACTGATAAGATAACGTTTCAGAAGGTGCAAACCTTTTTTCATTTAAGTGTTGTTCTCCTGACAGTACTGACTCAAGGAAAATGAGGACATTCATATGAAGTATTTTCTAAGCAAAAGAGCTCTTGATTCCAAATGGCTTAACAGTATACCGAATTGTCTGAACCTTGCCATTCATTCCATATTATCTAGTTCCTCAGTTCTCTTAAAATGAGGTTAAAAAGTTGTTAGACTGTTCTCGCAGCAGCCAACATCAAAGTTTCTGGGACAGAGCAGCAGTATCACACCCACTGCATATTGGCAAGAATGCAAGTAATTGAGGCCAACATTTCTCTGCCCATTCAGTCTTTATCAGTTGTCTTTCAGTTAAACTGCCAGCTTTCTTTATACCCTACACCATGCTAATCAGTGAATTAACAGGTTAACACTGTGATTTACAAGGCCTGAGTGCATCATATCATTTCAACATCATCAAGCTGGAATATCTGAGCTAGACAGAGCAGCACTTGCTCACAAAAGTACCCATTAGCTGGGAAAGGGGGCCAAATGATTGAAGAAGATTGCTCCTGGGACTAAGCATCCTTTAGCATTAACTAACTTTGACCCCAAGACCCAAGTAGTTTGATGCAAGTGGTGTTTAGTAGGTTATTCATGTGCACATGAAATGAAATTCTAGCAGGAGGCTTTACTCTGTTGTGAACAGAACAAAATCATTCTTGTGCATTTTCCATGTTTTTGGAAGCATCACAAAATGTAGTAACTAAGAAGCATAGATGAATTTATACATGCTTGGATAGATAGATAAAGTACTTTGTATATAAACCAATGGGCAAATCAATTGCTATAAAGAAGAACATATTAATTTTCCTGGGTGTAGCATTGTTTTGCATATATATTCAGAATGTGAAGTGGGTGAATGAATCATCATTTAATAGAAGAGAGGAAAGTAACATCTCTACTACTTAAGCTTGACACAGAAATCTTGAAATGCTACGTCTTTTCTGTTGCTTGTATTTTCAAGCGTACTTTTAGATCATTTTTTGTTTCTAAGATTTCCTTTCAGTAAGCTCAGCTTTAGTGCACTGCTCAAGCTTGGTGGAAAACTGTTGAGAGTTTGGAGATCTGCTAAATATATATAAATTAAAAAAAAAGAAAAGAAAGGAAAAAAAAAAAAAAAAAAAAGAGGGAAAGAGAATTGCACTGCACTGCTCAATAAAAACAACTTGAACACTCAGTGTCTTTTGCATGTCTTTCATTTTTCCAACACAGAACCTGTTAACAAAGCTTTTTGGAGACACTGACAAAAATTTGAGGTTTAAGGCACCTGGTATGTTTGGAGACAGAACTCTGGTACCATCTGTGCCTTTCCAGTTTCAGCCAAGTTAGTCTCCTGCCCTGTTGCAGAGTGGAAAACGGAAGCTGCCAGGGAGCTTGGGCAGGCTGGGCATGAGGCACCAAGAATGGCAGTGCCAAGGTTTTCAGCTTCAGCAGTTTTGATGGACAGGTAATATCTTTAAATAACCTACAAGTTAGCTCACACAAACACTTCCAATCTCAGAGTATGCTTTGTCAATAAATGGAGCTAAACAAAGAGACTGGACTGTCTGCTGACTCATGGTGCTGGTGGCATGGCATGGCTGACCTGCTCAGATTATATCCTCTGCATCCCACTGGCTGCTGCCTAATCATGCCTGAGCATTGCCTGTGAACAGTGCTGTTCAATACTTACCAAAACTGCACAAGACTTTGTTCTCAATTAAACAGGGCAACAAACCTAGCCCATGGCTTAGTCCTGCACCTATATATGGTCAATAGCCAGTTTATTTTAGAGCACAGAAGAAACAATCTGAACAGCTTGTTGAGATTAAATATCATTTTACTGATAGTAAAATTTATCAAAAACGTTCTTAATTTACCCAAAATCTTTTGTGGTAATTCAGCGTCTATGTGAGGAGAGACTGCTTGTCACTTGGATAAGTGTGTGTGCAACTCTTAAGAGTGAAGAGAGTCTGAAGTGTTGAATTAGAAATATGCTTAAATCTGAACAAATAAATGTTTTCTGCAAAAGGGACAATTTCTTTTACCCTTTTTCTAATGCCTACTCTTCCTCCCCATAGCCTCCTCCTGTGATTTGGGATCCTTTGCCTTTTGTTTCCCAGTTGTGAGCTGTTTCAAATGAAATCTTGCCTACTTGCAAGCCATGGTGATTGCTACTGCTTGAAATTATATAAGTCAGGTAGTGGCTTCCTTGTTCTCTGAGGAAATAAGGCTTTGAGGGTTATGATCTACATTTTGTTTGAGTTTCAATACTGTTCTGTACTGTTAGAGTTAGGATCATGGCTAATGCTGAATGATTCAGCAGGTCAACTCTTCCCACAGCCACAAGCAAGTTCTTCTATCTGGTCAAATCCTATTTATTAAGAGGTAAATAAGAGTGAGGAATTTCAGGGCAACATGTCTACCTGCATTCAAATATTGCAAGTATATACTTTAATACAGATTTCTTAAAATAGTTTTCCACGCTAAGCCTATGTTTTTTTAAGATCTAAGGGATAATATTTTGTACTGTACAAGATATTTTAGAAAACTTACATGATACGACACAGAAAAGAATTCCTACCAATGCAGGCATCCTTCAGGACAACTGCAGATGTCTCTCAAGACACAGAAAATTTCTTATTCATGATAATAGGGACTAAAGTTTTG
This sequence comes from Excalfactoria chinensis, assembly GCF_039878825.1. NCBI lineage: Eukaryota > Metazoa > Chordata > Aves > Galliformes > Phasianidae > Excalfactoria > Excalfactoria chinensis. The sequence goes on from NC_092827.1 coordinate 43,543,165, forward strand.
TATGAGGGCAACAAGGGGCCTCAGATACTAGAACAGTATAAAATATCAATGACATAAAGGGCATAGGTAGAAATTATGAACATGACTAGAGCTATTTGGACAGAATAACTGAGATTCCTGTAGCTTTTAATTACTTCTGTCATTTACAGCAGAGAAATTCTCTTCTGAAAGTTATGTGTATTTCTGCACACATGCAGTTTGTGGGAACAATTGAATAATGCTCTGAAAGATGCAATCATTAATAGAAAAATATTAAAAAGCAGCTAGAAATCCTCCACAGTGCTGCCCTGTAGGAACCAAGAAGAATAACAGCTTTGTTTATATTCATGGGATGAGAAATTGTACAATAATCATGCTAAGAAAGTGATTAAATAAAAACAAAACAGAAGGAGAGGAGAGGAGGCAGTTTTGCTCCTCTTACTGCTTTGTTTAAGGAAAACTAGAAACGAGTTCCTCTCTGCTGAAGTAAACTCTGAAGACTCCCCACTGAGCAAAGAGAGGGAGTTTTACAGTCCCATTCACTTTCCTTCTGCTTTCCCAGCATTGTGTCAACCTTTGTGCTGTGTCACACATCCGCAGTGCAAGGCACAATAGAGCTGGAGCACTCAGATTGGAAATGGGAAGAATCAAATCGTTTCTCTCAAAAATGTGTGGCCTAGATTTGGACTGTTGCACATCCCTAGCTTGTCTCTGCTGCCCAGATGCTGGGTGTTTGAAGACTGAACTTACTCTGTTTGAAAGCTCTTACATTTCAATTGAGAATCTGGTATGGCAATTAACGGTTCTGAAAATGAATAAATTCAGGGACGTACAGCAGGCTAAAGGAAAAGGGATCATGGACCAGGGCTAGAATGAGGCAACTTTTGCTTTCAGTCTAAAAGAATTTTTTCCATCTTTATGTATAATTTCAGTAGCTCTTGCCAAGCCAAAGCTGCTATCTCACGTCAGTAAAAAGTAACAGAAGAGGAAGAAATTAATAGATATAAAGCAAACAAAGGAAATAGAAATGCTGAAATTAAAGGTACTTTTTTGTTTGGTTGGTTCAGGTGAGCAGAGGGTTCTATTTGTGTGGTTCTTTTATTTTCTGATGAAACAACTTCAAAGTACTCTTAGGTGTATCATGTGACCAAAGAGAAAACCCCTTACATAATTTCTTAGTGTGAATGAAAATAAACTTTAATTGAATACAAGTCTAATCATGGATGAATTTCTGAATAATGCAAAAAAACACGCTATCCTAGATTGCTCTCTGGAGAGAATGCACTGTAATGCATAATTGGAAATCGCTGAATATGTTTAAAAAAAAATACATATCCTTTACCTTTTGTGATTTGCAGGTCAGACAACATGGGATCTACTTGATGTATATATTTTATTTAAATGTAATTATACTGAAAAAAGATTTATAAAACAAGATTATTTTTTTAACAGAAAATCCTAGAGCAAGAAGTATCTTTATTGAAAGCTCATATGTCTACTGAAATCTGGACATGTTTAAATGTACACTTAAATAAGGGCAATTAAAAAAAAAAAAATCTTTAAAGAACAAAAAAAGATAATTTTAAATGTTTAAGTTTTAAGAAATTAAGCAAAAAATATGACATTGTGAAATTTTTAGAATAAATATTTTCTTTCCTCTCAGTGTTCTAATTTATTTTCAGAATATGATAGTTCTGCAAAGACTGAAACAAAGTAGACAAAGAACTGCCTGCAGGACTGAGTCCGTCCAGAGAGTGGTGGTCAGTGGCTAAATGTCTGAATGGAGACTGGTGATGACTGGTGTCCCACAGGCTGGTGTGCAGTCAGGAGGTAGTCAGCACATTCCAAGTCTGCATGATGCAGTAATATTTTCTTAACACTTCCAGAAAAGCCTTCTCCATTTTTCATTCCAGGATCATCCTTGCTTCTTTGTCAGTTTTAGCTTTTACTCATCCTGTAGCTAATAAGGCACCCAGTTTATTTCTTCCTTATTTACTACTGATGGCATCTCAAAGCCTTATCAGTCCTTTAGTGCTTGACTCTGCCTACTATAATAATAGTAGTTCTATAGAATCTATATATACAATAGTATCTATATATATAATAGATAGATAGATAGATAGATAGATAGATAGATAGATAGATAGATAGATAGATAGATACTGTATAAAGAGAGATACTATATATATAATAGTACTATATTAACAGTTTCTATCCCCCTTGTTATCCAGGTCACCCAACATTTACAGCATAATATTCCCATCACTTTATTACTGATAACGTCTCCCAGCTTTGAAGCAGCATCTGGAAGGTCTAACCGTACATCCTTTAAAAAGAACGTTCTTTCACAAGCTTAAGACATTAACCTAAAACTTGCTCCTTGAAGATGTTTTCCTTAACAGCTCAATTTGAAGCAAAATGACAGAGGTAAGCTTCCTTGAGGGCAGCACATTGCACATGAAGGATTATGGAAATTGAAATGTTTGAAAGAAATGCAGTCTATTTAACACAATAAGCCACAGGTTCCAATGAGGCTGAGCTATATTAAGGAACAAATGCCAGGATACATCATGCTTCTGATAGGCACAGACCTTTCACATGCACTCAGAGGAGTGGAGTGATGACTCAGGCTTGCTACATCCCCGAGAAGAAGGGGTAAACAGTCATCTCAGTTCCTTGGTGAAGGAGCTGAACTTCTTACAGCCTATTCACAAGATTAACAAGGGGAGCAGGCAGTGTTGGACACACAGAAAGGGCTTTCTTCTCCTTCTGTCTTTTCTCTTTTGGAGGGATGTGAGCATGTCTTGTTTATTTGGGAACTGTACTAGGTGTGCAAAGGTTACTTGAAGCACAGGCCTAGCCACTCATACTGCTGTCTGGCTGAATGCTGTCAATAAAAAGTCCCTAATATGACATCTTACTTAAAAACAATGAAGCTATAATAACAACCTTTCTGGAAAAAGGAAGTTGTTTTGCTGTGTATCATGATTACCAGTACAAAATGGCTGAGAAGTGACTATTGGCAAATAATTTCAAAATACATGAAATTGAACTCAGAGGGTTTATATTGTGATTTTATATTTTAACTCATGGACTGTAGCTGTCCCTGATGCTCAGGTAAACCAGTCACTACAGAAAAATGTTACTGCAAGAGTAAGACAAGATATTTTGGAAAAGGTTCGAAGGAGTACTTGCAAGGTGTTTCCTAAAGATCTGGCATCCCATTCATGGGCTCTGAACAGGGCAATATCTTGTTAAAATAGAGTTTGTGTTGTTTATGTCCTCTGCTCACTAGTTTCTATTTTAGGGCAGACTCCAGGTAACAGTAATACACACATAAGTCGGCTTTCTCTTACCAGGGTATAGCTTTCCTGAGTTGAGAGGCCGTATGATGGAGACACTTCAAATTCAACTTGGTTTAAGGACTTACTCAGTATCAAAACTTGGAGAGGTACAAAAAAAGAACTTGCCCACTTTTAATAATAGCTTTCTATATTTAGCTTGCATACAGATTTGTGAAATCTCCCAAGAGCTTCCAGCTTCCAAGCCAACTTTCAATAAACCTGTTCAAGTATTTTGCAATTGAAGAATTCCTTCTAAGTCCTGTGGTCTGGTTACCTCTTTCTTTCTTGTCTTCCAGTCTCCCACAGTACAACACTAACTAGTTATAGCAATATTGGTACAACTAACTATTAAATAACTTTTCATTCAGAGTTCTTTATGTCATCCAGTCCAAATCATATTAAAATCAATTTTTAAAAATTTTGTTGATTTCACCGAGGCTGTGTTAACTATGACCACATTCTCACAGTTCTCTTCATATCCTTTGGAGCTTCTTTCTTTCACTTCATGTTCATTTTATTTATTTATTTATTTATTTATTTATTTATGACAATCTTTAGCTTTGGTCCTAAGAATTAGTTGCCAGTCTCCGCAGAGCTGTTCACCTACTCTTCCCACCTGTTTGAAATATGAGAGATTACCTCACATTTTAAACTGCTCATGCATTGGCTGCAAGACAGTTTTAGTGCCAGAGACTATGAAAGGGTGTTAATTTATGTTGAAACAGATGATGAGTAAAATCTTAACAACAGGTTTCTTCTAATAGAGTCCTCTACTCCAGTCTATAGAACAAGCTGGGACTGTATTTTGTACTGCATTTTATAATGGCCCTCTTCCAAAGCCTCTCTTTTCCAAAGGACAGTTCATTAAAAGGTAGTGACAAAATCCAAAGCTTAAATTTCTAAAAGAGATATGTAATTACTGTTTTTGTCAGTTTCTAAGAATAGATAGAATAGGTAGGAAATAATCCACGGGGAATTTTTCTCCTGCAACATTTGTACTGGGGAGATCAATTACAAGAGTACAAAAAATGTGAAATCTTGTCATTAGAATAGTGTTATTCAGGACTGTGAAATGCTGGTAGAGGGAGGAAGGAAAGGGGGGAGGGCCTGCATATATTCCTTTGAAATTAAACATTCATAAGCTTTTTTATGTTCATAACTCTTTTCCCCAACACACTACTTGTATGAACATTCACAGGAAATGAGTTTTATCTCACATACTCTGTGAACAATGCCAGTATTCTAATATTGTTGTGAGGAGTCAGAGCTAATTTCATAGAATCCCATTCTAGTCTTAGTAACAACCATACCTCATTTGCTGGAAAATAATTTTTTATCCATCAGCCCTGTGAACTCATGCAGGGACCTGAAGCTCAGAAAGATCTCTTTCTGATACTTACTGTCTCCAGCAACGATACAGTTGCTGGTAATACTTCTGCAGAAGTGACAGTGTGCAAGGGAAGAAAAAGATCTGCTTATTTTGCCTCAAATAGCATATAATAATGATGTTAATATAATTTGATTTTTGTCCAGAAAATGCAGAAAAATGATTTGATAATTGTTTTGATTTAGTGATTGCAAGACTGTGAAAAACTGTTGAAATGGTGAAATTTTCACAGGCCTTGAAAATGTTCACAAATAGTGTTTCTATTTCTTTGCAATACAGAAAATTGAATTCCATATTACAGCGATCTGTGCTAATAAATAAATAAATAAATAAATAAATAAATAAATTTAAACAAACAAACAAACAAACAAACAAAAACAACAGGATAGTAGGATTTTATGGTTTTTCCTCTTTGCTTTTTCACTCATCCAGTCTGAGGAGTATGAATTGAAAATCTGAAGCAAAGTAGTTTGTAGGAGATTGGCAACAATTTTCAGTAGGTCAGAGATTCATGGCCAACTAACTACATGAGCAAATTTCCTTGTTTCTGTTCTGGAGTAAGGCCTTTATAATTATGTTAGTGCAGAAAGATGCTTTCAAGAAAACACTATGATGGCCCTCATCCAGTAGAGCATTTAAATACGTACTTAACCTCAAGTGGCTGAAAATTCCTATCTGGAGAGGAATATTTACGTTCCTAAAGCTAAGTACATGCTCACATTTTTATAATATGAAGTACCATACGAAGAGAACATCCAGTCCTGTGAAAACACAGATATGAGACTGTATCTTTGGACACAATTTTGTTTTCAGATTTTTTTTTTTTCCTTTAAAATAAACTCCTATTCCACAGAATATTGTGTCAATGAAGGTTAGATACACATACACAGAATGGACATGCTCATACACTTTCAACCCTATCGCTGTCTGAACACTGAGACAAGAACACAGGGAATTCACTCACGTAAATATACTTGCTCTCTGTTTTTGATGGGAATTCTGAATACAAGCCCAAGATTCCTTTGGATATGGTACATATAATAAGTGTAATAGAATATACAGACCAAAAAGGAGAAAGTGAACATGCTTTTATTTCCATTAACTAGAAGTCAGAATTATTCAGCAGGATTTTTTTTTTTTTTTAATCTTTCAAACTAACTAGAAAACTTTCACTTAAAAAAGTGGAATAGGATAGTATTCCCAGCCACTCACCCTGTAGAATAAGACTGAAATGAATTTTTGTGATCTTACACCTCTTTGTCCTGGTGTCCAAAGAATGGTTACATGCAGTGTCTCAGGTAACTCACAGAGAAGGGTTCAAAGTATTTTCTAACTTTACCAATCAAATCTGAGCACCACCATTTCTTTTCCTCTAATTTTTCTGATACTGACCAGAGTAAAATTTGTTAAAGCAAAGCTTGAGATGTTTTAATATATCACATTCCTTTCAACAAGGCTTTTGTTTTCAGGACTGTTGTCATTCCTTTCCTTTGGAATAATAATGTTACATTTGAAAATTATATTATTCTGTCATGATAATATTCATTTAAGAATTCTTACCATAACAAACACTATCCCTTGTGATGTGAGGAGAGTGGACTTTTTCTTCCAAGCAAGGATCACATAGATAAGGGATGCTAGTGTTTTAAAGAGAATTCTTCTCTATATGAAAGAATGCCTCATAGCAGTATCTCTCACTAAGTAAACAGAGTATAATAGAAGTCAACATGTGAATAGGTTAGTTTTACTTGTCCTTTGTCTTTTCCTCATTATTTGCGCTCCTTTTCGCTAACCAGAAATACTCCTCATTTTTGTTATTTGCCTGTAGGACTGACTTTTCTTTCTGTGTCCCTAACCCAGAAAAAATTGCTTTAAGATGAAATTCATTAGGACATCTTCCATTTTCAGGAAAATTTCTTCCTAGCAGCTGTATCGTATCATCATTTTTTATGTGCTGGCAGGGATTGAGTGTCAACCACTTAGCAGGAAAATCTTTCAGGGCTTAGAGATAACCACTGTAAGATCAATCGATCAGAAATAAAGTTCAACTGTACTGGACTTGGAAAATGACTCAGTAAGATCAATGTAGTGCAGAGTTTTATGGCTTTAGTGAGCAAAATTCTATGGGGGAGAAATGTGGCTTATAAATGCAGCATTTTTTGACCTTTTGCCATAATCCTTAGCATGTTGTAATATAATCAATGACACTTTTAAAAAGCAAAATCAACTTTTCTTCTGCTATTATTTCCTTCCAGGAGTAAAAAGGCTTAGTTCTGGTAGCACTCTTTTGCTTCTAGGTATTCTGTTCACTGACAGATCTCTGATTTAACAGCAGGACAGAATGACATAGTTCTTAATTTGAGTAAAAGAGGCAGAGTTTGATATTATTATAGTTCATTACTACTACAAAGAAACTAGTTCTTGAACATTTGCTGATCACATGAGAGAAAATTATGAATAGACTCAACATCTTGTTCACCTTATATGTTTTCAAAGGGATCGTTTCATTTTCCTCTGTCTTACACTTCAGACAATTAAAGACGACAGTCTTTTCTGCAGAATATCCTTCAAACACATTCTTTTTCTTTTCAAAGTTGTTGGCATTGTTTGAGATTTGATGTAAAAATATATAAATGAGAAGCTGCGAATTTTGGTGCAGTCAAATTTCTTGTGCTGAGAATATAGCAATTTTTAATGTTTCACTGAGTAGGCAGAAACTAGAATGAAAAAAACATTCTGCGCTAGACCTTAACAGAAGCAGAAAACACCTATGGTATGAATTGAAGTTCTATATACAAACCTTCTTTAAAAAAAGAACAAGGATAAACAAGTCACTTTGACTTTCAGTCCTTAGGAAACCTATAGAAATTGACTGTATGGAAGAATCAAAGATTCGGGTACATGACATAAATATGTAATGATGTTCATTAAGAAATCACTTAAAAATTTTGCCAAGTGAAGGCAATGAAGATATTACTTCCATTAAGTAAAAATTGCGTAAGTCACAACAAAAATTGAAGTGTTTGAATGCTGCAATGGTACTGGTTCCACTAAATCTATACCTTTGCCAGTATAGCTGAGTCAACACAATTTTCCCACCTCAGACATTTCTGCTGTTTTGAAACATTAAAAGCATGTTCACCCTGGGTGAAAAAAATATGCTCTTAACTTAGTCTGGGTGTGCTTCAGTAGTAGAGCCAGACTGACTTTGGGACTCCTCATACCACATCAAAAGCACCATAACCACATGATACAAATCACTGTCTAGTGTCAGCTTACTCTGTTGGGTCAAACTTGTCTGTATATTTATGATTGGCTTTACAGTAGTAGGCTTTGGAAATGTCTATACTAGCAGATTACAAAGAACAAAGGATCATTCTCTGGCACTGAGACTGAATACCATAAAACACTGTTTATCCATAGAGTGAAACATGGATGAACAACAAAATATATTGGCAACATCCAAATACATATTGAAATTGAAGCCACTATTAAATGCCAAGTCATGCCCAAATTTTATTCAGTGGATGGTAGCAGATGTGAGCCAAAGCAAAGCCATGCCTGTGGCAAGATTTAGTAGTACAAAGGATGGGATCTCAATGCCCAGGAATGTTCTCTGACATTCTTTGATCAACTTCAATAGAAGACATAGAAGAATAGTCATCTAGTTTTGTCTGAGACATGCTATGGTATTTCAAAGATGGATTGCAGGAAGTGGCATACATCCTACAAGAAAGCAGTCTGCTTTAGGATCAAGAAATAGAAGCAAAGAGGAAAATAATTTCTTGCAGCCTCGAGCATCCTCAATGATAGTAGATACTTGACCTGTGGCCTTTATGTGTATTTCCAGTTACTGTTGACCAGACTATGGATGATTTTACCACATCCATCACACTTGCATGGAAATGAAATCAAGTCCATATTGTTTCTTATGGTCTGTTTAACTCAACAGAAATGTAACCTGTTCCTGTTAAATAGAGAACAATTCTGGGATTAAAATGTTTAGTGATATGACAGCATCCACATCTACTGTTACTGACTGAAGAGCAATAATCTATTAAATGGAAATGAAATATTTTGGACATCGTGCTTTATCTTAAATTTGCAGTTAAAGTTCTAGTTTGGGGTGGGAACTACAGACAGAAAAATATATAATAGATCATCTTTCTTAGTAAACAAATGACAAATCAGTGTTCTTCATGTATGAATTCATCATAAATTCTCATGCATCACTTCTGCTTTTGTATTTTAGAAATGTATTCAGGGAAATCCACTAAATGATATGCAAAAAGGAAGAAAGAGAATGTGGAGTTTCCACAATCTGGAGACCAAACCACAATTTCTTTTGGAGGAAAAAACCTAAAATATTTTAAACTTAATCATCAGTCTTAAACCTTTTTTCTCCTTCAGCTTCTTTTTGGTGAAATTCTTTCATACCAGATTCTGTAAAGTCTTCAGAGATCTGGTTTATTTGACTGCTGTAGGCGGCCCTGCATGAACAGATTTGCTTGGACCAGATGAGCTTCAGAAATCTCTTCCAATTTCAACCATTCTGTGACTGCAGAACTCGAAAGCCCTCTCAGTCCTCACTAATCTTAGCAACTCTACTGGGAAAAGGACCAAATGAGTCTTTTGGCAACACCTGTCACCTTGGTATCCAAAACAGAAGAAAAACATGAATGAAGCAGCTAAAAAGAGGAGAAATTAAATAGGCAGAGAAGATAAACAGGATAAGGACAAAAAATCAGACATGTTAAGTTAGCTGTACAGTACAGAATACAGTTTAACTTACCTCTCTGTTGAGCTTGATTTCCAACAAAGTTATATGTATATATAAAGTATATGTACAGCTTACCCAGGAAATTTTTTGCACCAAGATCAGTGATACTTCCCAAAGTTTTAACTCCATTATTTCTCATCTCTCACTGAAATGATCTTCACTAGAACTGACAAAGGAAATGATTATATCTGTGACGCCATTAACATGAGTTGTAAATATTTGATGACCATCTATACAGTGGAGAATCTTTGCAAATACAATGCAGGCTACCTCTTAGGATTTATTATGTTTCTTACTATAAATCTGAAGTTAAGGAGGTACAATTAAGAGAACCTACAGGATGAAAAGAGTTTGGATTATAAGATTCAGCTACTCAAGAATAACCTGATAAAAGATGTGAAAGGGTGGACTTGACAGGGAAAATGCTTTCCAGAGTCATTAATCATAGGCTGTAGGGGAACTAGAAGGGAGGGATCAGGAAGTAAATTCCCATTGTGAAGAAACCCAGTGCAAGAAGAGGAAGGTTGTACAGCTGAAGGGACAGTGAAAATGGTGAGCTCTAGATATTTAGCAACATGAGGAAGTCATGGGATCTCTGGGCCCTGTGATTTCATAGATCTATGTGATCACCTTTCCATGAGGTGCTAACAGACTAGAAGAAACCTGGGTCCAGTATTTCAAGGACACAATCGAACATACAAGAGGAAAACAATATATATTTATAGCTATCTATGTGAATTGTGAAAAGCTTAAGAATACATCAGAACAAGAAAAATAATTATTTAAATAAACTGGTTACATTGGTGAAATAAATCTGCAGTGTGAATCATCCTTCTCTGATAATGAACTCTTGTTATTCACATCACTGTTCTCAATAATTTTAACTTACCTTTTCAATTATTTTTCTTTATTCACCTGAGTTCTGCGTAAGCAAGCATGAAGTTTTCAAAAGAAATTATCAATGAATCTGAACCTAATCCTACCTTGGCTTATATTTAGGAGCCTGGATCTTGTTCATTGAGGGTTTACTCATTTATTTATAAATACAATGGTTAACCTTAGCTTTGTAAAACAAGTTCCTTAGGAAAATCTGGCACTGGGGAAATGGCTTTAAACTAAAAGAGGGGAGCTTTAGGGTCGATATTAAGAGGAAATTTTTTACTATCAGGATGGTGAGGCACTGGCACAGGCTACCAAGAGAAGCCGTGGGTGCCCCTTGGAGATGTTCAAGGTCAGGTTGGATGGGGCCCTGGGAAGCTGAGCTGAGGGGTGGCAGCTCTGCCCATTGTAGGGGTTGGGACTGGGTGTAATTTGAGTTCCCTCTCAATCCACACAATTCTATGTGGATAGAACTATGGTTCTATCATTTTCAGCAACCAGCATACCATTCTGCATCTCATAGATATCGTCATATGAGTCCTTTGAGAGTGGAACATGATAAAGTTGGGGTGTTTTTTTGTTTGTTTGTTTGTTTTGTGGTTGTTGTTTTGTAGTACTGTTCTTGTAACACAGAATCTATTAACAACTCATGGTAATAAAGACCCAGAATTATTTCAAACGGAGAAAATAACATCCTATTCATTAACAGATTTGTTTTTTCCTCTGGTATGAAAAAATAATAAGGTTTATCTAAGTTGATTTCTTGAAAATTTGTGATATAGTCATGGGAAGGCAAAAAGTTTCGAAATAAAAATAGTAAAATTCTTATTATGCAATTACCAGTTAAATGTGTCACTGATTTTAATGATTTCTAGGCTACATAGTACTGAAATCATGACATCACAGAGCAAATATGAAGGGAGATCTTTCTATTTTCCCTTAGGTTTATATCTTGCTTTATATCACTTCTCACTTGATAGATTTTCTTGCAAACACAGAAGTGATTTAAACATATAATATTTCTACAGTCAATAGTACGCTGTCCTATAGGCTATTTACTGTCTTGCCTCATCATGTTACATGACACAACACGATTTGCCTCTTCAGCCTCTTTTGCTGGGAGAAATACACTCTCCAAAAAAGTAATTTGCTGTTCTGAAAAAAAAAAAAAAAAAAAAAAAAAAAAAAAAAAAAACTGGGCTTGGTTCTTCACCTCTCCATTTGCTCAAATGGAAAATTCTTGTATTGGACAAACAGATCCATGCATTTAACCCATAATAAGGACTGATTTTATATAACACTAGCCCTCATAGGTCAAATCCTGTTTGTCATATTTGCATGTGAATTCGCTTATGAGACTGTAAGTAGTCTTGAGGAAGGTCACGTGATCTGGCTCTAAATCTGTTATTTTCTGTCTCCCATTCCAGTTGTTCACCCCAAAGTACAATCAGATCAGTATTAATCTCTCATTATCTACACATCTCCTCTAGATGTAGGTTTGTGTGAAAAATAAATAAACAAATAAATAAATAAGTGCTAGAGAGAAAATCGGAGTCATAAAATCCGGCTTTAATTACAGGCTGAGTTAAGACTTTCTGAGTTAAAAGAATCCCTGCCTTTGACTGGCTGCCATCAGATACCTTTCTGAAGGGTGAGTCTCTGCCGTTACTCTTGCAGACACAGTGAAAATGTACTGATCCTCTTCTGCTGCAGCTTTTGTTTTCTGTCCTTCGTTTTCAATGGTTGCCATAGAATCTACTAATTATCATATGAAAAGACTCACACAAAACCCCCAAAAGCCTGTTGCCAAAGCCATGAACAGTTTTCAGTTTTCATGTAAAAGGCAAAAACGGTGGAATGAAACAGGCTCTGAGGGAGAGGTTGTGTTTAAACCCCGCGATTCTCCTTAAAGATGCCTTGATTCTTACTAATTTTTTAACTATATAAAAGCCGCACTCCATTTTCCCTCTGACTGCCATTACAATTCTGGGCTATTTATCCACCAAAGTAGTTTTAATTGCCTCATAAGCCATTGCATAGTAGCGCGTTTTACTTGCCTAATTTCTTATGCAGACTCTTCTGTTTCAGCATATGTTTGACTTTGTTGCAGATTTCCGTACCTAATTCCGAGAGTTTGGCTTCAAAAGCAAATGAAAAACTACTGAAAGCCGAAACACACTCTCCTTAGTATATATGCCTCTCGTTCTTACAGAGCTACTGATTTGTTGTAAATGGAGGCAGTGGTCAATATTGGTGCTGGGAACCCTGAAAAAGACTTCCCCTCCCCCCCACACAGCCCACCCCCAAATGTAGTTATTGTAAGACTGAAGCCCAACACCATTTATACAGCAATTACCTTATATAGCAGAAATCCCATTCTAATCGGTCGAGCCAGAAGAGTAACTCGCACTTTCCCTGTTTCCTACATTGTTGAAGTATATAAAGAAATTTGGAAATTGGAAATTTGGGCTTTGGTAGAAAACAAAAGTTTGTATTGCAATGACTGGCAATAAAATATTCAAGGAATGCCTCCAAAACGTAATAAGGCAACTTAATACATTTTCTTTGATGCGTCATGTAAATGAGGGAATTTCTAATCCAGACATCTGGTAATGTTTGGAAGGTCAAGATATTTCATAAGGAACCTGTAATGGTTCCTCGTGGCCTACTTTTTGCATCTACAAAGTGTCATGCACATACAGCATGGAGGTGACATACCCTCTTCCTCAAAGCTTCTGTAAGAACACTATTGCATTTTATTACCTTCTTCACGGGGAAGGGTGATGAAAACTTAGCATAAGAAAAAACTTGTTATGAGAAATCTCTGTTTTCTGACTGAGAGACTCTGATAAACAGCTATTTGATAAAATGTATAATTCTCACATTCAATGTATATTCATTGTCTCTGGAAACAACTTCAGAGAGGCACTTAGAATTCATAATCTTCTTTCCTAGACTTTATTAAAGCCCAACTTCTAGCAGTCATATTTTATGTCAGTATTGTGTGTTTTTTTCCACTGATGTGTATAATTCCACAGGTATAAAAAAAAATAATGAGAACAAATACTTTTTTTTTTTTTTTCTGGCTAAAAGAAACAGAGGAAAATTACATTATGTTTTAGCGAAGTGTACACAAGAATTTTGTAGTTTGAGGTAATCACTGATTGATAGGATAGGTTTTTTTTTTGTTTTTTTTTTTTAATTATCCATTGAAAATTTTAATATTTTGTCTGTTTGATGCTCTCTGATCATGGTAGGAAAAAAAAAAAAGTAATATGTTAGCATGTTTTCATAGTCAAAGTCTCTTTGTGACCTCCAGTTAGTTACCTTTGTGCATACAGTACTATAGATGCGGCAACAAGGCTAGGAGCCACAGACAGAGAAACTAGCTGAAAAGACAAAAATTTATACCAAAGCTGATTATCTCAAGATCTGTACTTACACTTGACTTTTTCTTCTTAACTTTTTCTCTTCTCCATTCAAATGGAGAGAAATGATTTTAATGTCATATTTATTTTAATAGGACATTTTAGTCTGTTTTTACAGGCTGCCCTACAAAGCTGTTTCATCAGTGGAAGGTGTTTTGTGGCCACATTGCCTTGCTGACAAATGAAGGAGCTGACAGTAGAGGTGGCCAGGCTAAGCAATGCAAAGCAGGATGAAGGGAAAATCAATAGTATCTTTGCTGAAACCTTGTAGAAGCAAGACTCTAGATCCTTTATTTCACAGGAAAAAAAAAAAAAAAAGAAAGAAAAAAAAAAAAAAAAAAAAAAAAGGATAGCCAGATGAGAAGCTATGGAGATTGATATGGGACTTGATAACAGTTAGTTTTGGAAGATAGTGGCTCCCAACAAGAGGAAGAATTATTTTTCTTCAACCACAGATGAACAGTTGCAGAAGGGATGTGTGGACCTGATGGCAGGTGAGAAGGAACAAGTGTTACTGGTGGAGCTGGTGGAGGTGTTTGTGCTGGCTGAGCTTTATTTATACACTAAATTCATGAGGAATTAGCAATGAATAACAGTAGTAAGACATTCCTTTCTGCAAAAGATGGAGGCACCCATCTGGAAAGTTCACTGTTTTCTGGCAGCAAGGTGTGGGATTCAGTGGAGTCTGCTGAGACTTCTAAGTATACAAAGAGTGGACACATAGCTCTGAGGGTGAAAATAATTGGCCCAGTTGAAGTTTTTAGTCCTGCTGGTGATGCAAAAATATGCATTCAGTGGGCCAGCCCCTGGTTGTGAGGTAAGGCTGTTGCTTAAGAAACTACAGAACATTCTTTTGAAGAAACAAAGCTACTGCAGAAAGGTGGGATTCTTCTGACAAAGTAAATTATCTCTGCTAGTAGTCCTGTCAGTTGAGGTGAGGGGGGGGAAGAGGGGGGAGGGGGGGAGGGGGGGGAGGGGAAAAGAAAAAAAAGCCTTAAACTAGATTTGTTAGAATTGAAAACAAAAGTTTGTGAAATGGAAGAATGAGAATCAAGAAGGAAGCATGTGGGAGATTGCATCTCACTGTTCACTGAGAAAGCAGTGCAACAGGTAGCCCATATTAACTGTATGTCCACAAGCATATACAGTACAGGAGAGGAACAAAAAAACTAGAAATCCAAGCATAGTCAAAAACATTTGACCTCACTGGGATCACAGAGACCCTGTGTGATATCTCACATGATTGGAGTGCTCCCAGTCTTTAGGAAGTCCTTAGGAAGGAGAAGCAGGTGAAATAAGGATGGAAGTGTTCACCATGAAGCATCTTTGCTTTATGAAGATTTGCTGTAGACTAGATGAGGGGCAGAGTAAGATCTTATGAGTTAGGATCAGAGGCAAGGCCAACAAGCAGATGTGATGGTAGGCATCTCCTATAACAGTCAACAAAAAAGGAAAAGATTTCCTTAAAATGTTGAAGGAGCCTTATGGTTATGAAGCTTTGAAGTTATCCATGCTTTGAACGGGGGCTAGCCCAGATGGTCTTGTGAGATCCATTCAAACCTAAATTATTCTATGAAGTGGAAAAAGAAAATAACACCTTTATACTCATTTTTGTTCTGAGATTTTCAGATGACTCACTGGTAGCCAAACATAATTAAACAGCAGCTGCCTCTAGAGACCAGACCTCTAACCTCAGAATAATTACCAAGAAGAACATACTAGCACATTGTAAATGAGACTAGATTTTTCAGAGCATTGCACATTTTCAGCTCTGGAAGGTATACCTAGCTCACTTCAAACTACAAATTAAGTACAGATAATCCCAGAATATGTAACCAACAATGCTATTACAAATTAAACTCCAATGAAAATAATGTATATTGGAGGTACTAGTGCTCAACATTCTGGATATTCTATGAATGTCTTTGGTTACATATTTCTGCCACCTATTAATATTTTACTTTTCCTCTGAGGATTTCTGTTACTAGGAAAGATTGGACAGGACAGTAACTATCAAACTGATTTCTTCTTGACTGTTCAGTTAACACAGTGCCATCAAATTTACAGGAATCTAAAATTTATTTGACTAGACCATTGGTCTTATCTGACTAGACCATTCTTTATGTTACACGTCTATAATTATTAAAAGTTAATACTCTACAGATTCACTCTTTCTCTATAAAATTCTACGAACAAATGTCATGTGCACAAGATCTGAAAAGCTTTTAATGTCATCATATCCTTCATCTATAAAACCAGAAGATTTTGTTTGTCTACAATTTCCCATAAGACAAAAGTATAAAGTATAAAGCTGATTATTTTGGTAGTTTACAACTCTATGAATAATACGATGCAACACTGGGAGAATGGGAATCCACTTTCTAATGGGATGATGTATCTCATTTTTCACAGGTATTCAGTATTTAGCAGTAAGGATTTATAGTGCTGCTGTGTCTGGAAAAGTGTACATCCCACAAGGGACTAATCAGTGAGTAGGGATGCTTGAATGGTTAAATGCATTTGCACTTCCTCCATCAACTCCACCTTGACCTCTGGAAAAGGAAAGGAAGAAAGAAAGGAAGAAAGGAAGGAAGAAAGGAAGGAAAAGAGAAAGAGAGAAAGAGAGAAAAAGAAAGAGTGAAAGAGAGAAAGAGAGAGAGAGAGGAAGGAAGAAAGGAAGAAAGGAAGAAAGCTGGTTTGGTGCTTCCTTTTTTCTTTTCACTTCAGCTGCCTACTGCAACACCTTTTCTTACCTTTAAGATGTTCAGTCCATCCTTCTCTTATTCAGTGTAATGCATCAGGAGAGGTGCTATGTTGTACCCATGACACAAAGAATGTAGAGACTTTAAAAGAGGAATGTTTTCTCAAAACAAACATTTTTTTTGGAGAGTCTGCTCCATACATTATTCTAAGTGAAATCAGAATCATCTTATTGTCTAAAGAGATGAGAAAGATCAGAGGTGCTGCATACTGAGACAGTAGTCACACCCTCCCAGTAGCAGCAGAAAAAGCAAACCTAGCACTTCAAAGATCTGTGTTTCATCTTCACTCCTTTTTCCACTGATTTTTCTTCTTCTGGTAAGACACAAATGCCTGGTGCATTTTTATTTTTATTTTTATTATCATTACTTCTATTGTTATTATTATACTTAGTTACTGCTGGGCTCCTCAAGCATGAGCAGAAGCCAAGAAAACTACACTTTCTATGTGATTTTAAATGTACCTGACTAACTGCAGTCACACCTTCAATGAAACAACTTTTGGGAAAAATGAGCAGATTCGGATGAAGCTGGAGATAGTGGGAAAGAATAAAAATGAACATGAGATCTTTAATTAAAATGAAACATAAATATACTTATCTAAAAATACTTTTACAGGCAATAAATATTTCTCTTCATCCTTTGTGTCAGCACAACATAGGATGGAAGTAGTCTTGCCAGTGCTCTCTCCCAACACTGATGTGTATCTTAAGATGTCAGAGGCAGAAGACATTTCTAGGCAGATCCAGCAGCTGCATAAAAGATTCAGCCAAAGCAGAAGCAGATGTACATCTTCATTGGCAGTGGACACTAGCAGTGTTTTCCAGCTCTGGCTTCATTCTTCCCAGCTGAGGATCTTCCTCCTTATGCTCTTGAGGCCAGTGTTTCCAACCCCTCCCATCTTCTTCTTGCTATTCCTCTTGAGCCAGCTTCACTTATTCTGCTTGCCATATCCTCCCTTACTTGTTTTCTCTTTCCACAGTTTTCTAGTGTTTTCTACATTTTTCTAACTAAGTAAATAACTTGCACTTTGTATCCAGCTAGTGTTTACCAAATTCTAACTATGTGTTTAAAGAAAGCCAGAAAAAAAGCTTCATTTGTATGTTCTTGGCATTACCTGGAGCCTCTAGTCGCTTTGGCAATGTTCTTGAGGTAAGAAATAGAGTATCAATAGATAGTTAGCGAAAGAGGTTGAGTTCAGATTTCAGAGAAAATCAAAAAAGGCATTGTCCTTGATTATCAGTCATTTTGTTGTGTTTCTGCTGTATCTCTGCGTCTGATACCAGTTTCAAGTTTCCACAACTGTGGTTTCATGTTCTGCAACTTCAGAGTATCTCTATGTCGTGGCAGGATTCCAAGTTACAAGTTGAGTCCGGTAGCTTTTGGGCTAGACATTTCTCTAGTCTAGAATACAAGAAAATTATATGTGAAGACAATTCCTACACTTACTTTATACAATCTATAACTCTGTAGATTTTCCAATGAAATAATCAAAAATATCATACAAGATTATGTTATACTGTTGTCCTACAGCATGAATCCTATTACTTGAAAAATGATAGAAAACATTTGTGCCAGTAAAGATTTAATTTTTATGTTGTTTTCAAAGCTCTGCACAATGGCAAAACCTTCAGGGCTGACAGACAATGAAATTCAACTTGGGTTATTTACCCATTCTTTCTTTACACATTTGTCAGATTGCACCTGTAGTGGTTCTTTATCTTGAAGAAAATCTAATGGAGACTATGAATAAGAACATTATGGCCTACAGCACCAGGCAGCAATAAGGAAATGATCAGTTCACTAAGGTGATTCCATTCACAAGACTGGTTAATGAATCCCACGCAGTTCATGAAATAACTGAAGGGGATACATGGCAGTGGAAATAAAAAAGATGATATCTCTCACTTTACCCACAGTGGTTTTTGAAATCCTCCAGAAAACCTAGAAAAAAAATGACTCTCAGGCCCAATCTTTATAAAATAGAATTCATCTGACTAAATATATGGGGTTTTTTATCTTCAGAATTTTTGAGAAAGGGTCAATCTCTCTTTGGAGTTTTCACGCCTTGTACATTACAATTTGCTTTCTTATTGACACCTGTTCATCTTTTATGTTAGTTTGGCCAAGAGAAGAAAGGAATATTTAGAATTACTGTACCATAAATGTAGTAATGACTTTCAGCTCAGTATCTCTTTTCCATTTTTGTTGAAGCTGGTGCAATCTGAGTTCACCTGTACTTAGTTAAAGGCTAGGTCTGCATGGAGTATTTCAAGTTTGTTCCACTAACAAAGAGATAAATGAGCTTTTCTCAAAATCCTCAAAACCCTGGCAGGGTCACTCACAGTAAGGTCTGACAAAGGGGACAGGAGTGGAAGAAGGTATAGAACTAGGCCAGGCATAAATGTTGGGACTGCTGCCTGTCCAGAGCATTATGCTACCCCTGGCAGCTGTCAGAGTTACCTGTGCCAAAAGCCAGATCTACATCCTTTAGATAAGGACTAGCAGATAATTTTCAGTACAAGTGAGTGGAAATTATAGCAAATACCCAGAAGCTGAGTTAAGGAAATAGTAGTTGTTATAGTTTCTTTCAACATAATTTTTAACTTTCATTGGGCAAGTACTGTTAAAAAGTGTTTGGATCTTTATTTCAGGGTTAAATGGTGTGACAATATATATATATATATATATATATGTCATTTTTTACAAGAGTTAGCAACTTCATGAGTGTAACAGATAACAGTTGCATTTATCTTTGCTTTTCTTCCCTTCTCTATAGTGAATTCCTCAGGTAAGATTAACTTGCAATTAGATTTGCAATATCTTAAAAAATGCACTCATACAGGATTCAAGGTCCTACAACATTCCGAAGATATGAGACAACACATTATCCTGAGATAAGACTAGATTATAGCTTTACAACACACTGACAGAGCTGCATTCACAGTATAGATGGATTCCCATTCACTGTCTATTAAAGGTGTGCACACAAGCAGCATCTGTGGTGCTTCTATGACCTCATACGTGCACTGTTCCTTAGTTTGTGCTGATCTGTTCTTCTGGTCATGCCCTCAGTGGTGATTCTCACAAAGAGTGTCAGACAACTCACTCTGGCCCCCAGGTTCTTGGTCAGATGCCTACCAAGGGGTTGGTCATCAACTGTGTAAGAAACCTCCTCATGTGAGAGCTGAAATGCTTGAAAGGGCATTCTTCTCCAAGAGCTCAAAGAAATGCATTCCTGGAGATAAGAACAGTCCTTCTGAAAATGGAATGTTGAGAGATGTACTTTTCAGTTACATCAAAATCATTTGAGCTACTTACACTATTTTGAGAGGCTCTTACATAGCATCACTTATGTACCTTCTTTTACTAACCAGCTGGGAAATATGGAGCTTGAGCCTTATACAATACCAGCACTGATTAGCAAAACAAGAACCTGTTTACCAGTTCTAGAAGCTAAAAGTAAATGAATTAGTACAACTAGCAGTTGTCAATAACAGAAATGATCCTAAAGCAAACCATTCACTCAGAGCAGAATCACCACCAATAAACTCAGAAATGTTGTGACTTGTAAAATATCTGTGACTCTCTGTGTGGGTTGCAAAGCAGCTTCACAAAACATTTTGCAAAATAAAAGGCACCTGTGATCCCCATCAGCCTTGAAGTCTGTTTATCTCCTGGCACCCATGAGAGCAGGAACACTCACAGATGAACTTGGGAAGTGAAGACCACCATTCCACTGGCTAATAGCAAAAGTGCTCATGTGTTTTAGGGACATCTCAGAAATATAAGAAGCATAGAAAGAAGAGGGAATTTCTTTTGTGGAGCATAATGTCTGCAAAGAACAAATTCCTCTTTTTTCTATCACACACACACGTAAACATACAGAGACAATGGCTAACATACTGCAGTAAGAGCAATATCTGATTGAATGTCTGATGGGATGGAACATCTGATTATTGTTATTCATGCATTACCAGAAAATAAAAACAAATCAGATATAATAAAATATATTTGGGACAGTGGATGGGGACGGATAAGGCGAAATCAGGAATGAGACATTTAAGGGAAAGGAACCATCTGTCTAATTTTGCCAAGAAAAGAAAAATAAGTCAGAAATGCTCATCAGGATGAACAATGTATTAGAATCTTCCCTAAATCTTTTCTCGTCTTCCAGTGCAGTTGGAAAGTGTCAGTTCTTCATCATGTCTGCTAAGCACATTTGGCGGGGGGGGGGGGGGGGGGGAGGGTAATGGGGTGGAGAAGAAAAAAAAGAGCAGAGAGTGAACTTAATCTTGGAATCCTTAAAAAGTCGCCTGCATGCTTTTTCTAGCCTCTGGTGCAGCAAACCATGTTGCTATGGTAAAATGGGTCAGAGCAGTAAGCAAGTTAGCTTGTGCAAAAAAATCAGACTCCTGGTGCAGTGATGGGAGGCACAGGCCAAAGCAGACAGTAATCTACAGCTGAATCTAGGTCACTGGGGTGCTTTGTAGCTGCAGCTGTCCGTGTGGGACTGTGATCTCCGGCAGGGCTCACAAAACTGTCATGACGGCTGGGCTCCTGCTCAACGGTTACCAGTGTACTGTGGGAGCTGCTGCTTTGTCTCCTTCAGAAACAAATTATAATTTTAGATTTTTTAATTATGGATGCATATGCAGGCAGCATGTGTCTGTGTGTGTATTATGTATGCACATTTATTTTAAAATAAAACATACTCAGCAGGCACATGGCCCATATTTTGGGAACCCATTACACAAATTAACATTCACACTCCAAATGATCATTATCACATATTTATGGGAACTGTGCATTCCACTCTGTGAAGGCTATAAAGATCTGCAAGCACATGTAAAAAGTATCTTCCCCAGCATACCTAATGAATCCCCCCTCCTCAGACAAATGCCCTCCCAAAAAGCCTGGGAAAAGAAAAAAGGCTTTTGAGAACATCAGGGAGGTCGTCCTACAGCTCAGTCTTTCATATCCCCCTACAGACATATGCTGATACATCCATCCCTCAGTAACCTACATAGGTCATTTCAAAAGTAATACCTTCTATTTATTTCTGTACAAACCACAACAGGTACAAAGAGCACAATAACACTATTTGATTGAACAAATTCTCAGCTACAAAGTACTATTTTTTAATGTAGTCACCACTATTAGCTATTTATTTTTGCCTGCAATGAACAAGAGCCTGCATGCTGCGCTCATAAAAACATGCACCAAAAGAGGTGACACACTGTTTCATAGCTGCTATGACAGCATCACTGCTAAGAAAATGTTGCCCATGCAGGCCATCTTTCAACAACCTGAATGACTGGAAGTCATAAAGCACCAAATCCAGACTGCATGGTGGGTGTGGTAGAACAGTGTAGCCAAGATTGGCAAAGTCTTCACACTGGTATGAGGCCTGGTATTATTGCGTTACAAGAGAAAGGTTATCTATCTACTTCTCTGGCCTGACTCCAGAGGTTCAAGCCTTCAGCTTAGCCAGCATTATGATGTAGAAGTGTTGATGGTTTACCCAAGCTCCAGGAAATTCAGAAGGATCACCACTTTCCTATCCCAAAAGACAATGCACATGACTTTACCTCTGAGGGCTGCATCTTGAACTGTTTCTTTGATGGGGAATTCACATGACTTCACTCCACAGATTGCCATTTTGACTTTAAGTTATTGATAATATCACATTATATCACCAGTAGGGATGAGGTTCAGGAAACATCTTCAGCCTCATATTGGTTCAATAGGCCCTGAAATTTGCATATAGTGTTCTTTCTGTTTCTCTGTAAGCATTCATATGACCCGCCTGGAGCAAATTTTGCAGTATTCCAAAGTTGCCCCCATCATTTCCAATGCATTGAAGCAGATATTCAGCTCCATATGCAATTCCCTGTTTATAATCCACTGATTTGCGTGGATGAGCTGATTGAGATGCTCTTCATTTCACCACTTGACAACTGTAAATGGCTGTCCAGAGCATGGCTCATCTTTCATGTCACTGTTGCCAATGCAGAAATGCACCATCTATCACCTCACTTTGCTCACATCTACTGTTTGGTCTCCATAAACATTCAGCAAGCATCTATGAATTGTCAATGAGAGCCATTCTTTCTACATGGAGGAATTCTATGACACATCTTTACTTCATATGCACTTCCATATCGGACACCATTCTGTAAGACTGTCCCTCTGATGTTCTCTGTCACATGGCAACAAAATGTAATGGAATACATCTTCTACTGCCATACCACTAACATCCTCCTCTGACATCTAGGCCAAAAAGGAGAATAACAATTGGTTAATAAAAAGCCAAGGAATGGGTCCAAATCATGGGGAGTGTAAGTATACCAGCATACCCCCACTGATGCTGATGTACACAACATTAACCAGGCTTCAGCATAAACACAGTTCTCATCTGAGAGGGGATGCAAAATGACAAAATGACCCATAACAGAGATTCACACAGGACACAGAAAAGACATCAACATACACAAGAAAGTGGGTAGCTTTTTTTGAATACACAGGCTATGGTGTCACTGTTTTTTTCTGTCTTTATCTTTTTCATGTTGAGAAATTGTGCCTAGGAAAACAGGGTTTTGCAGGCTACTCAGCAGAGATTCTGGATACATCCCCTGCACACAGATGTGTCAGCCCTCAGTGGACATGGGGTGAGATGGGAGCTCCCAGGCAGAACAGATTTGCTGTGCATGCAATGATTGAATCCATAGGAAGTACTTAGCTTTTTGGCATGTGTGATGAATAGTTCTACACACTGTAGGTCTGACACACCTAATGCCAAATAACATTCTGGCACATACCTACAGGTAAAAAGTGTTTGTGAAATAAATAATTATTTGGGTTTGGGTGTTGCTTTGGGACAGTACTGGATAGATGTGTTTTTTCCCTGTGATAACCACAGGACAGTAGATGTTTCCACTTGAGGCGACCAGATTTGACCAAGCACAGATGGTGACCCTGTTTTTTGTTTGTTTTTTTGTTTGTTTGTTTGTTTTGCTTTTTCATATCTCTTCCTGCGTGAAGATTTTTTACCCATTTCCAGCTAGCATGAGGGCAGAGGAAGAAGCAGGGACAACAGTAATTCTGAGTCTCAGAATCAGTGGTGTTCCACAAAAACGTAGTATGACAAGGAAACTCTTGCTTCCAAAATCCCACATGGCTGCTGAGAATAGAAACGTGAGAGGAATAATTAGGCCAGGACTAATCCATGACAAGGTCAACATCCATAGACAGATGAGGCACTAGAGCTAATTCAGCGAACTAAACAATTAAAATCAATTATGTTTTCCTAGAAAACATTTAACAATCCATATTTTTAATGAAGTTATTTCAACCCTTTCTTAGGCAGCTTTTAGAACTGTGTGACAAGAAGCTGGTGGCCAGAGCAAGCTGATACTCCATGTGAAAAGCACCGCTGTGAACATGGCCAAGAACAAATTGGCACAAACTAAAGAATAGTGTGCATCTATGAGGTTAAGTCACAATCACTGCATGTGTTCATACCTTTCGAGATGCCTTAGAAAAGATGCAATAGGAAAAGACCATATTTACAATGTTACATGTCACTTTGTAACTGACATGAAATCTCTAATTTGTTCATGCAAAACTAGTAACGTTAGTCAAGAACACTGGGCAACTGCACATACTATTGAACAGCAGCACACACAAATATCTTGCAAGTTCTGGAGGTAGATATGCATAACATACACAAGCAGGACAATGCATTCATACATTTCTTCAAGAAGGATTTAGCAAAAAGCAAAAGAGAATGAGAAAAGGTGTCATGAAAGGCCCAAGTACAGCTTCCTCTCCTGAAAGTCACTCAGAACTTTGCCTCTTCTCTTAGCAACAGGAACGATTTTGTGCATCATAAAAGCTGTCATGTACACTTCAGTTCATCTTTTTTTTTTTTTTTTTTTTTTTTTTTAAATTTCCACCAAAACTTTTCTTAAAAGTTCCAGCATTTTTCTCTATGATTATTCAGGAATACATGAATAGTTCAGGAAACTCATCTGACAAAGCCAAAGGATGGAAATATTTGTTTGCCAGGCACTGTTTCAGTAAAGCAAACAAACACCACTTTGTTCAAAGGAGAGTCAGATTCATCACTGGTTAAGCATTCTGCATATGAGATTTATGCCTAATATCACCGGCACAGACTCATTAAAAGATATTCCCAGAGATATAAAGATCTGCTTTTGTGTTGATAAAATTCTTTTCATGCCACTGATACTCCAATAGCCAAGTCTAGAGAATGACAGGCACAGAAACCAGGCAGAGAGGCTTACCTGGGTGGAAAGGGAGAGAGAGAGTTGCGATTTTCATATGGTACCATCGTTACATACACAGCATAGAATCTACAGTTTGATTTCAATCAAAAGCGAATGTTGTGAAAGCATTTTGCCTATAACAACATGCTCACAAATATTTGTGAACAAAACAGAGGGGGAAAAGAAGAAAAAAAAAAAAAAAAAAAAAAGATGAGAAGTAAAAAAATATAATTTCATAACTCTGGCATGAACATAATTTTATACTCGCAAATACCCTTAGCCTTCCTGTTTCAATAAATAAATAAATTAATAAATAAAGTAAAATAAAAAGGCAGTAAATCACAAACTCAGGGGACTCCACAGCCATTTACCAAGTGGAAGGATCCCAGGGTGTGGGAAGGGAGGAACAGTTTTATGGGCAGAAAGTAAACATTCCATGGAAGCAAAATCACCAGATAAATCCCAAGCTGCAGTCAATCTGCACATTCCACTGTTAAAGAGCCATGAGTTCCTGATAAGGGGTCGTTTTCTTACCCCTGGACAAACAGGCAATTCATGGAAAAGAGCTAATTAACTGCAATGTATTGGAAGAACTGAATGAAGTACCTGACACGCTTCTGTCACACTCCCTTCTCAGAGCAGAGTGGAGTGGTCATCACTGGAGAAGGGCTGCAGGAAAGGCTCTCTGATAAACATTCTTCTTGTTATTTTTTTCTAACCATACAAAGTGGGAACTGTTTTCAATTGAAAAACAGAGGGAAGGGGAAGGAGAGGGAAGGAGAAGGAAGGGAAGGTGAAAGAATCTAGCTGGATAGGTAATTACTAAAGCAAAGCTTTTATTCAGGCTTTATCTAAACGAAATACAAATCAGACTTAAAATAAATAAATGTGGGTCCTGTAAGATGGTGCCCAGATGCCCATGAAAAGATGCATCTTCCTTGTTGAAGAATGTCATTGCAATGGCAGCAATATCATATATATTGTCTTCTCAAATAGAAGAAAAGTAGAAACCCCAAACACCTGAATGCACATGGAAACTTCAGTCACCTTCTTGTCATTTAGTGTTGTCACAGGTTAACTGAAAATCTACCTGCGCCCGTGACAGGGGGCATGACAAGTGTGTACATCATTCCTCCATATTTTGTTACCTAGAATGAAATAACAAGAAAATTAATTTAACTGTTTTCTTAACTAGCACCTATGTTGGAGGACACATGCATACATATGATTTATTTTTCATCCTGATTCTCAGGACTGCTCATGTGTATACTACATTATGAATTTTATTAAACTAGTGTTGGCTGTTTCCCACTGAATCACTTAGTGTAACTGTGGACTCCTCTCTTCTTTGCAGATATAAAGGAATGCCTTAACAGAGCAATTATTGCCTCATACCACTTTGAATACTGATGGGGATGGAAAAAGGCAAACATCTGAAGCATGCTCCTGTATCTGGGATGTGTTAGGAAAAGACCAGTCCCTCAGTTCGTTAAAAGGATTAAATTCCTTTTCTACAAAATGAAGGCTTTGGAGAATCTTCAGAACTCGGGCAAATGCTATTTCAAGAGATTCTTCAGCAAGCATGCTAGAAGTTTTCTGCAAATATACTAATGCATGACAAAGATTCAGCCATTAAGTGTGTAAACTAAGGTTATTGTGGCAGTTACAGTCAGTCAATAACAGTTTTGCCTCATTAAATGACTACAAGATCCAAAGGTAGTGGGTACCTGCTATAGGAGTATTATCTGTGGTATTCCCAAACTTTTTGCTTTGGAACTCTTCACAGAGGGCTATGGATTAAATCAGTAGCAATATTGACAAAGGAATTGAAATAAACAGAGAAACTGCTAGAGCATACTGGCCTTGGTACAGGGAATTTGGGTTCTAATTGTGCAAAATAAAATAATGAGAATTTTAAATAGAAATACTTTAGGCAAAACATAATGTCTGGCAAGGTTACTGGGGAGGAAGTATCTCATGTCATCCATGTGGAAGCCTCCAGTTGAAACAAAAGCTTCCTTAGCCACTCAGTAAGTGACTAAAGTTATAAACATTTATATCACAGTTAATTTACTTTCAACTCTCATTTGGAAAGCTTCTGTTGCTCTGTTAAAGGATGCTGCTAAATGTCATATTCACAATTCTGGAAAGTTACTGTCAACACTTTGCTATGAATGGATATTAATTAATATTAAATTGCAAGATCTTCCATAAAACTTTAATGGATACTAAAAGGCAAGAAGAGAAAAGGGCGAAAAAAGATAAAAATAAAATAAAATTAAAAAAAAAAAAAAAAGAAAAAGGCAAAAAGGTTTATCTTCTGTGTTATTACAGAATGGTTTTTCACTTACAAAATCAAAAATTGCCAATAACTACATCATCTAGTAGCCATTTGTTTCAAGCCAATACTGACTCATGTCATACGATGAGGGAATATTAGATTTGGTAATCTTACTGACACATGTTAGGTCAGCATCGCCAAGAAACACAGAACTGTCTCCTCTCCTAGAAATAACCCTTCTCATCATAGTTGCATTGTATGATGCCTAAGAAAACTGAACCTCTAACGAGAACAATGGCAGGAAAAAATCTTCCTCAGCCTTATGGAGGAAGACAGTGGCAGACAGTGGTAGAGGTGATTGTAACACTTCCAAATTTTCCTGAAATAATATTTTATTGATCAGAAAGTGAAGCCAATAAACTCAATGCAGATTTAAGTTTGATAAGCAAAGTCACTGGATAATAATAATAATGTAAAAGAAAAATTAAATGTTATGATCAGCCCATTAATGTCAGAATGTTGAAAGCCTCATGGAAGCCAGTGGTGACTTATGAAACTCTTTCATAAGAGTAAATAAGGAAGAGAGTAAAACACTGAGAGTCACAACATGAAAGAACCACATAAAAGAGACATGAGTAAGTTATAACACAATATATCAAAAACAGCCAAAATAAAGGCTCGTTTAGCAGAGTAATAGGACTGAAAATTTAAAGGATTGTGTCAAAACTGTGGAGAACTCTAAAATATAGATGACTATCAGAGACTGATATAAGGCTGAGAAGAAGAGACTATAAACGATGTTTAATGAATGATGCGATCAATATGGTATGAAAATTACCTAGAGCAATCATGGTTACCTCTAGAATTCAGTCCATCTTCCATCAAGGATAAAATAAAAAAAAAATAAAAAAAAATAAAAAAAAAAAAAAAAACTAATTCCAGTACTTGAGAAATTAAATTACATGAGAAAATGGAGATCAGAAATAGCTCCAAGGAGTCAAATGTCAGGTATCTACAATCTACAAAATGATAATCTGCTACAGACTTAATAAAATTTGTTAAAACACTTTTAACAAGTAACAGCAAAAATAGATTTCTGCCAATGTGCATAAAGTCCTATACACAGGGTTAAATTAATTTGGAAGATCTAGGAAACTGTGATTATATATATCAACACATTATGACTGTGAATGTCAAGAAATTTTAAATAATCAGTAGTAATTGTTATGAAGCAAGAAATTAAGGCACACACAAAAAAGTAAGGAAGCTTCTTGTTTTTCTGTATAAAATGACAAGCTTATGAATGCCATGAACACTGCAGTTCCATGAACTCATCTGAGGAAAAATTCCCTGCCACCACAAAGGAAGACTATTGTCACCTTCGCCCACCTCCTCCTATGTCTATTTCTCTGAATCTAGTACTGGCATTTCATACCTGGCATTTCAGCAAGACTATTCAAATCACTGAACTCTGAAAAATAATTCAGAACAGAATAATTTTTCTGTTTAATTAGTCAATTGAGTCCATTCATCAAGTAGTTGAAAGACAGAGGTGGCACAAAGAATCCAGAGAAAGAAAGAGGCACTCTCTTTTTGCTGACAGCAAATCTAGATCTTTACTGTCAGAGCCATACTCTGATAATGACCAACCTAAAGACATGTAAGACCACAACAAGAAGGAAAAGAAAACAAGGAAAAAGGAAATAAATACAGCGGCAACGATCTAAGGAGGCACACTTATTTACTAAATGCTATATCGGAATACAGAATAACAAAATATAATACAATATAATTGGAATTAAGGCTAACGAATCAAGTAAAATAAGAGAGAGTGAGTCCCGAAACCGAGAGGCCTACTGTAACTCTAGGCGAAACGGCTGGAACGCTCCCACACACTCCCCCATGGCTGGCAAGGTCCAAGAGAGCGAGTCCATCACTGAAATGAGATTATATAGAGTCCATGTCATATGACTGACCATGGTGTTCCCCGGGACATTCAGTCTTCTTTTGAGAGCAGCAGATTCGTCAAAATTATCTATGCTTAACATGATGTTATGATGTGGAATACTGATAGCAAAATTACAAAATTGCAAAACCATGACATTATGCTAGAAAACTAGACAGATAAAGACACAGAATGAGAAGTTATGGAATTATAATTTAAGTGTTAAGAGAAACCACAGAATTTAAATGGTAAATCTGAAGAAAAAATAAACAAAATCTATAGGAAATATAATGTAAGATATACCTGTGGGTTCTGTTATCTTAAGTGGGACATTAGAGTCAAGATGGTAGACAACAAGTGAGAATCTCAAGAAAAATTATTCCTACAGTTAAACGACTGATTCAAGAGGCAGTGGAGAAATCATGTGGAGCCTGACACAATTTTTCAAAGCAGTAAATGCAAGAAGAAATATTCCCTTGGCCAGAAAAGATAAAAGTAAGTTTTGAAGAGATTTCACATCTAGGGTGTATGATATTAGGAAAGAGAAGAAATTGCAAATGGGAAAAGAAAAAGGAGAAGGAAAGACAGTTCTTCTTAAAGCAGAATAGTCAGTTAATAATATTGATCATTACACTGCAAAACTAACCAATGAAACTAGGTAGTGTGAATGTAACAATTAATAAAGAGTATAATCAGAAATGAAATTATTTGGTGAACCTTACCTGACACCGAAAAAATGAGGGAATGGTTTCAGTGCTATGAAACAGAACTGGAAACTAAGTGTTTGCAAACAGTAGAAAGACTAAGACGTATCTGGTATAAAATGGATAGAAAGTCAGAAAATTTGAACACAATGGCAAATAATCTGTAGAATCAACAATAGCCAACACAGTGTGAAGGCAGTCATAGCAGAAGGGCGCAAAGCTGTGTGTTGCTGTGTCTTGTAAGAAAGTAACGTTTTTGCAGGAGCCCTGTGATCTTCCTTAGAAACTGCAGAGAAAAATTAAAATCTGTCCAAGAACAGAAATTAAAGTATTAAGTTCTGATTTTGAATCAGAGTCAAGCCACTATATTATTTCATTTGCTTGGTAAATGTTCATAAAAGAAGCCTAAAAGGTAGTAGTTGTTGTTGTATTTCCTCCAAATGAATGATGAATGAATTTCAAAATAAATAGTAGAGCTGATTACAATGTAATTTCTGGAAACACGAGCAAACATATTGTGACACACAACTGAATGGTGACTTGCCTGGCTCAAAATCAAAACAAGTTTTAATTTATACAATAAGCATGAAATGAATCCATGCAGTGAATTCATACAAGCACTTCTGTAAGAGAATAAATACCATTAAGACACTTCAAAATAATGGGACAGGAAGCTTCCTGCCAGTTTGTTTTGAAGGACAGTCTACAAATACAGATCAAAGGATAACTCAAACCTAGTGGAGTTCCTTTGGCTTAGAGAGGGAACTTCCTTCAGAAGATGACCCAGATCAGCTGTTCTATGTTTCTATCCTGAAACACTAGGCAGAAGACATATCTTACTGTATAGAGACTGAGCCTTTTCAAGGAAAACTTATCCTTGATGACTACCATCTGTGATAGAATATCTCATTACTACAGCTTTTTATCAAATATCAGGCCAAAATATTTGAATAAATAAATTAGGAGCTAATAACCTTTTTTAAGAACAATTAAGACAAATCTGTCTTCTTTGAGATTTTAATTTTTTTTTCTGGATAACTCCCTGATATAATACCCCTACATCCTGATGTTATATAGAGGCTATTCTTGTTTTAAGCAGGACATCAGTCTAGACCTTCAGAGGTAACATCTAAATTATTCTATCACTGAATGATTTTCTCTGAAATGGGAGCTTGTGAAGACCAGATTTTAAAGTCAATGTCCCTAAGAAAAATAATCAGAAACAAAAAAATGTTTGGAATGAATCTGAACAACAACAACAACAAAGTTTGATTCTTTAAGAAATTTTTAATTCATTCCTTCAAACTAAGCTAATGCACTGTATTTCAGAGGAAAAATAATAACCTTGTTTTTATTCATTAATTTTTCTTGTGAAGAAGGTGTCAGCCATCAGACCATGGAATAATTTATTCTCATATTTTTGGTTGGTTTTCTATTTTCAGTAAGCACTTTCTGAACCAAGGACAGAAACATGGGTGTTTCATCTCCTCAGGAAATGGACTAGTCATTTGACTAGACAGCTAGTATCATTTGCCTTGCTACTCTATGCATGTGTTTTGAAGAATTTTACAGAGAGGTACTGTCATGGTTTTATAATGTTGCTACCGGAGAAGGAAGGTAATTTCAGGATGTCCAATGAGTTTATTACAGGCCGTATATTGTAACAGTTAAATGAGGGAGGTAGGAACTTGAAAGCTCTGTACCTCCTTTCCTTTATTTGAAAGAGTATTGAAAACAGAGACATAATTCATGTTTCATTCAGTAAATAAAGGCATTTTAATTCTGCCCTGAATCTAGCCTTTAGAAATGTCATTGTACATCCTGATTCCTGTACTGAGTTCCCTGGCGTGGTTAGAAAACCATATAAATATAAGGAATCAGTGTGAAATGAGGTCATTTATGTCTTTTTAATAAACTATTGATCTGGTCACTGAACTCACAAATAAAGATGAACATGTATTTGTACATGCAAACATGCCCAGAATTATTTTCTGGAGAAAATTTTTGACTGCTTTATTTAAACATGATAACTGTCTCCTTATTTTCAGGTGAATGAGAGACGCAAGTTCATTTGATTGTCATATTCTCTCTTTGATTCCTCATTGACTAGTATGACTGATTGTCCTTTTCCAGACTGTCTTATTTTCCCTTCATTCACTTGGAACCTAATTCAATTATGGACAACAGTAAAACATTCAGACATTTTAACATGCATACATTTGTTCAGTGTTGCTCTTTTCAGAGGAATGATTTCTGCCATTTTCCTCAGATGAATTCTTTTTAATACCACAGGAATGCTGACTTTTAAAATTATAGCTTTATGTTGGTGCCTTTGATGCTATGTATCAATATTTTTCATTCTCAGCATGTCCCACAAAGATACTTTCAAGGATGCTGAGCCTCAAAAATGACTGTTGCCATTCTTGTGAAATTAACCACATGCAAAATAAAAGATTATACTTATAGACAATTCATCACTTCTAAATAGAAACACACTGTCCCAAACCAATTCTTTTTATTACATTTAATGCAGTTCCCCCAAGACTGACTTCAACTAACTGCATAAAACTATGAAAAAAAAAAAAAGAAAGAATTTAGACAAGTTGTGTTCCCCACCATGTGAAACTAAGTAATAACAGAACTTATCTAAATAACATACTGCTTAGCTTAAGAGTATACGCGTATTATAATCATATTTTCCAGCATACAACTGTACCCCAGAAGTACATGGACAGAAAGAACAACTGAACAAATAACCATATATAAGCTCCTAAATATAATCTAACTTTTGGAACATTGAAGATAAATCTAAATATCTTAGAAATATAAGCTGTGCTATCTTATATGGAAATAAGCTTGACAATAAGCAGATTAATAAAATAAAAATCAAATTTTGATTTAAGAGACAAAATAAAATAAAATAAAATAGATATACTTTATGCATTTGTCTAAACATTCTTGATGCTGAATGAAACAGCCATTGGAGAAGGTCCTTGGTGAGATGAAGATAGGAGCTTGAGACTTCAACCTCTCCCAGACAAATGCATCATTGAAAGCAAATTAATCTCTCTCCCATTCTGTCTTCAGGAGGAAAAGAGACTGTTTCTCCTGCTTCTCCTTCCTTGAATGAAGCAAAAAACCATCTTTACCTCTCTGATAAGAAGCAAAAAGCTAGGACTGCATGTGGTGTCACTTTGAATATATTCAGTAGAGGACCCTTTAGATGTGCTGAAGTCTCCTA
Source organism: Excalfactoria chinensis (assembly GCF_039878825.1). NCBI lineage: Eukaryota > Metazoa > Chordata > Aves > Galliformes > Phasianidae > Excalfactoria > Excalfactoria chinensis. Next base: position 43,576,183 of record NC_092827.1, read on the forward strand.
ACCCAGAAGTCTCAAGATAATTTTCATGAAGACTATGTTAAGCACATGCAAACAGCAGTACCCAACTGAAGGAGATATGTTATCTTATCAATTGTATGTGTGTCAATACCACTCTGCTACTCACAATCAGAAAGAGAAGAAAGTTGACCTGAATGTTTCAGAACAGACGCTGTAAAGACAGAGAAAATGCTAGAAAAAAGAAAGTGCCTTTTGTTGTAACAAATTCTGTGACACTTTTCAGAAAATGTGTTAAAAAATATAAAAATACAGTGAAGGTGGAGGCAGTGATTCAGGTAAAGGCAAATGGGGCAGGAACGGCAAAGGTAATAAGAACATCCCTGATGTGACATGCTCAGGCACAGCCTCTTGACCTGAAGCTTTACTGTTGGCTCTTCATCCTGCTCTCACCTCATTCATCCTTGTGCTCTGTAGAATCCCTGTCACAGCCACGGTGAAGAAAATGGCAAAGCCCAAAGGGAAAAATGAAAGGGCTCTTTTGTGATTTTCTCTTTTTCAGCTTTGTGGGAGATTGAGACTGAGCTTTGTCACAGACTAGTGGCCTGTGACAGTGGTCTAGGAAGATGAGTGTTCTCCGAGCAACAAGGCACAAAGAGAGAGAAAGAAATGCTGTAATCAAGTGAGGAAGGGGACGTAATACCTGCTTCAGCTCTACTGTAAAAATAAAAGGGAAATATGATTCTTAACTGGGATAATCATCTGTCTCTGATGGGATACAGCCCTATTTTAATGTTTCCTGTGGAAAAATAAAAAATAATAATAATAAAAAAAAAAAATTGGAACCCCTCTCCCTCAAAATATTTCACAGTAAAACATTTCAGCCTGCTCTGCTTAAGCTGTTCATTCACATCACCTACAGCAGAAATTTCTTAGGTGGAAATCCTACAATTGTTTACAGTTCACACTCTGATAGTTTAGGACAGGAAGAAAAAAATGCCTCTAAACCAAGTGAAGCTAGAGGGGGGGTTATGTGGGCAGAAAATGATGAGTCAGACTGATATTTTGGAAGAGTTACTCATCTGTCTGAGAACTGTTTGGTCAGTTCTTAAAGAAAGCTTCATACAGCTATGTTTTGACTTAAACATGTTGATGACAGTGGGTAAACCTGCCACACTTTTTAGGAGTAAATGTGAGAATCTATGGGAATTCCTTTAGAGAAATAGTAGAAAAAAAGCCACACACATTCCCCAAGAAACAGGAATGGACCACTGCCCAAAAGGAAGACAACGTGAGAACAGATCTTTTGCTGCAAGTACTTTTATGTATGTTCAACTGCCTGTGAAAGAAAGGGGAAAAGAGTATAAAAGCCAACCCAGGAGACAGAGAGGGACTGGGCTGTGGGAATGGCCTGAAGGCAGTAGCTGAATGTGGTCTTACAGGACTGTGAGAGCATGTGCCAAGAAATGACTGTTCTGTGTTGTCCTGCAGGCCTATGAGCAGAAATTTGTGTATTCCCTGCAAACACAACTCCCCTATTCAGGTCTAGTTCTACCACCAGCTTTATCTTTTGAAGACAAACCATCTGAAGAAACACATTCTATTAACTTCTAGTTTTTAAACAGGCCAGCAATTCTGCTATGATAAAAATGTCCTGAAGTATTTTTGTTATCTCTAGTATTCAGATATTTTGTTACATTGACATAACAGTGTTTGTTTTACATTTGAACCCAAACATGACAACATGCTGGTCCTGAATCGTATTGAGATGTTTATTATGTGTGTGACATTGTACAAGAACAATGATTTTTAGAGAAGAGGTTTGAACATGCTTATATTGAATTCACAGATGAAAATCATGTCTTCAGGTTAGATTATGAATTCCAAAATCACACTGAGTCTCAAAAATGCAAACAGTAAATATTTGTACATTTTACAAAAGTAAAATAAAGGTGCAGTTTGATCTGAAGATTTTTACCTTACTCTTAACTGCAGCTAGAAGTATATTTAAGGAGGGGTAATAAGTCATATCACTGCATTCAAATAAAAAGCTATATGCAAAAGTTGATAGGCAAAATCAACTATTCTTCATAAATTTTTCTCTCTATAGATATAATTATTTTCTTCCAAATATCCAGAAGGCACAAGTGAAGACTGTCATGGTTTTATGATTTTTGTTGTTGGTATTCCACACCATAACACCATGTAGTGCACTGGGAGTTAAAGAGTTAGTGGTCCATTTCCATGGATCGTGGGCAGTTCCCAGTACCTGTCTCAGAAGAGGAGAAGTACATCTCCCAGAGGACAGTTCACTGTTCTGTTACCATTTTCTACTCAAAGGAAAATATAAAAACCATTCGCAGATCACTAGACATTTCTTTTCCGTCTTCCAGCTCATCTCTGTTGTGTGTGCCATATCGTCTCAGCTTACTTAGAGTAAGGCCTTCAGTTTTCAGACACTCCATTTTATTTGTTTTCTTATCTTAATTCCAATTATATTGTATTATATTGTATTATAGTGCATCTTGCATTCTGATATCTTACTTAGTAAATTAATTTGTTTCTCCTCAGATTGTTGCACTGTTTTGTTTTTAGTCCCATCTTCCAACCCTTTTCCTCTTTCTCCTTTCCCAGGGCATGGGTCCATGGGTCCCCCCACCCTTCTAGTCATGGAACCAGGATAAACCAGTCCAGAAATCATTGACAAGACCCATTCAGCCATCACTGAAAATCACAGGACTGCAGTTCTCTAGTAGAATAGAAATGTCTCTGAAGTATCCAAATACCTTAGCTAAATAACCTTTGTCACACTTATATTTGAAAATCCTGAAATCATTAGCATGTTGACGCACAATACATCTCTGATAAGGAAGTTTTGCTCTCAGGTTATGAAAAAACTTCAGGACAATCATTTTTACTCAAGTCACATTTCCGAAATCCCACGCCATGTTATTCTACATAGTTTCACAACACCTAGGTCACAATCCATCACAGTCACACTTGTGCATCCCACAAGGGAATCCCAGCATAGCTGTGTCACAGATTATCTAGATTTACCTGTATCCGTGACAGGGCAGCCGCCCCGTAGGGCCTCCCCTCCCTCCCCTCCCGGGGCCCCGGAAAGGAAGGGAAAATAAAACAGTGGCAGCAATCTAAGGAGGAAAACTTATTTTACTAAATATGATATTGGAATACAATGATTGAGGCTAATAAATCGAACAAAACAGAGAGAGAGAGTCCCCGAAAACCGAGAGGCCTACTGTGAAGTCTAGGCGACACGGCAGGAATGCTTCTCACTCCCTGAGAGTCCAAGAGAGAGAGAGAAAGTTCCAGCCTGAGAGTGAGATTATAGATGTCCTCCTCCCGTGACTTATCTCTGGCCGCGGCGTCCTCTGGGATATGTAGTTCTTCTCCGAGAGCTGAGCACCTGGGATGCTACTATTCTACGGAACTGGAGTATGGATGATCTATACTGCACATGATGTTATGATGTGGAATATTGACAGCAGCACTACAAAACTATGACAAGCTGATGCTATTATTCTCTTGAATCTGCGTATAAGGTGAGACATGCCTAGTGAAACTGCCCTCACTTTACATTCTTTCAAGTATTTACGTAGCATCTTCTTAAATTAGCTGTATCAAACAATGTAATGTTATGATAATGCTATCAAATAACACAAAATCCAGAGTTGCTGGAAGTGCCACAACATGCTAAAAGGCGTAAGGAAACTAACAGTCTCTGGACAGTTTTGTAGTGTGATCAATTTGTGTTCATTTTGCTACATCCCTTACAGTCCTGCGTTCCTCCCTATTCCAGAACAGTCTTTCTGTAGTTAGTACTATTTTACTACAAATATGAGTTTTCAGAGAAGTCTTGATCACTTTAAGTAAGTCAAGATAAAATTCAGTCAAGGCAAGCCAGAAATAATATGCATGCACATAAAGCAGTGAGGCTTAAAGCTCTCAGCAACACATTTTAAAAAAGCAAGGTAAGGAAAAAGTTAAAGCTAGATTGTATTGCCACTGTTGTTAGTGTACGTAAAATTTTAAACAGGAGTATGTGCAAGGCCACATCAGAGAGACAAACAGCATGAGACATGTCCATAACTTTTTTATTAGTCCCTCTGGCACTACTTCAATGAAATAAGCAAAATCTCTATTAGCCTAAAATTCTTTGTTGCTTTAGCATAGTTGCTATTAGGACAACGTCATATTAAGTGATGCTGCAGAGCATAGTGACAGCATGCCACTGAGATCAGTAAAGAATATCAACAGAGTCTGCAGCTAAGAGCCCTCCCATCAGAGCTAATGGGATTGTAGGTGAGGAAGGGCAACATGAAGCTCTATATGTACACGAGGAGCCCTTGTGGGGCTCCTGTAATGACCTCCAGAGAGCTGGAATAAAAGCTACAGACAAAAATGAACCATCTCTACTGAGAAATATGTTAAAAACTCTAATCACTTGCATGCCATGATATTACCTGAAACAAGTGAATAAATATTGAGTCAAGTGTTAGACATTTAAAAGTGAATAAATATTGAGTCAAGTGTTAGACATTTAATACTCTGGAGCAATATGTCCTTAACAGCATACCATTGTCACTCCACTGCTTCAGAGGCACCTTTTTTCTGTCTGCCATTGTAGTGTCTGTTAATCACCCAGATCTAATCTGGTTTGACCTAGCTGTGTAGCACTAGAGAACACAGATATTTCTCTTCACATCTGTAATAAAAAATGCCAGCTAACATTTTCCTGACATGAAAAAATGATTATTTTAGAAGGGAATTTTTCATCCTGCAATGAAGCGCAAAGCTAACTTATAACCATTAAGACTCAAGGTGGTCTAAGGAATTTTACAAAGTATGAATCCACTGGCCTCTGATTTCTATAGATGTGATCCCTCTGTTAGATGCTAGGTCTACATGGGAGCAACAGCTTTACTGTCAATTACTACTGTAGACTAACTACACTCCAATAGCAGGTTCCAAGGTAGTACTCCTGCCTATTAACAGTCATAAGCCACTGTAAAGCACTAAGAATACTTTCAGTAAAAGCTCTGCATGATGAATGTAGATAGAGTGAAATATATCAATTTTTCAAAGCCTGGCTTAAAAAATACAGGTGCCACTATCACCTTGAAAATCTATAGTGGTTCCTTCTCCAAAAATCTGATTGTCTTTTGCTACAGAATGCCACAGAATATTTACTAACAATGGATTTATTATGTGTGTCCAGAATATAAGTGCTTATAGAATCTTTATGCCCCCAAAACGTACAATTTAATATTTTCATGTAAGATAACTTAATTTCACTTTTACACATTGCTCTCCAAAGGCCCTATCCCCTGCATCCAGCTGAACACTATGAGGATCCAGTTACACAGAGCTTACTCATGGATCATTCAGTCTTTCAGTACATCCATAATTCGCATTTCACACCTCAAAATACATAATACCATTCAGCTTCAAAATCAAGTGTGGACATGTAACAAACTGCTGTGAAAATGACTCTGTGACAGCACTTTTATATTTAAACTTGGAGACATGGAGCTTGTTTTTCTTCTCAGCTGTTAAGGATGTATTATGCTATAAGCACATCACACTGTTTGAATGGCTTTTAATATAATCATCGTCTGCTATATGGCCTGCTCAAACCCAATCCATGTGTTTCTATTGTTCTTCATGTCAGTAAACCTGCATTTTAGGAAGATACTTATAATGAATAGTATATGGTGGGAATAAGAAAAGAATAAAAATTTTAAAAATAAATTTCTCACAAAGTTTGCATATCTGTAGTCAAATTGGTGTATTGTCACAAAATTTTTAGTAAATTTACACAAATGGAAACAAATCTATCCATACTATTTTCAGTGAGTATTTTGCTATTGACACCTACAAAGCCAGAATTTATATTTTTGTTTGTTCCTGCTGATGTTCACTGAAAACAGAAAATAAAAGTAAGCAAGGGAATAATATATCTAATTTTTTTGACAAGTACTGTGAACACATGCCTTATACTCCTAGTTTTGGTACAGTTTATATGACCACAAACCAACAAATTATACTGATGCTGCAACAAATTACTGATTAGAAACAAATTACACTGACACACTAGCATAGTGTAATCTTCAGCTACACATGAATTTGAGTATTGTGAGCTCACATATTTGAGCCATGATGAGTTATGCTGAAATAAATCATGCTGCATGAAACTATACTGCAATCCATTAAGTGAATGAAGGGAGCAAAGCCTTGTCACTAGCTGAATGAGAAACTTTCAGAGAAAATCCAGCCTTAAAACGACGGCACCTATGTGCTAATACAAAAGTATACACCAGACCTATTATTATTTCTTTGTCCTTTAGGGTGTGTAAGCCATTCGAATGGTGCTTGCTCAGTGGAGTGAAGACTGAACCTCAAAAAGGATACACAGACTGCATAGTCTCTCTGGCTCTTAATGAAGGATATGGATAGGTCTGAGAATATAATGTGCCTCAAAATAAATAAAAAATAGAGGGAATCTTCCTTGTCCTTTTGTCTTTGAGACAAAGCAAGAGTTGATACTTAATGTTTGACTCCAGTAGAATTCCAATGCTTTCAATGAGAGTTTTGTCTGACTCATGTGTGTAGCTTTGTTCCAAGGACTGGGAGTACAGAGGTGAAGACTATGAAATGACATCACCATCCTGCAAAATGGTGTACGCTGTAGAACACAAAGGGGTTTGTATTTGGATTTTAGGGTACCCAAGTTGTTCCTTTAACAGAAGTTTTTATATTCTGGAGAAGTTGACCCCATCCTAGAGATACATACAAATCAGTAATAGATTACAGGCCCCAAATGACATGGGCTCAGGCAGGTCAACTCATTTATTACTGTTGATGTAATAAGGCATCCCAGTCGGCCAGCAAAAGGGATTTTGGTCTGTACAGAATGAAATATGTTCTCTGCATACTCTTACTGTGCCTTTGCATTCCAGGCTGAAGTCAGATACCCTGCCAGCTTTTAAAACATGAACATCTCTCTGCATCCCTACTTCCCTTTTCACAGAATCCCAGAATCATAGTGGCTGAAAGGGATCTCTAGAGGTCAGCCCCCTGGTAAAGTAGGTTCCCTAAGGCACACTGTGCAGCAAAATTTCCAGGTGTTTTTTTTCTAGAGAAGACGACTCCTCAACATTTCTGGGCAGCCTGTTCCAATGCTATGTCACCCTCAAAGTAAAAAAGTTATTTCTCACATTCAGAAGGAACTTCCTGTGTTCCAGTTTGTGCTCATTGCCCCTGTTCTGTAGCTGGGCTCCACCAAAAGGAGCAGACTGAGAACTCTACACTTGTCCTTGTTGAACCACATAAGTTTACTCTCCACCAAACTCTCCAGCCTGTCCAGGTCTCACTGAATGGGAGCACACCCTTCTGGTTAGTTAGCCACTCTTCTCAGCTTTGTATCATCAGCAAACTTGCTGAGACAGCACTCTGTCCCTTTTGCCTCAGAACATTTCTGTTTAGATTTAAGATGAATGTTAAAGAGAGAGGGACAGAGAGAAACTGAATATGTATTTTTTTCTACAATCTTTGATTGTATTTTATTTTTGTAATTATTGTGAAAATATCTTGAAGCTCTGTTTTTCAATTATTATTGCTCATTTGATAAGATTAAGCACTGTATGCTATGAGCTCTTGACTTTTATGCCTTTTGAGATTGAAAATACAATACTAAATCCATTAAATATTCACAAAGGGAGTCAAATAGGGTCATGGAAAGTGCTATACATTAATCATACATGTGTGGTATTCCCTTGTTAAATTATGCAGTTCAGCTCTGCATTTTCTGACAAATGAGGTCAAGATGTTGTTAGCCATTAGAACCTAATTAGAGGAAATTCTTCTAGCTATTTTAATGAAGAAAGGAAAACCTTTGGAAATGAAAATATGAAAAAAAGTCAGACTATAGCGAGCAAAAATAAACGGAAGAATTTTTCAAAAAAAACCCAAAACATGTTTATAAAGAAAAGTGTGCTTGATTACAGAGTTCACTTGGCTTGCATCCTCATAATGTCACTAGTGAATAAGGTTACACTATGTATAAGAACCGATGCCTTATAGCAATGACAGACAAGATGAAAACAATGAGTATGTGATTACAATTGTCAATTTCTGCTATTATTGTTCTTTAGCATTAAATGTTAGCAGGATCAAATGAAAGAAAGACCTTTCAGCACGTAGCTGTACTAGAAAATCATGAAAATTGTCTGGTTTTGATGTGTAAGCCTGAACACAAAAAGATTTTTCATTTCTCAGTTGAGTTTAAACATTTTTGTGACCAGAGGAAATAACAGAAAGCAATGGCTCAGTCCAAAGTAAAATAAGGCAAAATCCAAGACAGTTGGAAATCATTCTAGTTTCATGCTGACTACATCCTTGTGGAGACAGGTAGCAAAAGATGATGAGCACTAGCAACTTGCACACCCTGCCTGATACCCATGTGAAGTTGGGGACTTCCTGCCCTAATGATGTAGAAGAGGAGAACAGGTCACAGAATGGGCTGGGGGGTAAAGAGCTATGCCCCACACTTGCCACTACATCTCAGCTCAGTGCAGCTGCCAATCTCTCTTGCACAAGTGCGGGGAAACATACATACATATGCACATACATATGCCTATGTCCGTGTGTGTGTGTGCGTGTGTGTGTGTGATGCCCTTCATGTGCACTGGAGACATGAAGGAGGGCCTTTTCTCCCTGGAGAATACCGCTTCTTAGATCTTGATCAGCTTAGTATAGCTTTTTACGCAGCCTCTTCATAGTGAGGAGGAGATAATATTTCAATCTACTCCCACTTAAAGCCCTCACAGTCAAATTCCACAAAATTCCCACTACAGAGCCACTTCCTTTCACACGCAGTTATTTTTTTCTGGAATTTCATTTTATGGACAATCAAAATACTTCACAGCACAATTGTTTTTGGTAATCCCAGACAAGTGAACTTAATCATGCTAGCCTATCAACAGTCTTGCCCAAAAATGCAAGCAAGGGATTGTCTTCAAAGAGGTGCCTTTATTTTTCTCTTGGGGAAAAATAAAAAATAAAAAATTAAAAATCATTGTGAATATTAGCATTTTATTGGACAAGTGAAATTTGTATATTTTGTTTAGAATATTTAATATGGATGTTTAGTTCAGTTATAAAAATTACCTTAATTTTTGTGCCATTTAGAAAAAGATTTTCAACAAATTGTAACAGCGCATGATGATCTTTAACTGTGAGAATGTGAGGGTCATTAAGGCAGACTCTGCATTTGCCTAAGGATGTATTTCATAGCAAGAAAATGCATGAACACGCGCCTTATAAGTCAACAGAAAAGTCCCACAACTTTTCCTGTCAATGGCCACATAATGGGAGAGACCAGATAGAGTCTTAGATACCAAAATATCTAAACAGAAGACAGAAAACCCCAGGGAATCAAGCTTTTTATCTTTTGTACTAACAGAGTAACATCTTTCTTGTCTTGTCTTCCATTTTCATTTTTCTTATAAAGGCAAACTGTATCATTGTCCAGTCTGTCAATCTTGCTCATTACTGCTGATAAGCTCCACACATTTCACAGAGTATTTAGAAGACAGCTGTTATTCCTTCAGTTCATACCATGGGGTGGCACATCAAACAGCTTCCATTTCAACAAAACTAAACCAAAAGTTGTGCTTCAGTAGATCAACTAGCATAATTAAGCCAGAACGAGTTTTCAGTCCACAGGAGCAGGTGAGCTAGTTCAAAATGAACTTGTCCAAAATGTGCATATTATAGACATACACTCTTCAGTACCAACTTCCTTTACCTACAGGTAAGACTTGCTGGATGTACCATTGGCTAAATTGGACAAGGCCTTAACAAAGACAGGAAACTGCTGGATGATAAAAATGGTGGGGCCCTCTGAATTTTAAAATCTAAAAATGTATAAATTCACTGTTCTAAAACCAACTGTGTTTATGTTATGACAACCTCACTGACTGATATGTTTATCTGTAATATGCTTGAGATATAGTTGAGATAGAGACTAAACAGGTGAGTGTTCACTGCAATATGTAAATACTTAATACTTTACATGATAATACACAACAGGAGCTTTCAACTGTAGTCTCTCAGTGTGGACTACATTACTCCCAGGTCAGAAATTGAACTCATTTAAACCAGTAGTTCTGGGAATGCCCTGATTTTCTACATTTCTGTAGATTCTTACTTTCTGCAGATTTTTTGAGTCTGTAATTCTTCAATCATTTTTGTATTCAACAGAGCATGCAACTCTCTTGATCAAAGAGGGAGAAAAATCCATATGCAGAAATAGATACAAGTCCTTCAGTAAAGTATATTTACCAGACCGTATTGATGTTTGCAAAACCTTCCTTCTACACTATCTACTGTGAGGTAATGTTTACATAGAGCAGAAAGTTCAAAGAAGTTCTTTGCATTTACAGCCTCACATTTATTTCAGCAATAAACAAGCTGAAGTATGTTACATGGTGTGTCTAATGCTTTGTATCTTTACTGTTAAAGAAAACCTTTTTCTTTTAAAAGCTGATGTTAATTGCCTTTTTTTCTCCTTTATTTCTGAGGAGGTGAAGTCATCTGTCTCTCTTTGTATATAAAAGATAAGCACAGCCACTGTCTATGAGAGGTTAAATTGTTTGAATATTTCAGGGGAAAAAAAAAAAAAAAGAGAGAGAGAGAAAAAAAAGGAAAAAAAAAAAAAACAGAAGTCATTGACAATTTAAGAAGTTATATAGAAATTTAAAGTTATGGAAAAATCACAAGGAAATTATTCACATTCAGTGTTGTTGAAGAAGAGCGTCCAAACCTGTTACCCTTCCATCAAGCTTTGAAAAAAAAATCTGTACACAAGTAGCTACTAAAATAGCCTTTCTTCTGTTGGTTTTCAGTCTCCTCTGTAGGTCAAGGTAATTTTGGCTGTGCATCTGCTGATTACATTTGACCATATATGACCAAGGACCTGAAAAGCCTTAGGCTACATCTCTACTACTTAACCAAATGTGGGCCCAGCCCAAACACTACTAAACAGGCTTCAAAACATGATAATCCTTGGGCACAGTTTTGATCTGAGTCAACGGTCCCAGATCACATTTTTCTTTAAAAAAAAAAAAATAAATAAAAAAAAAAATTGACCACTCCCAAGAGGCAATGTGAATATAGTCACCATTTTAGGTAGCTAGGAGAGACTAGCTGTGTAGATGTGACACATCAAGACAGTTGGCTTCAGAATGAAAGCATGGTGCTTAGCCAGTTTTATTTGCTAGTGGTAGTTTTTTTTCTATACAGGAAAAAAATATATAATTATATTCTACATTTTAGTTTCTTTCATCACAGAATTTTTCTGACCTGTTTTTGACAATAATGTAGCAAGAAAATGCAGAGAGACTGTTTACCTTCAAAATGAACAAAGAATCTTGTCAACTGCAGGGAAAAGACCTAAAATTATTAGCAAAATCAGCAAGATAGAGCTTTCTTCCACATTAGAGATAGGCAAGCTATATCATTTAATCCAAATCTATTTCCTCTCTTTTTATATACAGCTCCTCTTGGTGGACTGTACTTTTCCCCCAAAGCTTGTCCATATGTATGCAACAGTTAATTAAAGATTTGTCCAGTGAAAAACCTTCCCATGTCCTCAGATACTTATTTCTACTGGTCTGAATGGGAACAAACTGTTCATTGTAGGGTGGACAGAGAATTCTTAGAACCAGTTTCAGTTGATCTAATAGTCCAAGCATGAAAGCATTTGTGAGGAGACCAAGTACTAAACAGTAAGGGTGACAAAGATCATCAGCTTTCAGACATATCTATCCAGAAGAATGCACAGTATGCAAGAGGCAGAAAAGAAAAGAAAGAAAGAAAGAAAGAAAGAAAGAAAGAAAGAAAGAAAGAAAGAAAGAAAGAAAGAAAGAAAGAAAGAAAGAAAGAAAGAAAGAAAGAAAGAAAGAAAGAAAGAAAGAAAGAAAGAAAGAAAGAAAGAAAGAAAGAAAGAAAGAAAGAAAGAAAGAAAGAAAGAAAGAAAGAAAGAGATTCACAGGACATTCTTGTAAAACTGACAAGTATCATTTGACCATTGCTTGCATTATATTATTCTCTTTAATGACTTCATCAATTATATCAACAACAGGATCAAGTGCTCAGCAAGTTTGCGGATGACACCAAGCTATGTGTGATGTGGTTAACACAGGGGAACAGACGCCATTCAGAGAGACCTAGATGCACCCAAGCAGTGGGTACAGGTGAAGTTCACGAGGTTCAGCAAAGCTATGTGTAAGGTCTTGCATCTGGGTCCTGGCAACCCCCACTATCAGTACAAGCTGAAGGACTAAACAATTGAGCACAGCCCTGCCAAAAAGGACGTGGGGGTATTGATGGATGGCAAAGTGGACATGATCCAACAATGTGCCCTCACAGCTCAGAAAGCCAACCATATCCTGGGCTGCATCAAAAGAAGCATGTCAAGGAGGGCAAGGGAGGTGACATTCTAAAAATGAATCCACTACCTTAAAGAGAACAAGGGTAAATGTATTCTGATTTTTCATTACTTGTTCAGGAATGCAGAAGGAATACAAATTGAAGTCAGTAAATATTGCTACTCCAACCTGTTGGCAATTTTCTGTGTGATTTTGTATAATCACTTATATGACAGCTGAGAATTAGACAGTGTTACTTATAGTCCACATTTATAAGATCTGGTGGATGGATCTAACAGCTCACTGCTGACAGAAAGCATAGATCCCACCTCCTCCCACATATTTTCCACTTGTGATCCTGGATACACAGCGTTGTCACATACTTTTTGCTGACTGCAGAAAGTTCTTCAATTTTTTCCATTAGTCAATTCATCTCCCTAACTTAGAAGAAAATAGAAAACTGGATGATTCTTTTCTAAGTTGATTGGTTGGATGGACTCAAGGAAATAGGTAAAGGGTGAGACAAAGCAGTGGGAACATGACAGTGTGAGGGAAGAACAAAAAGGGAAAGCTCAAAGGAGGAAGGAGATCTTCCTCTGTGGTAGAATCAAGCTGTCAGACTGGCATTACTGCTTGTTGATGTGCAGCCATAAACGATACATTTACAGTGCTAAATAACCAGTAATATCCAATTTCCAGGTAAAAAAATACAGAGACAAAATAGGGCTCATTCTCATTCTTCCAAGGCACTTTAAAAAGTGAGCACTGGATGGGAAAGTGAAAGGAGCTAATGTATTCAGACATGTTGGTTTTTAACTGCTGTAGGATTAATTCACCCTCCAAGAAAAGATAAATTAACTCTGAAGTCATTTGGAAAAGACAGTACAAAAGTAAAGTTCCTAGGGAGTCAGGCACCATCCTTTATGGAAAAGGATGCTCTGGTGCTTCATCTGTAATTTGGAAGCACTGCCAAAATTACTGCAGAGAGAGATTTACGTGGTAGCACTAGGACTGAGCTGATATTGCCCACTTGTTATTTGTAGACAGGATCAACTTTATTCTTTGGTAAGGTTCACATACATTAAGGGTCAAGGGAGTCTAAATTTCAACAGAAGTTGTAGAGTTGCTTCTTATAACTCAGTTGTATCCTCCCTCTGCACAAGAAATAAACTTGCCTGAAGAATCACATCATTGTTTTTTATCTTTAGGGCCCTAGAGGCAGCTTTCCCTGATCTCCACTGAACTGCAGGTCATGCAGGTCCTGCAGGCACAGACCACTCAAATAGGGGCAGGTTATTGGAAACTTGTGCAATGGGATGTTCAGTTGAGCAGCCAGACTCAGCCAGCTGCATGTGGGGGCTATGAAGCACAGGAGGAGGTGGGAGAGTAGGCAATAAACAAACTCTGGAGGCCAGCTGAGAGAAAGTAGGTATTGGAAGTGGTGGAGCAGATGAAAAGGAAAGGAAGCATAGTGTTGTTTGATATTTGACTAACATAATAGGGATGATTCATTTTCTACTGGTTTAAATACAGTAAATTCATTCATCATGTGATTCTGACATGTAACTATCACTACAGTTATTACTGTTATTGTTATTATTCCTTCGTTTTTATTATAGTAATAATTTTTATACTCATTTGTCTTTAAATCCTTATGTTTTGAGGTGAAATCACATTAACAACATACCAGTGAGGTGTGGGATGTTAACTACCCCAGGTCTGGAGACCTTTAGAGAGACTGGTTATCATCATTTGCAACACAGAGTGTAACAGCAGTCTCTTGCAGTATTCCTCCACAATACAGATTAAAGACTTTTAACAAGGCTTTAAGTGTCAGGGCCTACTCCTTTGCTATGAAATATGGTTTAGTAGCTTATTGGGTAGCAATTGTAGTAGGAGGATGGTTGGACTAGATGATCTTGTAGGTCCTTTTCAACATTGTGATACTAGGATTCTATGATTTATTCCTTTGATCCATCCGTAGAGAGCAAGAAAGACTTTGCCTTGCACAGAGAACATTTGTAAAAGGTCTGTATTGTAAAAGGTCTGACTCACTTCTTGTCTATTCAGGAGATGTTCATGGACACTTTGTGAAGGTAACTATATATTAAAATCTCACCAAAGTCTTCCATCCTAATTCCTGCTATTCCTGCTAGGCTCTTGACAGTAAGTACACTTTCAATAAAATTATACAAAAATTATTCATTAATCAGAAAGTTTATTATGTCAAGAACAAAGCAGTATTCAAGTCTATGTGCTGCAACTAATGAGCAAACAGTAATTTGTCTCATTTTTCTCTGTGTTCAGGCTTGTCAGTCATCCTCACCATGGCCAGTAAAGACACCTAAAGATGCTGATTGATGCTGTTGAAATAAATACAAATTGTCCATTACCCTGCATGATCTAACTCCCACTAGAACCTGAACTTTCATACTCCAATTGACAGTAGTTAAAACAGTCCTAGGGATTAAAAAAGTTTATTATATTTGGAAAGGAACATTTTGTTTTCCCTACTTGAGTTTCTATCTAAATATAAACCTGGCCTACTTTGTTTGATTGACAGTAGATAAAACTAAGACCTTCCATTCAGAAGCATATTGCATTCTAAAAACAATTTTTGAATGACAGAAATCCAATCAACTAACAAAAATATATTTTCATCTTGGCTTACCTGTCCTGGTCATATACTGTACTATGTTAGATTAGTCTACATTATCTGTAATTTAATTACTTTTATGAAATGTGTGATACTTCCATTATTACACTTTCTACTGTATAGTTTCTCTACATCAGATTTGTCTGAACAAAATAGACCTATGTTATGAGAGCTTTTCAAATGGTATGTATAAAAATATGGTAGCAGCATAGCTTCTTCCATGTAATGAAAATTTCCCAAAGCATTAAAAAGACATAAAATCATTTTTACTGAGCTTAGGGTTTTTGGAACATTCACAGACAGGATCAGAAGCAGAGCTGCAAACTAAGATGCTTTGTCCAAGATAACTCCGCTATCCTTCAGCTTGGAAAATCTTGAATATTTTTCTCTGTTCTAGTTGCATTACAAAAATAGAATTATCATATCATATCAGTTTAGGACAAAGCACATCCGGAAATATAATATTTTCTTATTGATGATTACACTGTCTTGTTTTCAATGATACAATTTTAAATGCTAGGATTCCAAGGTAGAAGACTGATGTGTCCAAACACAGGTGCTTCTGATTTCTTATTTATCAAGACAAAAATATTTCCTTTGAAGGCAGCTGCTCACTGAACCTGCAGGGCTTACTCTGAAAACTGCTCTAATTTTATCTCCTTTCAAAGATATAAAGATTGGGCAATAGCCCCTTCATTTTCAAAGCATTGCCCAAGGCCTGAGAATGCAGGGTCCTACAGTAATCACTGGAAATTATGCGGCTTAAACTGCATACAGCATTTTGAGCTTTTCTTCAGCTAAGTGACCCATCTTAAAAGAATATATAATTTCCCTGGGACTTTCTCAGCCGGGAGAATATTGTGAAAGCCAATGATAATAGATAAATACATCTGGTACTGAGGGTCTTCTGGGAAACACTGTGAGAACAATGTGGTTGAATTACCTTTGACATTTTCATCTTAAGAAATATCTGTAACTGTTAAGAGCAAATTGTCCAGAATGTTATCACTTCTTCTAGCTCTGTAAGGATGTAATTTACCCTAGGAAGTAAGACGCTTAGACCGAAGCCCATAAAAATTTCAGTTCTGTACATAACAGCCACCTTGGATGGCAAAGAGAAGGAGAATCAGATTCAAAGAATATGATAACGGATTGACAGGCAAATAAAGCAAAAAAAAATGAAGTGTTCTGACCTTCTAAGTAATACAGGCCAAATTATTTCTCTGAATTAATATATTTGAACTACAGTATATACCTCAAAAAACCTTGATTCACCCCTCAGATTATATGAGTTTTATCAAGGCTGATAAAAAGGAAGGCATTATAAAGCTTGAATGTATTTCAGATACACTTTGTTTTACAGCCTGCAAAAGACCCTTACTATCAGCTTTTCAACCGTCATACATATAAAGTGTTAGGAATATAATCATAAACTCTCTCAGACATCCTACTCATGAGAATTTCAGATAAGTCAAGTTTTTCAGTCCTATAATCATGTCTGTGGCTCCAATGCATTCTGCTATTCACCTTAGCACCCAGTTTGGTTGCTTCCCTGCTCCATTCTCATAGAATCATTGAATGGTTTGGGTCAGAAGGGACCTTTAAGATCATCTAGTTCTGACTGTCCTGCTAAAAGCAGGAGCACCTCCCTCTAGACCAGGTTGCTCAAAGCCCCATCCAGCCTGGCACTGAATGCTTCCAGGGAGGACAAATTCACGACTGGATGAAACTGTCCTCTTCATACATATAAAAACGACACAAGACATTTGGATATAAAATTGTACCAGCAGTTTCTGGAGAAATTGAATTTTTATATGTATATCTGCAGCATCATACTCTTCTTGTTGATGACAGTTCTTCCTAGGCAACACACCAAATAGTAGTCATAATTACACCACTAGTAAAACATACAAAAATATTACCTTGCTTGTCTTCTTCAGGTTCTTCTTATACAGAAGATGCATTTTCTTTCTTGCTACCGTTTTTCCTATTTAACCCAACTAAACCCCATAATGGTTCACATTTTTACATAACAGCAACTAGATCTCAATTTAATTTATCATTCTTTCCTTATTCCATGAACCTTTTATAATCACAATCAGTAATTTTTATTCTCCTTCCAGGTTCTTCATAAAAACATTAAATATTGTTAGGAAAACAGTGATCTCTTCAGAACCCTGCTGGAAACAAATCTGTTCATTGATGATCTGTTCCCTGTTTACACTTATGAGATTTGGTATTTCTCCAAACTCTAGTTCTTTTAATAAATGTCATGTTTATTTTATTTCATCTAAGCTCTAAAACCAAATGCAGAAACCAATACATTCATTCCACTATCTATCTATGAATTGAACTAGCCTAAGCCATAATAACAAGCTAGTATAGTATCAATTTAGTTGTTCTCAATATTGATGGAGAATCAGACTGCCCATTAAATTATTCTTTCCTAGACTAACAAATGTACAGAATAAATCATAATTTTTGAAGATTACATGATTCTTTTTCAGAAGTTTCCTAGGCCTTCCCAAAGTTAAGCTGAATATTAATAGCCATTCCAAGAGTTCCTCTAACATCTCCTTAGAAACAAGTCATCTGGACATGAGGATTTAAAATTTCCTGGGTCTCTAAAACCTACTCTTTAACACCTCCTGGTTACTCACATGGAAAGCATTCTATTAATTTTCCACCCTATGAATACAGCACTTCCATGCTTATTGCAGGGACACCTATGCCTTGAGTCTGGGTACCACAGTTCTGGGGCTTGTCCTAGTCCAGCGTATTCAACAAGATGCTACATCATTGACCATCAGCAGTGAACATCAATAACAAAACCAAGTGGGGAAGAAAGGTCTAAATGCATGATTGCTGGGCAATTCTGACAAGTCATAAGAAATAAGCTGCAATCTAGGCTTAAAAGTAGTAGCATACGTAAAACTGTCATTATGAAAAACAAAATTGTGATGACTCTGCACGGGGTTATTCCAGTCACTATCAGTAAGTGTCTGCTCTGGATCTCTAGTCTGGGGATGATACGAGGGAATTACTCACAGAGTAAATACTGCATAAGGCAGCCACTCTCTCTCTCTCTCTCTCTCTCTCTCTTTTTTTTTTTTTTTTTTTTTTTTTTTTTTTTTTACCTAATTAAAATAAATTCATTGAACATGTCTTAGGTGAGCAATTAGTACCTCTATCCCCAAAAACACAGCCTGCCAAAAGCATCTTACAACATGTTATGCAGTGCAATGTGCATAGAAAGCATCTGAAAGCATCTTCTTTACACAGAGCAGTTATTCCACAAGAAGGATACATCGTAACAGACAGCGGAGGAATTCACATTTCTTACATTTCCATTAGTCAAAGAAATGAGTCTGGTTTCTTTCATGGTGTGGTCTGGCCTGCCTGCTCCCATGAACTGTCCATTTTCCAAAAATGTGGTACAAATGTGGAAAAACACTATTCTTTTCCCTTCCACCCTGTGTAATACAATAAATATCACGCTCTCCCCCCTTCCTTTCTTTTTTCTCTCTCTCTTTCTTGGTATTTCTTTCCCATTTGTTTGCTTACTTATTTGCTTTCTCATTCCCCTGTAAAGGCCCATTGCTGAGCGGGGGAAAGGCAGGATGTGTGGGGGCATGACTGTGTTAATGCCCTAATTAAGTCTGTAGTTAGCTGATGGGAAAATGGTTGTCAGGAGAGCTGATAACAAGCATAAACATGACAAGCTTGTTTTGAAAAGTCATCCTGTCACTCTGTTTACTGAGGCTACTGAATGCAGCTCCAAGCTACTGTCATATATGTTTATATCGATCCATCTGCATCACTTTTTTTAAAAAAAAAAAGAAACTACTTTTTTATTTCCTTCTAGGATTATAGATAAAAGCTTCACGGATCTTGCATTTCAAGGGATCAAGGAGTCCCCACAATATAAGAATATATTCATTGATTTAAGTGATAAGAGAAAATACAGAAGATAAGACTAAGAAAGTGAAAAGTTTCACACATCACTTTTAACTTTCTCAACAACTTACATGAATCCTTATCCATTCTTAGTTTTACTGTGATATTCAAGTAATTCATTATACTGATATTAAATATATTCAATGTCTATTTTACATATATTTTCACTTTTATGTATATTTTCACTAGAGATCTGGCAGGGTTACAAAATGCATGAACAAACAGAAATGTATGTAAAATATCAGTCTCTCAGGCACAGCATACCTTGCTAGGGCAATATTTTTTTCCACAAATGGAATTATAGTATTGAATATTCTTCATTCCAGTGGTGGCCAGTAAGCCTTGAGAAATTGTCCAAATTATCAGCTGTATGAAATAGTCAATCAAGCTGTCAGTTAAGCTGTGGCATACAATCTACAGTTTCTGCTTTGGAGACGCCTATCTTGGTTTTCCAGAGCTAAGGAAATAGTACAGCATGAAAACTGAGACAAATGAGCAAGCCATATGCAGGTGGCTTTTTTTTTTTTTTTTTTTTTTTTTTTTTTTCGGAGTTGATTCAGCATCAACACACTCATTTCCTGGTTTCAGATCACAGCAGAAGTGCAAATGTAAGGCTAAATGCGTGACTCTAGAACAGAAGAGGGTCTTACAGTGGTTTCATTTGATTTTGCTTCATGTTAAGCATGAAGAATCAAGTTCCAAGCTAAAACATCCACATACTGAAGTCTTGTTGCTGTTGCTTTCTATTTCAACCGCAGGTGATTCATTACAGCTGAGTAATGTTTCACAGATCAAGCTTTTATTATTTAGCTGATACATAAGGAGCATGATACATTGTTGTCCAGCTGACATAAAGCTTAACTACATTAAGGGAGCCTGATTTGGCAGGGGGGTTTGAACTCGATGATTTCTAGAGGTCCCTTCCAACCCCTACAATTCTGTGATTCTGTGATTAGCCTTCCCTTCATGGTGGAAGGGGCTTTGTCAGAATTCAATTCATTTCACGTGCCTTAATAAAAAAAGAATTCCAAGAGCTGAGAAGAAAGTATTCATCAAGGCTACCTAGCAAGAATGTTTTATAAAATTAATTATAATTATAAAATTATAAAATTAAAATTTATTGTTGACCTAGATTTTAAATATTGTTATATCCCTTGAACTGTAAGGAGAGATTAAACCCTCAATCTTACACAACAGTCCTTGGTTACTTGGAGGAAGACCATAGAGGAATCCATCTAATCTCACTTGACCATCAGACAGGGAGGTGCTCAGTTTGAGTCAGCCAACCAGAGACCCTCCTCACTAGTCTGTGAAGAGAAAGAGGCTCCTCAAAGGGCCTGTCCTAAGCCCTTCTGGCTCAGCTGCCCATTTTAGGCTGGTATGGGCTGCTTTCTGGAGGTATTCACCTCTTCTCTCACTATACTTAGAATCTGTACTCTAGACAAGACACCTCATGTTTTGTCAGCTGAATCAAATGAGATGGATGCCATCCTGTTTCCTGACAGCAACGCCAGACTTTCATCCTGTATATGGATCAGCTACTAGAAAGAACAGAGTATGTTTAGTGTTACGGACATTCCTCAATGAAAGCTGAACATATTTCCTATATGAAACATTGTTTTTATCCACCCTTCTTAAACACAGTATCAGTATCTGAACACCTTCAGTAGCACAAAATAGCCACTCATATTCTGACAGTAGCAGACAGCAAGGAGCAGCGAGATTAAGGTTCAGATCTATAAAACAGACCTCACTTTTAAGTCTCTGGTTTCTGTGCAAAATCTGAACTTTGATTTTAGCCTGTGCTTTGCCTACAGCCACATAGGCAGTTTCTGGTAGAAAACAATATTGAGGTCTTTGAGATCCTGCCCTCTGAAAATATAACAATACCCAAATTTGCATTGTTTATGAAGTAGTTAGCAGGCAGGTACTGAGTGTCTTCTCTAAAGACACACCATACTTAGCTACTTGCAAAAAAAAGTCTGAGTCCTGCCACTCCAGAACAAGTCAATAATACTAAGCTACTAAGTACCTAAACATTATTTGAAAGCTCCCTTCACCATCACAGCTGAAGCTTACATTGCAGGAACACCTTCTTTCCCAACTTTAGCCATAACTTATTCACAATTTAAGCTTTTTCCCCTCAGTGATAAAAAGCAGATTGACTGATATTTGTTTTTTTTTTCTAGCAACATGAAAACATGAACACAGCTGTAATGCATCATAAGTCACATAATGTCAGATGTGCAGTCACCTGAAGCATCACTACAGAAATAGGAATTTCTGTATTACAATGAGAGGAAATACATTAACATCACAAACACTTTTTCCTCAGGTTTGTTGTTGCCAAATTCTGTCTTCTGGCCAAACCTCAGCCTGAGTAATTATGTTCGGAATGACCTGAATTCATTCCTTCTGTACATCAAACTAGATAATTCTTAGGAGAGCAAGCAAAGAAAATCACATACAGTAGCTAAAACTGCTGTCAGAGAATGACTTTCATCCAGAAGTTTCCCGAAGCATTTTGCCAACTACAAAATCAATTTAGCTCTGTGTTATATCAGTCCTTACAAGCTTGTCAGAAGATTCGATATATAACAGGCAAGCTTGTGGTTAAAAATAAATAAATAAAAAAAAATCTCTGAAATCCTTTCTCTGTTGCAAACCTATGATATGTTAAGGCACCTCAAGCTCTGATTTATCAGGAGAGGTGCCTATCACAGTCATCAAGCAACAAGATTTGTCTGCAGTCCTTACTAGACTTTGCAGCTCTCCTCTACTGGTGAGAAGATACCATTAGTGTCTGAAAGGTTTCATTGAAGCCCAGCTGTCATTATGAACACAGACAGTACATTCTTTAAAGCAACAGAAGCTGCAGCCAAAGGACAGACAATATATTTAAGAAATGAAAAGCTAGGCATTTTCTTCTTCTTCAACGTCACCACAAGGACTATGAAAGTTTTTCTTGATGGAAAGGAACTCAGAAGTTCCAAAAGATTTTGGATGAGGCACTACATGTTCTTCTCCTACTCAAGAAGAAAAAAAAGAAAAAAAAAAAGAAAAAAAGAAAAAAAAAACTGAGATTGAAATTGAAATTGCTTCTATCTCATACTTTCTTAATGCTACAAAAATCTGACAGATGAAATAGCAAAGCATTTTTCACTTCTCTGTGGACTACACAGAGAAAAGCTTCACAAGTTTCCTCTGGAGAATGGTCCACAGATGCTTAAAGTGACATAAACATAGTTTCTAATACAAACATGAAAGATGATCATGAAAAATACTTTCATATATTCATGCAATTGTCCATGTGTGTGAAATTTCTAAAAAGATCACATCTTCCTCATAACATGTTTACAGCTCTCCAGACTGACAAAAGTCAAAGAACACTGTTTAAGTAATACTTAGATCTAATTGTATGTCCTTCATCAGTGAAAGTCATGTGGCTAAATTCCCATCCACCTCTTTGAAGAGTTGTCCAGAGATGAAGAGGCTCTCTCTTCTGTTATCTGATTGGTCTCCAGTGATTCATGTAAAAAAAAAAAAAAAAGAGAAACTTCAGAAAACAAACAGCTTCTTAGAAACATTTCAGAACACTGAACAGTCTTGTTTTTAAAGACATTGCTCTGCAGATGGTTACAGACATTACCTCTGGGCAGCTGTCTAATGCCCACCACAGGACTGTACTGCTGGGAAAATGATGCTGCTCTTAGAGCAATTAGGTGAAATGAAGAGCTTTTGTATGATGGTAGGAAAGTTAGAGAAATATCATCTAATTTGCTTATTTATTCAGTCTCTTATCTCTTTTGCAAATCACACTTCATATCAAAATAGAGGTATATTCTGTTATAATTTTATAATAATTGACACCGATATATAGGATCATTCAGAGACAATCAAATACATGTGTACTAAGAAATGGTTAAAGGGAGGGGGTGAATTTAGAAAACTGTGAAACAAGGCAAAAGAAAATTCTGAATACTTGACACTTAACACACACACTAATCACAGCACTAGTTAAAACAGTCTGACCAGGAGCTATTTTGAACTAATATACAGTAAAAGAGCTTCAGAATAAATCATCTTGCATACAAATGAGTAATTAAACAGTACACAGAGTGCAACAAAGGGTCATGCCCTAAGTGTTTATGTTGGCAAAACAGTCTAAAAACTGGCTGAGACTGAATTACAGGGTTGTTGCAGCAAAAGCAACTAGCTGGCAACTATATAAGCAGCTAAAACAATAAAAATTTGCTTCTTTTACTAGGAGAGGGGAAATACAATAGTTGCTATCTATCTATCTATCTATCTATCTATATAAAATGATGCTATCTTACAATAAGAGTTGTTTGCTTTTATTTTTTACCTTCTTTATTGCAATCTTGGTGTGACTTAAGGCAGGCCATTAGAATACTATAGGCTGTAGACATCTAAGAGTACATCTTAGGATACGGATATACATCTAAATAACTGGATGCCTTTTCACATCACACTGTTAGAACAATATACTCACCATCAGCTAACATCTGCTTTGAATTACTGTTCCTCTGGTTAGTAACCAGTAAACTCATTAGACTCAGGTGCTGTGGTTATGACCTCAATCACATGTTACGTAGCTATAGAGTTAGAAAGCTTTATTTAAAGATAGGAAAGTTAACACAGGTAACAGGTAGACCTATTATCATATATATACATACGCTGTATATCAGGACAGTGTAAGAAGCAGATGAGATGAGCTGAGAAAAAAAAAAAAAAGAAAGAAAAATTTTGTATAAAAGATGTCCATTTTTTGAGAGTGCAGACACTGATTTTAGTATTTCAATATGAACAATCAGATTGGGGCAAATGATTAAATGCTACAATTACTACAATTTATCACTGTTATTTAATCTAAACTATCATTTAGACTAATCTAAACTGAAAATGGCCTGAGCATGGAGATTACTCCACAATGCAAATCTAAGCTGTAAAAAGGAACAAAGTGAATGAAATGTTGATCTAGACTACCATGCTAATGTGGTTATAAGAGATGAAGGATGCAGCTTCCTGGCAATGTAAACCAATCTAAGCTAGAGCAGTTATGGCCCTGCCCCTAACTCCAAATAAATAAATAAATAAATGTGTTTTTTAATTCACTTCAGTACTTTCTCACTTGATCCCAAATTCAACTCAATATGAACTCAGATGAGCTTCATTATTCAAGTTGGGAACATTCATTTAATCTACATTTGTATATTAGTTGAAATAGTTCAAGGAAGGAAATACAGTATGCTTGACTGACTTAAACTATATCTTTAGATTAGACACTAAACTCACTAATAGAGAAGATAGGGGACACACTACAAAAATGTCTAAACCTCATATCTCTGTGGTGTGATGCAGCAACATTTAGTGATATCAGCTCAGGCCCAAGAGCAGATGTTAAAACTTAGGTGCTCACCCACTTGACCTTCTCTGACATCTCTCCACTGCACGCTTTAGTTGAATCCTCCATTTCTCCTGCTATACTCAAGTTTTCTCCGTCTTGAGTCATTGCCCTAAGCTCCAGCCTCTATGGTCTTAAGAAAAGATTTCTTCAAAGAAGCCAAGAACTTTCTCCATCATCTCAAGATGATGAGATGTATTTTTAATCCCTGCCATTCCCCAAGTAATGCAACAGTGAAACTGATTCCTCTCTAGTTTATGGTGACATATAATAATAGTCTTATGCATTCCATATTCATTCCTCTCAGAAAGACTTCAAAGGTTGTAAAGGCCCCCAGGTGCTTTTTTTGCTCTTCAAAAAAATGTTTCCCTGATGGCACTGTTGTATAAATTTCACATGTAATCAAATGAAATAAGATATATTGGTAAGAGCATTGCAGATAAATAACAGAAACAGCAGTATTTTGTGTTTGTTTCTGTCAGAAATGGGTTTCTGTAAGAAATCAATAATAGTTAATGGTACTCAGCAGAACAGGCCTGTGTGGAATAGGTGCAAACATGCAGACATCTACTTTTTCTTCCAGAAATGAGAATCCAACCAGCCATTTTTACAGTTCACCAGACAGGTCATCAGCATACTGGTGAAGAAAGTTAACTCCTTTGTTATCCTCATATTCCCTACTCTGCAAGATTTTCCAGTATGCCCTATTCATTGTTCAATATATTGTGGGAAAATCATGCTACCATTCTCATTTCTAGTCTATAAAGCCCAATAGTTTGCACAAAAAAGCAATGTTTTGAAATCAGACATTATTTTTCTCTTGATTACAGTTGTTAAATACACTAATTTTCAGGTCATAGCTTGTCCATACTGATTCATTATCAATATTTTTAACTTGATAAACTTCAAACTTTTCATTAAATACTGTTTTATTCTCATGAATATTTTTACTTGTACACACATCTCAGTGTGTACACAACTCATTTTGGATTTCAGAGGTCATTACAAGTGGATGTATATTGAAATTATGGCTATTCACGCTGCATTCTTAAAATGTATCACCCTCTAGATATAGTTAAGGTGGGAGTGGTTCGTTTACTTCTCAGTATGACTCTTTCTGCATCTGTATGAATCTCCATTCATGCATGTGAATAAGCATAACTGGATTTTTAACTCCTGTGATTTCTCTCCTGCATGTCACAAGTTGTTTATAAATGTCAGTGGCTGAAGACAAATTAGATTTCTCAGTGACAAGTGGCCAGCAGGATGTGGGAAACCTTGTGATAGACTGCTGCCTTTCTGCTTGCCTTCCTGTTCAGTGCCTCAGATGGATTCACACAGCAGTGTATGTACATTCCCTGTTCTGCTGTCCCCCTACTTCCTATGTACTTTCCAACATTTAATTCATCTTTTTGATCAGGAACAGGTCTTGAGTTGATGTTCTTATGGAGTTAACTGTTTTAGTCCTAAGACATCATTCTTAATAATAGTCAGCCTAGAGCCCATCACTTTATAATGGAACAGAATTTTTCCTCCGTATACATAAGCACATTGAATAAAATCAGCTATTATTGCCTATTCAATCAATGTAAGAATGTGTTTGTGCAATACTTTGAAGACAAATTTTAGTTTTACTGTCCTGAATAATTTAGTAACATCAGAGAACTTTGCCCCTTCATCAGTCTACCACCCCTTTTTCTAAATTTTTATTGTCTTCTTAAACAAAGCTGTCCCAAGCAGAGGGCCCTAGGAGACTTCAGTGATGATCTCACTTCACTTAGAGCTGACGATATATTTATACTCTGAGCTTTCTTTCTTTTAGCCAGTTTTATCTGCAATAAAAGATTCCCTATTCTCTCACTATTTTTTCCTTAGGAGGCTTCAGTGATCAGTTTTTTTTAGAAAATTATTTAAATTGACATGACTCCTTTACAGAGTAATCTTAGATTTTCTTCATCCTTATTCAAGATGCAAACATACTTGGAAATGTCATAGTTCTTACAATCTTTGGGAGAATTTTGATCATTTTTTCTTTCTTTCTCTTGCTTCCTACAATTTGTGGCACCCAACACAGGAAAAACAGCTATCTGGCTGATGCAGTGTCCTTTACTGTTATGGTCTCCTTCCTTGAGGCAAGTCAAAATGCCTAAGATGCACAGTGATAAGCTAGGTGATTGATTATACTGATTGTTAATTAGAATGTATTTATAGTCTTTACATTATGTTGGTGTTCTATGCCTGCTTGAAGGTGTATTCAGAAAGGCAAATAAATAGTCTCTAAGTGGTCACAGTCTCAATCTCTATCTAATCTCAAGGTATCATTTGAAAATGAGAAAGAAGGAATGGGGACAAACTATGCTCACTCATCTGTATTATACGAGTGCAGCTCCAAAAGTAATGCTTCCTATTTTACTATGTTGACCCATGATGTCAGAGGTAGATGGTGGTGGTAGTGTAGTAGAGACTGAACCTTCGGACCAGTATTCCATTGTATTTTGCCACGTGACAGATGGCAGAACAGAGGCAGTCAAACAGAATGGTGTCTGACACAGAAGTGCATACAAAGCAAAGGTGCATCATTTAATTTCTCCATGGGGGGGGGGAAAGCAGTCATTGTCATTCATTGACACTTGCTAAACATTTATGTTGGAAAACTAGTAGATATGAGGTTGTGGATGTTGTGTCATGTTTTTATGACTATGTTGAAAAATAGCGTTTTGTAGCTGAGAATTTGTTCAGTCAAATTTTGTTATTGTGTTCTTAATGCCTGTTGTAGTTACCACGGAAATAAATAGGAAACATTATTTTTGGACCGACCTATGAATATTGCATCTGCTGCTTATAGAGATACTGGGATTAAAGTTCATGTGTACCTCCTTGGATAGTTTTTACTTTACATATGAATTGGTGGAGTAAATTCAGATAAGTGCACTCTACTTGAAGATACAGATTTAGTCTTACCTTTTATCTCCCAGCCTTTCAAATTAACTGCCTTTTCATAGGTGGAGGGTACTAAAACAGTAAAAATAGAAGAAAAAAAATCTACACAAGAGAGAAATGCAGCAGTGATCTTGCTGGTTTCTCTATGGTCTGCCCTGAAATCTCATTTAAATGGTTTTGCAGCTAGACTTTTGCAGCAGTGCCAAGTCCTTTTAGGAAAACATTTGCAAACCAGCTCCTGAAGATGGTCTTAAGAGATAAGGCTGAAAATTGTTTGTGCTTACTGAACAGATGGAGAGGATACCACATGGGAGATAAGAGAAAGAATAGGTATTCAGAGTGGCCAGAGCTAAAGTAAACAACTAGCCTACAAACCTCTGGGCCTAAACAAGCCAGAAACAGGAGAAAAAAAAGACATATATGCCCCTAGCCCTAAATACAATACAACATCAAGAAGCAAATCAATCTTCCTGCTGAAGAAACTGCAAATGGACGGAAAAAAAAGAAAAAAAAAAATAAAAAATCAGTAGTTGTTTCAAGCCATGATTTGTTTTTTTTTTAAGCATATCAATTCTGTCCAGCCTGATAACAACCAAGCACAAGTAATAACCAATTCACTAAGTCTTCACAAACATACAAGTGCAGTGTTAGAGTATATCAAACCATCTGAGATTAAGCTGAGGTCTGCAGCATGTAGGAGCTGGAAAACTTACAACTTTACATTGGACTGGAAAGCCTTCTGACAGTATCACAGCCCTACGTGTTTATTACAACATGCACAAGAATTTACACATACTAAAAAAGGGAAAGGTGCAACACTGAGATTTCAGTGTTAGGTGAGTGGACAAAAAGTATGACTGTTTTGGTTTGTTTGTTTTCCCCCGCCCTAGGAAAGCTCTGGTAGAAATTTTCTGCAGAGCTTCTCCTCACAAAATCTATGATTTAGAGTAACTTGGAGAAATTTATAGAATTATACAGAGGAATTCAGCAAGAAGGTACTATTCTCAAAGCACTCTCCCATCACTTCATTAGGAATTGACAGTCTGTCTGGTAAGGACCTGTTCCTAGAGCTCAATGGGTAACTAAAAGAGTGATTCTCATTGTGTAACACCACTTAAACTAAATGCTGAAAATTATTCTAACATCACAAGCCTATGGTTCACCTTAATCCTGAAATTGTTCCTGAGGTAGAAGGAAAGAATAACCTGTAGAAGGATGACCAGATAATCAGACTGGGAAAGTCTGGGAATACACAGAGCTGCCTCAAAGGCAGTCTTCAGGGTGCCATGTAGTTCCTCTTTTAAGAAACAGGACCATGACACCTTGAGAAGTTGTGTTCTTTCCGCAGGTCTTGTATCTCAAGATACAACCTTGTTCAGGGAAGCAGGTGCATCTTGAGATACAACCTTCTGCAGGAAAACAGGAAATGACAACCTTGAACTATCATCTTCCTTCCTATCTCTTGCACTGATAAAGGAAAATGGTAGAATAACATACACTAGATACTTTAAAGACAAAAACAAGTCCTGAAATTCAGTACATGAGGTAAATATGCCACACAGGATTACATTTGTGCTGGTTCTGCAATTGGATACTGGAAACACCTTTTTAGGCCATATGACAAATCCTTAACTAACTATACACTTGGTTCTGCAAATTGATGTAAATTATGTATAAGAGAGAACAGTGGACTTGAGAGTTTCTGCATAAATTGCTGATTGAAAGCACAAGTTGACATGTTCAAGAAAAAGACTGTTACTTCTAGGTTGATTAAACACATTGGTAGCATTAGCATATTATTAGCTAGCCACCTTTTGTAGATTAAATGCAAAGCAGAAGAAAAAGATTAAGTGCAAAACAATCTGGATGACTCTGTGGCCACTCAGTGGCTCTGATGGATGATAGGAAGACAGTAGGAACATACAGCCAAGGAAGTTTCCCTAGAAGATGCTGTCTGCATTTAGGCTGAACTAAATGCACCCTACATCACTTTCTTCATTCACTGACTCAGCTTTGACCTGTCCCTTGGCCTAGGGACAGCAGTCAGTTTTTTTGCATGGTCTTTGTGTATCCTACACCAGTTTTAGCCTAACCTAGGTTGTTGAATAATAGGGATGTTTCTTAACTAAAAGATTGAGAGGCTTGGATTAAAGAATATAGGTGGCAACACGTTCACATTAAATTAGAAAGTAAGGAGGTCCTTATAGAGGAATCTACGACTGAGCTTGACAGCACATGCTGGAATCAAGAGGACAGCTGGGTAAGGAAGAGTTGCTCTCTTACTTTCAGCACTGTTAGAAATATATAAATTAAATCTGGGAGCCTGAAAGAGTCTTGCCATTGAAAGTAGTCTTGAAAATATACGAAGTCATTCATTCCCAGTGAAAGGCCCTTTTCACTAGCAGCCCCTCACTTTTACTGAGATATGAAGAGCAAAGGAAATATTTCACAAGGACCTTAAAACTAATAGTGGGTGGAATGGAAGTTAGATTAGATGTCCAGTCAGGGCTGCTCAGTGCTGTAGAAAAAGTCATTTCTAGGCAGGTGCTCCCACAGCTCTGACACTTTCCTATTTCCTTTCTGAAAAATTTTCACTTCACAGTCCTTTCCTTCCTAGGACTCACAGATGCTCACCTCCACAGTCATGGCCTCAAAACTGCATTTTTCATATTCTTCACTCTCTTTAAATCTGTCCTTTATTTTCTCACTCCCACTAAATCCTTCCCTTGCACCTTATGAACTGACCCTCTGTAGCCCTTACCTCAAAGCTGGACTCATACATAGAAAATAATTTAAAAAACAAGTAATCACAATCTCTTTTGATTCAATCAGAGATCTAACATCCTTAAAACCACACTATGAGTAACATGCTCATTCCTTGAGCTTTCATTGGAAATATTCTCCTGATCCTGCCAGTTCACCCAGCCCTCTCTCTTATTACTGCTCCAGAGCCAAAGATGCCCTAGGACAGACTTCTCTTTCTAATCCTTTCTCCTCCCAAACAGCACCTATATTGAAAATGGAGGCATCTGATTTATCTGTGCCAGCTGCCAGCCTTGTAGTCCCCAGCACTCCCCACCCTTCTTTCACAGGCTGTTGTTGTTAAGGGAGGCTCCCCACCTGCCTGCCTCCTCCTGCCAAAGAGAACCTTCTGCGTCTGGCTGGGTCTCTGAAACTCCAGATGCATTCAATAACAATCTGTCTAAACAGGGCTCTGACAACAGAGAAAGAAAGCATGCTCAATAAATAAAGAAAGAAAGAAATAAAAGGTATGGTAATCCTATATTCTCAGCTTGCCCCTCTTTATCCAATACCAGATAAGCTTATTACAAGAGGAGCATGCATCTTGTGCTCTCCTGGCAACACTGAATTAAATCCAGACAATTCAAGGAGGCCATTCAGGAGGGAATTTAAAGGAGAGGATTGCATCAGCTGAGTGGAGAACTGAGTAAGGTATAAACAAGTATTTCATCAAAGACAGGGTCAGGGTGAGGGCAAACTCTGGCAAGAGTCCAACCACAGTGATGACCCAGAGGGAGATGTTGGTGGAAGAAAAAGTTCAGGGTCACCAAGGACAACGAGATTTCTCACTTGAGGAGGAAAGTAACAGTCCAGAGACACAAGAAAACTTCAGCCTAATTAATGGCTCTCCTAGTGGAAAATTTAGTATCAAAATAACATAGTTTAATTATTATCACCACCATTTCAGGAACCCATACATCTTTAACTTCCTATCTGATTTGTAAAACAGCATGGCCCCATGGAGTTTTCATTGGACTGCCTCCTTCAATCACGGCTGATGCAGCAAAGTACTGCACTATGCACAGCCTGGATATGTTGCACAGCTCAGTAAGCAGCTCACCATCTAAACTGGGAAAAGGACACAGAGTGGGTGGACTTGGTCCTTTCCCTTGAGGATGCTCTCTGGGCACCCACAACAGCAAGCAATGAAATGCAAAGGTGAACAAATGGAGCAGATTTATTTGTTTGAAAGGTCATGCCTGAAATGCAGTAAGGCAATGCATTTTTCAATGCCCTGCACCCTCTGTGACAGAGATTCATTGTGTCCCTGTACTTCATATGTCCTTTTAGAGAGAGAAAAGCAGGAGATAACAGAATGCCTTGAGCTTAAATAGCTGTGCAGTGGGGAGCTAATTCAAACAGGGCCTGACTTCACTCTTCTTATCAAAGTGTTAAATAGTCATTTGCAACTCAAACGAGAAACATGTCATGATTGCTGGATTTTAATTAAGTTACCCAAGGAGTAGACACTTCCAGTAAATATATCAAAATCTCACCCAAAGTCTTCTTTAGCAGAGATTGGATTAGAGAAAAGTACTGCTTGAAAAGTAGAGAAGTGCAGACATAAAGTATAAACGAATTCACTGAAAATGTGTGCCTTCCTCTCCTTCCTCTGAAGACACTTTAATTATCTCCATTTTAGCAGTATTGATGGGGACTGCCACTGCACCTTCAATTCTGGTGCCCTGGGGACCAAGGAGAATGAAAACCAGAAAGCTTCAAGTAATAGTTCTTCTGAAGGAACTGAGACTTCTATCCAGCTACATATAGCGGCATGGTGATGTCTGATACGAGCCATTAAAAATACCCCATGTAGTCTATAAATTACAGCTGTGAAAATGGAACCAAAGCCTTTTAATGTGCTTTCCTCAAGAACACATTTTTATGTACATCTGAGTGTTTTCCTAAGCCCATATGTTATTACTTAACCTCTGAATCTATTAGGTATATGGACAATACAAACTACAAAAGTTAAAGCATAAAGAATTTAGTATATATTGGTCTGGTTTTCCTGAATTTCCTGTAGTTTTTAAAGCAAGCATTAGCTTTGTTACCTAGAGTGCTTACAATTGTTAGAGCACCCGTTCAGTTCACAGCATAGGAAATAAGAAGGAGTTACAGAGTTTGAGTATAAAAATCCATTTCAGGTGAAGATCTATTTTTCATTACTTGTTTCCTTTATATGTGAGATGGAAAGAAAAGAAAAGAAAAGAAAAGAAAAGAAAAGAAAAGAAAAGAAAAGAAAAGAAAAGAAAAGAAAAGAAAAGAAAAGAAAAGAAAAGAAAAGAAAAGAAAATTCACATATTAATGGCAACTAGCAAGGTAGCTTTACTAATTTGTTCTCTAAGTCCTGCTACTTTTGGACAGAACACAGCCAAGATGGGTCTCCAGGGGCTGGAGTGAGGGGTTGCAGAAAGGTAACGAGGATTATCATTAAAAAAACCTCTTCCCTGAGCAAAAGGGGAAAAAGCAATGTTTGCTCAAACCTCACTAATAGTATGTTTAATTTTTTTTTCCCTTTGTTATGAATCAGTGCACATTAAAAGTCAAATATTTCACCTTTAAAAGCCTTTGGTGGCATGGTGTATACCTAGGAAAGTTTTATGGCCATTGATGGAGAAACTGGCAGGGAGCTGAAAAAATAATAGGATGAACATCAACTCAATCTTTCTGATAATTAATACTTTTTAAATGATTTTTGAAAACAAATTACTGCTGCAGGCAATATTGTCTGATGTTTTAAGCAGATGAGTTAATGGGAGAAGTATCTGATGTTATAATTCCTTACTTGTGAAGTTTGAATGTAGTGTCTAAGGTGCCAGTTTTAGCAAATAAATAGAAAAGCGGATTGCCTACCAGAGACATTTCTTCTCATTCAGAGCAGTATAGGAGAATCTGAAATGTATAGAGGTGTAAAGGAGAAAGAAGGATGTCCTTATTTTGTTTTTATTTTCTCTATTTTTGCAGCATTCTAGCTTTCAGTGTTTGCTGAGGAATTAATTGTATGAGTTCAAATTCAAAAGTGGAATTTTATATAAGGTCCCTGGCACCAAATCTTCATCTAGCTGACATAGAAGACATTAGGTACTATATAAGCTTCTTAAATTCCTCATAAGGACTCAAATTTTGATACACACATAGGACAATCTGCTGCTGGCACAGAGCCAGCATAGTTAAGGATGATTTAAAGATTTACATTCCAAGAAGCGAAATAATCTTGTCAGTTCCCAAATGCAGACCTATCTATGAGTTACATAACTGGAAGGTAAAATCATGGAACATATTTGTGCCTAAGACAGTTTTCAGAGTACCATTTTATGCAGTAATATTCTAGTGAGTCACTGATATTTTATTAATTTCACAATTTTTTCACTCACCATTTCCTGCCTCTAAAGTTAATTTCTTATCAGTCCTTATGGAAAAGACATTTACACAATAACTTAAGAGTTATCAGGTATGTAATTAATGACATATAGTACCACTGCCATTCATGAAGGGTTCCATCACTCTTATAAACAGAGAAGAATGTTCAAGGACACTAAAAGTTAATGCTGGCTCTTGATATTTAAGTCATCTCTGTTTTTTAGGTTTTATTTATGCCATACACTCTAATACTCACTTCAATCACTGTCTTTTGTCCCCCACAATTCACACAACATTTTTATTTTTATTTTTATTTTTTCAATGTGCATTTCATCTTTTGTTTTTTGTTCATTTTAGATTCCAGCTTTTTTGGAAATATTTTTCTCTCTTTTCTCTCACACCATGAATGCCAAAGGAAAAAGGAAAGTAATTGCCTCGTATCTGTAGTTTGAAATTACCTTGTGAGAAGTATGTGGAAGAATAACGTGTGAAATATCATTCCTTGAAAGTGGACTACACAACAGTTGAGTAGGTAAATGTGGAAAATCAGTTTCCTATTTTGTTCCTAGTTAAATTGGATAAAAATCTCTAAAAATAAATAGATGAAATTAAATAAATATAATTTATATATAAATTTTATATATATTTTTATATATATATAAACTTATATTATATATAAATTTATAATTTAATAAATAAAAATAAATTCTAAATAAATAGGATAAAAATCTGCAAATTGAGAAAGTACTGCCATTATAAACAAGGTCAAGAAAATTGCCTTTTAAAGAGTAATCCTTTTTTAAATTACAGTCAAGTATGTAAGTACTGTATTAGTTGATTATTTAAATTTTAGATAAAGCTTGCAAGGAGAGGAGAGGGGGGAAGTGAACAGTTAGTTAAAGTACCCAGCAGTAGCATTTGCCACCTATAAGCCAGAACTTCCCAAATTCTGGATATTCCCATGTTTTAAGAGGAATACTCTGCAACAACTGTAACCTGAACAGAAGGGGAGTCATAGATTTGGCCATCTCCAAACATGTTTTAAAGGTTATTGAAAATATATTTGCTCACTAAGGGCAAGATCCTCATTGTGGGTTTTAATGACTGCAATTTAGGTATAGCAGTGCCAAAACACAGCCACCATGTGAACCGGCGTTTTAAACTCGCTAAAGAGACAATGAGAAGAAAACTCATTTTTTACTCTATCTATCTACAACAACATTCCAGGCTTTATCGGCAATAGCATACATGAGATAATATAAAAACTTTCCTTTTTCTAACTCCTATGATTTACAGAGAGACACAAACGCAGTTCCCATCTAACTTATCATCCAATGAGCCCATTTGTTCCAGTGACTATCATGACTTCAAATCAGACTGAGCAGAAGGTACATTGGTTTTAAGATTTCAGTGGTCTTATAAGGTCACGTTCATCTTCAGTTTAATGACATAGGAGAAATCATAAAGCATTTGTTTTCATCCAAGGTGCTGTGCTCTGTGACCAGGCTTAGAATGGGCCTGTCACAAAATCTAGAACTATCCTTTACAAATTGCCTGCAGTTTTTCCTTCTAGGGCAGGATAGTGCCAGGAAGTGGGACCAGAATCATTCCATTCAGTGTTAGTCACACACCACCAGGAGGTATGCCCTTTTGTACATTACAGCTATGTGAGAAAAATACTGCAAGTCAAAAATTACCACAGAATAAGAAGAAACAATCAGTGTAATATGAACTTGCAGCCAATATTTCCATGTTATGTCAATACATTAAAAAGATTCTTAAAACACTAATCAAAAATAGTTTAAAAGTACTTCATAAAATTAACAGTCCTTCTCAGTGTTTATGAGTTCAAACTCCACATTTAATAATGCTGCGGTTAAAGGAGGTTGCATACAGAGGATATTATTTACAAGAAGAGAAGACCAGTTCTATTTTTGTGAGAAAGGTGTTTTTCTTGTATAGCACAGCAGTTGATGATCTTCCCACAACTTTTGGGTTATGTCAGATGATGAAAGAGGCCTGATGCTAGCGAGTAAAGCCCTGAAATCATTTACATTTGTTTTGTAACTGCATTTCTATGCAAATGTACAGCATTCAGCTTTACATCAGCAATTTTAAATCCACTAAGCAGAGACACTTTCTGAGACTTTGTCAGAGGGAAAGGATTAGAAACTTTAAGCTTGACTGAAGTGCTGGTGAAATATAACTCATCTGAAGAAGTTTAAAGAATGTAAAAAGTAACTTTATTTCTCCCCCTCCCCCTCCTCCTCCCCTTCCTTTTTTTTTTCCCCCTGAGCTTTTTTTCTACTCAAATAAGTATATGAAGATCAGATGAACAGCAGTCGTTGCAGTGATAGGTGATAGATCACAGAATGTCATCTTTCACTTCTCACATAAAGTATTTCAGCAATAAGTTTTGAACCCTGTCAGAAAATCCACAGTATTACTAGCAAAACACGTCCAGTGCTTAATGATTTTTACTACCATATTTTCTGCTTTACTTGCAGTCTGAATGAATCTAGTTGCAACGTTTGACCTGTTTCTTTAAATGTTTTCACTAGAAAATGGCAACCTTCACCCCCATAGCTGCCCAAATAGCAACACTAAATCCACTGAGAGGTCTTCCACAGCAGCAGTGTTACTATGGAAGCGTGAAAGGAGGGTCTCACTGCCAGGCAGACTGTGCAAGGTGTTACTATGAATGCTGCAGTGCTTTCATCTCTCATGCCATCTCCTTCTGAGTGTGCCTGACTTATTTCCCCCTTCCTGTATTCTATGTCTTGATATTATTATAGTTTCTGGAAAATTCAGGAAAATTCCTTGAGTTTTTGGCCTGTAACTATCTGCTGTCACAGTTTAAAACCTGTGGCTCAACCATGTGACTGCAAGAGCTCCTGCCAAGCCCAGAGCTTGCTTCTCTTCATAGTCCACATGTGAAACAATGTACAGCTCAGTACTGCTCCTCTTGTGTCATGTCTTATAATCCAAATCAGCAACAAACAGGGAATCAAATGTCGCTTAGTTAGCTCTATAAAAGACAAACAACATTATGGAATGATATGGAACGTTATGGAATGTTATAGATGTTGAATAGAAATATGTAGAATAGAATAGAAATAGAAATCTGAAATGCTAGAAAGTTCAGTTGTTCCTGAAGGGAAAGCCAGTTTTGAGAAGTTAGGATAATAGAAATCATTCAGTCATCCTTTGTGTTCTAGCCATTTTTGTATGCTGTTGGCAGCTAAAGATATAGTTGCAGTTATTTACATTTTCTCTCAGAATTAATAGCTTTGTAGTTAACCATGAGAGCTATAGAGTCACTGTACAGGTTTTGCAGGTACACTGGTATGACTGTCTATGGAATGATGATCAGATAGGGCTTAGTAAATGAGGATGGGTTTATCAAATGCCTTTGGCGGTACCACAAAGAGCTAGACTCTGCACCTTAATAACTTCAGGCCTGTGTTTCATTTTGTCCTTAGTGGGAAGATTCATTGTGCTTGTAGTCTTTTAATTAAGACACACCTGTGATCTCCAAAAGTTACATCATCTCTGTATTTGTTCCTCAGAGAAGAAAGTTTGAAGGCTACCATTCTTCTTCAGAACCAGTTAAATCTTCTCTTAAGCTCTCGCATGATCTTTTCATTGAGCCATTCTGGGCATTTATTTTAAATTTGACATGGTGTAAGGCAAATCAAAACTATGTTTTGCAGCCATGAATGTTGCAGCACTGCGCCATGGTTATAAACCAGGGAACGTACTAAGGAAAGAAAAAACATTCCAGCTGCATTTCTCATTAAAAGTTGGAATATAGATTTATTCTTTTCTCAGTTGACAATGGAAAATATATTTTGAGATATCAGGATGTGAAGAGAAATTGCTTGTCTGAAGAACCAAGACTAGCAGAGGTTCTTATATTTAGGTGGTAATACTGAGTTAGTTACTCTGCCTTTCTCATGAGATCATCTCTAACTCCCATCACTTGTCCTTTTGGAATCAAAAGTGTTGTGTGAACCTGTTCTTACAGTTACTTAGAACAGTTTACTGTTCATTCTAAAACTCTCATTTCAGCCCCTGAGGTGTGGCCACAGAGTAAATTTCATCATAGACCTGACAAAAAATGGCATTAATTTCATCAGATTTCCATACAAGTGGATGTTTTCAGAAGTACCAGTAGATGTAGCACCAGGGATGTAGCAACAGTATAAGTCTAGGGCCTTGGGAAAATAGGGAAAAGAAAAGGATAAGAGAAATGTTGCTCCTTTTGACTGCAGTCTGCACTTCTGTCTGTTTAAAACCACAACCTCATACACGGAGGTTCTTCTCCCTGCTTGGGGTGTGATTCTCCTGAGTCCTATGTGCTTACTCTGCACATTCATTTCTTGTCTTCAGGAATTTTTGGCAGCTATGAGATGTGGTTTGTATTGAGTAATTACTGAAGTGGAATCATCTACATGTCCTTAAGGAGATGAAAGTTGGGGTGGGGATTTCACTTAATCCAGTTCTGCTTTCTCTTTCGTGGAGGGAGCAGAGTTTAACCCAAAAGTGTTACAGTCAAAACTGATCTCCAAGTTGTTGTCATCATTAAAGCAGGATCTTCTCTCCAAGCACTCCATTCCACTGTAGGAGGAACATCAGGCTAGCACAATTGTTTGGTTATGAAAAATGCTTCTAAACTGTTGAAGATCCAGTTATAAAAATGCCTAGGGGACATACAGGATGTTTGGTTTCAAAAAATCCCCTTCTCATAGGTAAAATGACATGTAGTTATTAGTAGAGTAAGTAATGTCATCTACTTAATTTAACTGCTACTTTTTCAACCATTCTCATAACATTATATAGGAGGGCTGCCTGCAGGCTACTCTGTTATCAAGGGTTGCTGGAGCACAGGTGGCTGACCCTGAACCATCCTTGGGAACCCATCCAGCCAGAAAGCCCACTCTAGAACATCTGGTTTGTGGCTGCAACCATGAGCAGCAAGATGAGCTTTGAATGACTGAAAAGCAAATATGTTGCATTTTCAATCCAGCTGCTAATATTGTATTACTGCCTTTTGCCCAACCAACTTTCAACTCTGTCCCTTTTCAACTCTGTTCCTAGATTGAAGGCATTTAAAGTGAGCAAGTGACTTGCTCTCCATAATGCTACTATAAG
This sequence comes from Excalfactoria chinensis, assembly GCF_039878825.1. Lineage (NCBI taxonomy): Eukaryota > Metazoa > Chordata > Aves > Galliformes > Phasianidae > Excalfactoria > Excalfactoria chinensis. The sequence goes on from NC_092827.1 coordinate 43,614,887, forward strand.
CACACTGCTGTTTATTAGTCCTTAGCTGTGTTTTCTCCAAGCTTTGAACTTTAATGACTCATGCTGATACATGCGACATGATGAGTGTTTTCTATATTTAATTATGTAAAAGATTTTTGTGATACTCTGGCTGCAATTTTAGTTTTGGCAGTTGGTATTCCTCCCAGGGTAATCCAAGTGCTTTTGGAAGTCAAACAGAACAGGAAGTACAGTTACACCTTAAACTAATATCTGAAAATGTGTAAAAGAAAAGTAACATCCCAAAATAGATTCTTCCATCAAAATTCAGCCAGTAAGCATGTTGTAAGCAGTGCCATTCCTCTATGGAGGGCCAGATATCTCAGTCTGAGATACAAGATTGCTAAAAATGTAGAGGCATATGATTTGTTTCTTAGGCTGCAGGAGAGGCAACAAAAGGCCTAAGGGGCTATAGACATCCCCATGTGAAAGCAATCACAAGAACAGTGTCCTCACCATCACTTCAGACAGCAAATCTAAACTAGCATAGGAGTATTTCAAAATATGATAGAGCTACTGTTGTCATGTTTACTTCATCAAAGACTATGAACAAAAACCCTGTAGAGTGTGACTCATATTAACCTTGCCATCACAACTGGAATTCATGTCATGAGGTAAAACCACAATTGGAATCTTCATCTGAAAGATTATGCATTTTGGTTGATCTCGTGTTAGGAACCTAATCTATACTTATAATTTGTTTATCATCAAGTCATCTGATATTTACAGATCTCGTGAAAACTATGGTCCTACTTAACTAAATAGCATTGCAACTTTTCATCTACTTTTCATTGTTACAGTTGTGTACTCATTCAGGTGTGTCCTCTGCAGACAAAATTTAACTATGATTGCTGAATTAATCATTTACAGCTCCACAACACAATCTTTGAAGAAAGAGTTGCTTGTCTCACAAAGGTCAACATGAGGCAAGATTACAAATCCAAGGGTAACAGCTCAAAGGCTGTTAATAACCCAGCCTGCATGTCTAAAACAGATTGTTGTCCCAACAGTCAGATACTTGTAGAATGAGTTTAACTTTTGTTTTACTGGATGATCTAATTCTTGAAAGAGTAATCAGAGAAGTCTGAGCTTGGTAGAAAAATAAGGCTTTAAAGACTAGGCCAATGTCATCACTCTGCAAGCTGGAGCTCAGAGCCAGGACCAGCACTGAACTGGAAGGTAGCTTCTAAAAAATAAGCAGAAAGTAAGACCTAGGCTCCTTACAGGGAAACCTGATCCACACCCTCACCTGCTGTCACAAGCAAAAAGCTAGCAAGATTAGCTCAACATGGAAAGACGTTTCTTCTAATGACATAATAAAACTACTAACAGCCTAGTAACCCAGCAGCTTTATATCACAGCTATTCATCTTAGAGAATATCTGATCAGTGACTGGCATTATTCAAACAAATGAGTCACGATGAATTTTGCAAATACAGGAAATAGGTTTCATATCTGCATGTGTTGATTGATTAAGCTCTTTCAGACTGATATGACCTGCATACTGCAGCAAAACTAGGTGAAATAATGATCCATCTGAAGACTCCAAGGAAGAACTGGGATTAAAAAAAAAAAAAAAAAAAAAAAGGGAAGAAATCTAAATCTCTGTGCAGATCTGTAGAAACATTCAGGGTTCACTTCTTACCCAAATGAGCGGTATGATCTGAATCATGCTCAAGGTGGCCCTGGGGGTTTCACCCTGGGGGTTTCAGGCTTATCAAAATGCCTACTTCTGCCTTCTACAACCTCACAGAAGTCCATGTCCATTTCCAGTTGAGGAAAAACATCACTAATAGTACACAGGCCTGGTCATACCATGTTGTCTTCTATCGCTTCATGTCAGTGACAAGTGGGAAATAACACATGGAAAAGTAGTCTGTACTTACAATTTGTCATTGCTGTTCAGACAGAGTCGTAGAGAAGTTGTTTGTGCTGTCCCTCAGATGAATTTTGACTCAATAAATTAACTGGATAGAAAATCTACCTAATACCTTGCATGGTGTGGGTTTTGTTGTTGTTGTTGTTGTTTGGGATACAGAGCCAGCCGCCAGCAGCTAGTCTCTATTCAGAAACTTTCCAAACAGATCAGAAGGATTCAACACCACATGATGTAAATCTAGCTTTTAATATTATTTTAGCATTTGACTGTGATCATCCTCCAGGGTTTTATGTTGCTGCTTATTACATACCACCAGAAATCAGCATTGTTTGACTATGGCAATCTACACACATGCAAACAATTTTTTATCATCGTTGGGAATGAGTAATTTTGATAAGGTGCTTAGAAAACATTCACATGTAAACTATATTTGGCTCTCATTACATTCTGTTCATAGCTTTAGTTTCTGCAACAATGTAGTGCTAACTGTAGGCTTTGAAACTGTTCACTCACGTCCATCTGAAAAGATAGTTGTTATTGATCTTTTCTTTGAAGCTCTGCAGATCTTCACAACCCTACATATGAACTGAATACATTTCAACTAAGTAGCATTTTTTTTAAATGAAAAAATACCCTAAGAGAAGCAGACAGCTACATTATATTACCTATATATGTTAAAAGTATGTGTAGATGGAAGCCATCATTCAAACAAATGTAAGCCATATATTTCAGCTATGAATGAGAAGTGAATTATTATCTTGGATATTAAGATTGATGCAGATGATAGAGCACTAGCTTCTGACTAATTCAAAGATGTATTCCACATAACATACAAATGAAAACAGTATAGAATATTTTTTCATTAAAAATATTTTTTACACTTCAGAATATGATTTTATCTCCTGTAAGTTTTTATATAGGTTCCACAACTGCCAGAACACATGGAAATTTCAGGAAGGCTATTCCAAATCTGAATGAAATGAACACTGTTATCATAATACATAAAGCCCCACTATACCCTTCTTTTTTACTTTTCTGTACAAAAATGTATGTGCCTGCACACACATGCAGGTAAAAAGAAATAATATTTTTCACCCAAATCTGAAGGAATGGCATTCATAGCTAGTGTTCCTTCCTTCTGCTGGTTTATTTCTCTTACAGCCTGTGGTGTGGCCAAGGAGGTGGGCAACTTAGCCGAAACTCAATGTTTTGTTTCAAGCTAGTTCCCAAAACCCATCTCTGTAGACCACTGTGTCCTTTGTTTCTCTCAGGTAAGAAGTGTTGTTTCTAAAATCTCAGTTCCAATATTAAATATATATATATAAAATAAAATGAAAAAAATCTTTTTTTTTTTTTTTTTTTTTTTTTTTTTTTTTTTCCGGAATTATAGAATCATAGAATCACTAATGTTGGAAAAGACCTTCAGAGTCATCCACTCCAACTGTTCACCTACCACTAATATTTCCTCACAAAACCATTCCCCTTAGTATAACATCTAAAGTTTCTTGAATCCCTCCAAGGATGATTACTTCACCACCTTCCTGGGCAGCCCGTTCTAGTGCCTGACCAGTCTTTTGGAGAATAAATTTTTCATAATATCCAACATGAAACTACCCTGCCACTACTTGAGGCCACTCCCAATTGACTTAAACTGTCATTCAGGGGAAAAAAAGAAAATGTATTTGAGTGTCATTTACTGAATCATAGCTAACTATTACAAACTGGAAAAGTAATAATCAGTTTTTTGTAACAAAAGATAGCAAATAGGTATAAATATCAAATATTTATATGAGGTTTGTATATTATACAAGGTACAAACAAATGAAAAGAAAAGAAAACAAAACAACGAACGTGTAAATGCTACCTTCACTTAAAGCAGGCTTCAGTTCCATAGGATTTAGACACCTTTGTCTATACTTGCTACTATAGATCCCCTTGATAGTCACTGATAAATATTCCATATATAAATGGCCTTTATCAATATGTTGCTTTCACGTTGTTTCTAGGATAAAACAGCATACTGAGATGAATATAGTTATCTTTTAGATGACTAACTTAGGCTGTGATGAATCCTACCTTTAGTTAGCATAGGGTACATGATGAAGAGTGAAGCCCAGTGACAGAACAAAAGGCTATGGACCCAATGGGAAACATACAAATGAATGTCAGCATTCTTCAGGTGAAGAGTGTTTACTGAGGGTTATCAAACGCTGGAAGAGGCTGCCACAGAGAAACTATCAACTCTTCACTCTTGAGCATATTCAATACCAGACTGCACATGATAAAAGGGAACTTACTCTAGCTGACTGCTTGAGCAGGGGGACCACCATCTAGAACAGTGGGATTCTGTGATACATTCAGAAGATTTATAAATAATGGGTGCATTTCACTTGAAAATCTGTTTTATGTTATGGGATTGATATACAGCATAACTAAGACTATGAGAGAATGACTTTTCTGCTAGATATATTTCTGAAGAAGAGAAATCCCAAAAGAAATCTATCTCAGCAAATGTAAATACTAGTTTGATTGCTAACAATTACTGAATAAGACAATATGTAAAAAGCAGCCAAGCTCTGTCAATAATTCTATGAAATGTTATTGTGTAGTGGAACTAGAAACAGTTGTTGACTCCCCACATATTTTGAAATAAAGCTATCAACATTTAACACAATGGTGAAGTATAGTGATACTGTTGTCAATTTGATATACAATCTTCTTTCTTTCCCTTTTTGTAAAGATACATATTATGTAAGAGACAAACATAAAATTACAGTTTCTGACATTTTTTACATCCTTAAGAAAGGACAAAATCTGATGAGAATGAATGAAGAACTATTTCCCTTAGTTCTGCTGGCACTTTGAGTTGTCCACTGTAGTTGCAAGTAACCTCCCTTTGAACTGTATCAGCATATCTGAAAAGTTCTTGGATGAAACCTGACAACTTTTCCCCTACCCTGTCTGTCTTGTGACTACGTTTTCCAGTTTGCTCTTTTCACCAAATTAGAGGCTTGAGTCATAGAAGGAATATTACAATATATTAATTCATAATTTCAAGTATAATAGCTTTGCTGATCAAGTCACTAATTCCAGATGTGCTAAGCTTTGGCCTATCCATGACATTATCTCAAACCTTAAAACAATCTATTGAAACTGGAATGAATAAGTAAATAATCTTAGCTGCTACTAGGGATTAATGTATGGATTATACTCATGTACAGCATAGCCTTTAAGAACCCTTTAGCCATTGCCCTGCAAACTTGTACTAATGAATCTAGACTAATAATTGCACATAGAGCAATGTTCACATAGCAATATGCATTTGAGGTAGATTCCCACAGTCTGCTTTCCAAACAAAAGGGGCATAAAATCATTACAGATTCTGTGAAGGAAAATGGGCAAAAGCTAACATAGACAATAACCATAAAAAGGGAAAAGAAGTGGAAAAATCTAAATGCACAGCAAATAATTCTGTAAAAGTGACATCAAACAATATGTTGTCCATACCACAGTTTGGCTATCCCAGGTACAGCATGGGCCATTTGGGGCCAGAGGAGATAACTTAAGGGTTTTATGAAGACACTTATTGCCACACAGTTCCATAATTTAAACTTAAATAAAAATTAGGCAGCAGACAACATTGAACAGGCTTGCAGTCCTCATCTGTTAGCACAAGATGATAAGTAAGAGATGGTAGCAGGATAGCTTTATGGGTATGGTCATTTTTTCAGATCATTGTGATATGGTTTAAAATTCTCTTTCTCCCAACAAGCAGTGCTGCAGCGTTTTTTTTTTTTAAATGCAAAATCTTTATGCATAGGAAAATTTGCTGTTACAAATTATTATGTATTTATTATCTTTTACAAGATAATAACAACAACAACAAAAAAAACCAACAACAACAACAAAAAAAAAAAAAAAAAAAACAAAAAACTGTGGTATTAATACCCATTCTTATGCTTTGGTTACGTATTAAAGAACGGTGAATCAAGTGTGATAGTATTAAATGCCTGCTCTCCACTCCTTTCTCCGAGATGGTTTTGGCATTTACTTACCAATTCTCTGCATTCTAGTTTTTCTTGTGATCCATTTTCTTGTAATTGGAGTTAGGCAGTTCTTTTTGATCATTTTGTAACTCTAATGCATTCTTCTTTGCTTTTTTTTTTTTTTTTTTTTTTTTTTTTTTTTAACTGAAGATTATGAGTATTTAATTCCACGTGGAATAGAACATCCCATGCAACTCAAAGTGACATTTTTGGGTGCTTTGCTTTGTCAAGTAAAAAACTGAATTTTTCATTCCTTTTGATGTGTTCTAGTTTTATTTTTATTTATAAATTCCACTGCTGAACCAATAAAATCAATTGCTCATGTTGCCCTAGTTTCATCTGCAAAGATTTTGCTGTCTTCTCCTATCAAAAGATTACTGAAATACACAATAAATCTCTTTCTCCTGAAATTATCAGTTTCCTTTATTTATGTTCACCCTTCTGTCCATTTTCCATTATTTTTTTCTGTTTATATATCATTTTTCCAGAACATTTCTCCTCTGCTTTCCTTATCACCTAGAGATGAAACAGAGGTGTGTAAAGGGGAACAGCTGAATCAGATTGGCCGTAAATGAAATAGTGACATGAAAATTACATCTGATGATTTGGGGGTATTTTAAAGAGCATTTGATTTACTTACAGTGTTTTATACATTCATTACAATAATAATAATGTATGCCTTACTGAATGCCTTAACGGTGGCAATATGATGACGATCTAAAGCAAATATGTCACAAATCTTTTAAAATACCTCTATAGGTGATAAGCACACATAAGCACTTGATATTAAACTAAGTGAAAGACCAGTGAATGTGTTCCAACAGTCAGGCATTACCTAAACTGCACACAAAATGTTCCCTGTTACTTATGCATAATTTTTTATTTTATTTTTTTTCCATTGCCTGACTCCTTGACCTTTGAGAAAATACTTCAGGTCTTCTTTATTTTCTTCAGAGTTTCTGCAAAGAATAGTTTTTCTTGTAACACTACTACCTTCACCGTAGCTTCACTGTCATTCCGACAATATATAAAAGTTTGCACTGCCTATATATTATAACGATTATCTAAATTCTTCAAGAGATCTGAAAGGATTTCTGGTAACCTTGTCGAAAGCTTGGATTCCCAAAGCTCCAGAGCACTATCATTGTTCACAGTGTCTCTGAGATCATCCTGTTTATCTTCATAGTTAGCAGCACTGTAAAAGTGGTATGAAATCTCATCAGCTACAATCTCAGGGCACAGTTAGGACATAACAACTTCAATGGTAGATTTTTTTCTTGTAAATTAACACAGTTCATGTAGCAGACAACATATCTATTATTTTAGTTGGAAAAACAAATATTTCTTGGCCACTGAATATTCATGGACTGATTCAAACCCAGATTAAGTGAGAACAGGTTCATTCTATATAAAGAATAAAACATTTGCATGAACGTTCTAGCTCTAAAGTAAATGGGTGAAGCTGTGCTGATGTAGTCTAAGAAGGCTTGAAATGAATTTTAATCTTTACAGAATAATCCAAATCTAGCACTAACTTAAGAATTATGTATCTTTATATTTTACATATGAGAAATTGAAGTTAATCTTTTCAACACTTGTTATATAGAAGCACCCATCTCCAGCTGATGGCTTATAGAAACACAGACAAAGTGTGATGAAACCCATATTTTGCTCAGCCAGAGAAACTTACTCACATGATACTTAGTTGTAAAGAGAATACACTTTTTTTTTTTTTTCTTTTTTTTCACTTCCTATCATCCATCTGACAGTCAGAACAGTAGGAGAAGTCCCTTCAATGAGTCTAGTAAACAGAGGACAGGTCTAATTGCATGGCAAGATATAGTTGCACTGACAGACTACCCTAACTGCAGAGGGTGTTTGAGGCTCCTTTCTCTGATCTAATGAAAACAAATGTGCACCTTAGTGAAGACAGGATTAATCCTCAAACATTCCATACCCCCTCCTATAGGATACAATGGGAGTTCTTCATACAAGGAGAATGCCCCAAGCTAGGGGTCTGCACAAATTTTCCAGGAATAGAATAGGGATGGCATTCTTCCTCTGGCTAAGTGTGGAGGAGGGCACTGTATCTGCTTTTGAAGTGCTGAATAGTGCACCTAACCAGCTGAAACAAGTCACCTTCATGCCATGCACTGGAAGCTGGGGAAATACTCAGAAAGGTGTTAATAACTCCTTGGATTGACGGTAGCAGATTGTGCAGCCTTTTGGCAAATGGTGACTTTAAATAGTGGATTTGCATCTACACTTAAACAAGAACAAGGGCAACTACAACTTATGTGTTGTGTTTGTATGTGTGTGCAAAAATGTTGCATTTTATAAAATGCCTTGTTGACTCATTCCAGAACCTAGACAATGGTTTCTTCATGATGCAGCTTGAGCAGTGTACAAGCAGGGCAGGATGAATTGAAGACAATATTCCAAGTAGCCTAATGCATTCTTGCTGTTCAAGTTAACTTTCAGTACAAAGCAGGAGGTAAACAAAGGGCTAAGGAAAGGAAAATACAGAAAGATCTACAGTCAAGGGAACCTGAAAGGGATTAACTTGGTCTCCCAGGCATGATTCGTTATGCTGATCTGAGAGAATAAGACAACTTAGGGCTGTGGTAGCTGCTGACCTGCTAAGCTCCTTGGAAGTCTGAATTGGCAAATATCGCATCCCATCCTGAATGACTTGCTCCATCTGTGTTTGCTAATGTTCACATTGAGAGCTGCCTGCCATTTTGGCAAGAAAGTCAATGCAATTTGAGAATCTGCACAGGATGGCTAGTGCATGCACACACAAAGGCTCACAGACTTTAGGCTAACAAAGCCTATTAGTTAGCCACTCCAGTAAATAAAGAAGTCCATGCTTTCCAGTACATAAACTAATTCCAGAATCATTAGTAGTTCTTGAATCCATTCACACAGTGGTGGCTGAACATGCATTTACTTACACAAAGTAGTGTAAAGAACTGAAGACTTGTATATGTGTTAACTCCCATGTAGCCAATTCAAATATAGAAGGCACATGTTTCTTTAAGAAGCAGAGCTATATCAATCTATCTCACTCACGTTGTACAGACAGCTGTTAAATAACTGTTTTAATTAGGTTTTCATTTAGCATCTTTATAACAAAATGGAGGATAAAAACTCCTCACTTTGAATGCTTATCATTGAATACATATACTGAGCACTGTAATTGAAAGAAAAGGAAAAGAACAAATCAATAAGCAAGGATAGAATAAATAATTCTTAATTCTTAATTGAGAATTCATTAACAATTAATAAAGAATTAAGAGTTCTTTATTTCAGCCTTTTCCACTCTTCCACTTGAGTTGGAGATGAGCTGCCAATGAGAAGTGCGACAGATAGCAACATTGCTGTACTCCTCTATGACAGAAAGACAGAAAATTGTTAATACTTAACACTTATAACATGGAATTAAAATGTAATTCCCTGCCTGCTTGTGGTTATCCCAGTCACCTTTATTCAGAAGTGAGGGTAGAGTCGGAGGAGTTACATGGATATTATTTACCGTCTATTGGCATTTATTATATATTTTCCTTTGTGTTGCTTTAGCTTTGCATAATTACAGTTTTATACATTAGGCCCAAGTTATTTTATGGGATTTTAAGGAGGTGAAAATACCTCATAAAACAACAAAAAACATCATTGGTTTCCTTTTGCCTTTAGGTACATGCACTGAAACCAGCCAAAAGCCTCAGGGTAGACAAATTTGGGTCACATTTGTGCAAAACAGCTCTGTTGCCACAGTGCAAGTTACTTCTGCTTGCATAAGTGATATTTTCAAGAAAGCAAAATCATCCATTTCATAAATAATATTTTTTGAAAGACTCAACAAAAAACTTTTTGAAACCAAGAGCTGAGCTCTAACAGGATGATTGTCCCAAAAGGCTACTTCACAAACCAGTGAAGAAGTGCAGGCAGGATGCCTACTGTATTTCTCAATGCCCGTCTCAAGCCATCCATGGGAGGAAGCGTTTACCTTGCTGAGTCCTGTGTGGGTGAAGAACATACAGGTGACAGCAACAGGAGGAACTGAGTACACTGGAAGCAGCAGAGAGTAATTCTTGGGCATCCTTGAGTAAAATATTTGAGTGTGCCAAGCTTTGGGAAATTGCTCTTCCCCTCCTATTCTGGGCTACAGCAAAGAAGAATGGCAGTTCCAGCTCTTGGGGCAACAAAAAAAGGTGCACAAAATGAGCATGTCCATCAGCAACACAAAGGCTGGCTTCAAGTTCCTATCTTCAGTGGGATGCATGTGCAAAACCTACCAGTGAACAGAACTGGACATACAGCATTTTCTGGGCCCCTTCTTCATTGTAGGGCATACCTTTTTTTTTTTTTTTTTTTTTTTTTTTTCTTCTAACAATATGGAAAAAATATAAGACCACGGTTTGAGAGAGAGCACAACTGAGGCCAGGACAATAGGTGCTGAATCATCAGAAGCATGAGTTTCTGACAGCATTTTGTGCCAGGAGAGAGTGAATTTGGCCCACTATAAATACTGCATGGTAGGTTAGAATAATACAGCTGCAGCAGTGCAGTTCTGTGTGCTGCCTATTAATAAATAATATTGCTCCAGTGGTTTTCTAACAGTTCATCAGGAGTTCACTGACTTCCATCTATGTCATTAGACCATGCAGCTGTATTTATTTATTTGTTTGTTTGTTTGGGTGCTTGAATAACACACCCCACACACTCCCTTCACTTACCAAAAACTTTCAGACAATTTGCATAATTGACAAAATGTCAGCTTAGATATGTCTCATCCTTGAGCTCTGCTTTGTTTAATATGTTTCCAGTTCCTAAGACTACCTCCCTCAGGCACAAAGCTGAGTAAATAGATTGGCCTTTCACCATACCTTGAAGGTCAACAAATTCAGGGTCTGTCAAGCCACTGGGTGATGCAACTGCTAAAGCTAAGGATCCTGCACCAATGCAACCTTGCTTTCTGCCCCTGGACATTCTTTAAGTCTTCACAAAAAGACAGCTCTCAAGATCTAGGGATAGGGAGGTTAATCCTTATTACAAGTGACACTGGAAAAAGCTTATGACAGATGCACAGTGGGTCCCCTTTGGAAGACTGCGCATAACTGAGAGCATAGTAAGGATGTTTTGCAGAGAACTGCCAGAAGGCTTAGAAACTGTATTAGAAAAAGGCTGGGTTTTTTCACCACATAGCTCATTTAATGAACTCCATGCCTCAGGGTAAGGGAATGTACAGTATTTGAGTAGATAATCTACGTGATGTAACAAATTAACCTCTGAAAAGAACCTCAATAGTTATGCAAAGCTCTATGTTGCTTTCTTCTGAATTACTAAGCCTCACATCCTGAGTAAAAACAAGTTTTTACTGTAAGATACATGACTGTACTCTGCTGTTACACATCACAATAGAAAAAAAAAAAAAAAAAAAAAAAAAAAAAAGGTAATAGGAAGAAAGAAAGATGTTTCCAGTTTAGTAGGACACCTCCTACACAGTCTGAAGGAATCCTGCCTCCAAAAGAAAATCATTTATGGATCTAATTCCCCTTTCACCGTAGATTGGTCTTATCGGGAGGGAGGAGATACAACCACACAGAATCATGGAATCATGGAATGGCCTGGGTTAAAAAGGACCATAATAATCATCTAGTTTCAATCCCCCTTTATGTGCAGGGTTGGCAACCACTGGACCAAGCTGCCCAGAGCCACATCCAGCCTGACCTTGAATGCCTTCAGGGATGGGGCATCCACAGTCTCCTTGAGCAACCTGTCCCAATCCATCACCACCCTCTGAGTGAAAAACTTCTTCCTAATATCTAGCCTAAACCTCCCCTGTCTCAGTTTCAAACCACTCCCCCTTGTCCTTGGGCAGTAGTTGGATCATGTAGAATCACAGCTAACAAGAGTCACAAAGTGGCAGATGTATGCTGTTACTTAACTGAAGCCTTCCCAGAAATTTTTCACTCTCCCACTGGGGGTGAGTTAGTGTCTTGAGGATGGGATGAAGTGCATAGACTCCTAGTGCCTGCCTGGGCTGATGGTAGCCCAATATTTCATAAACAAGCAGGCCTCAGGATTTACAATGGAAGGGAATACAAACTGAACAGGAGCCGGTTCATTACAGACGAAGAAAAAGATACATTCTTTGTTTACTAGATGTTAGGGCTGCATTAAGAGCCTTAGATCCTGGGTAAGTGACTTCAAGGTGGCAGCTTTCTGAGTAGTAAGAGATGTCTCACTCCAGCTTTTGGCTCAGGGCAGCCCAGGCAAAAATAGGCAATAAAGGAAAACAATGCTGATACGCGACTGAAAACATATTGTAAAATACAGAGCTGTTCATGCTCAGCCACATTCTTTGCTATGCAGAGTTTACGAAGAGAGATGTTGTATGCTCACCAAAGAGCTCTCATTTTGGTTAAATTGAATTTAGCGTATTCTATTAATTGGCAGACATAGGAAAGGCTGTAGGAATTTCTTTTGCTTGCATGTAATAACAACAAAAAGCTGGCATTCTAGTGAGTTTGTTTACCTTTTGAAAATATTGTGATAATTTAAAAGTCATTTAAAGTGTATTTGTGATAATTTCTTAATGAGGGCACAGAATAAAATTGCCATTTTGTACCATGCTAATTTAAGTAATACAATAAAGGGAAATAGAAAACCCTGTGCGTCTTTCTTAATACTTTGAATGGGAGATCCTGCAAATGGTTGCTGCTAAGCATCAGCTTCAGAACAATGTACATTCTAGGGAACCATACACAACACAGTGCATAGAAATAAATATCTCATGAATTGCAGCATGTTTTAGGTCTCTGCTTGAGGGTATTATCTTACTTGCACTAATACTGAAGCTAAGGAGTGATCTCAAAAGGAGGTTAATCCACACAACAAAAATATTAAGTGATTCAGAGAGGTTAGAAAGAGACCACTTAGCTTCCACTTTTATGCATGTACTTGTCCTTAGCATGAGTAACCTTACAGAATGCAAGTCTTTGCAGGACAGGTTATTAAAAGTCACACAGCAGCAGTAAAAGCTGTGGGGGAGTTGAGGACTGAGCAAGGAGCTGGACTTTAACCTTGCCACTCCTTCGGGAATGATCCTTGTCCTGACCTTGAATGAGTATGATTTTCTGAAGGAAGAAAATCTGTGTTATTGAAGAAAAAGAAAACATTTCTCTGGCACATTATTTTGTTAATAGCAGCTGTCTGAAACTGCTCAGATACTTGGAATGTCCCACTTAGTCCCAACAGAGAAGGCTTAAAGGGCAGAGAACAGGTGAAGAGGTGGTTGGCTCTGTGTATCTATGCATTTCTGATGTGGCTATCTTCATCAAGCATTTGCATATTTGCCCTCTCTGATCTGTAATTAGATCTGGAACCAGAACTCCAAATGCAAACACAACTCTGCTGAGGGCTGGAATCTGTATTTGGACAGAGGCAAATGTTGCTTCTCAGTCTCACCTAGACTATAAACATGCACATGCAAGTGCAATTACAGTGTAGAACGAATCTCATTGGAGGGAGAATTTCTTAATTTGTGCTGCTGCCTAAACAATTGCCAGACTAACACACTAAGGTCTTTTCAGCTTAGCTGGAAACAACTTAGAGGGCAAGTAATGAATCTAATTGTTACGCCAGTTTCCATGTCAGCAAAATAACAGATGTACAGTATAACAGCAGAGGGGAAACTTGTTTTTTGTTTGTTGAGCAGGTGCTACATTAACTATCACATGGAAGTTTCTCAAGTGCACTTAGAGCCAATTGGAAGGGAGCCAACAGCAGAGCTTCCATTTCGTCCTCTGGACATCCAGCTGTGCAGCTGCATAAGCCCTCAGAAGCAGCTGAGGCCATGAAGACAGTGACACCTTGTCACTTCTCCTTCAACCATTTCTAACATCCCACCAGAAGTGTCAAGTAAACAAAAAACCCAGGAGCTGCCCTCCCCCAGCTAAGTACGCAATAACCCAGCTGCCAGATCTGCCCATCATAGCTGGGCAGACTGGGGGGATGGCAAGCTACCCTGTGCCTCAGCGATTACTGCTCTCAGCACATCAGGGGATGGCAATAAGTCTGCACATGTGCTAAAAGGACTGTCGGGAAGGATCAGTGGGTCTGTATAGGCGACACAGTGATAAGCTCTGTTGTAAAGAAATGATTTGACATGCCAGGCAACTGCAATCCCACTGGAAAACAGGGCCTGTTTAATAGCAGTGCATAGAAAATGTAGCCGGCAATTAGGCTGAAGCTGTCATCAACATGCAGAAGGAGGCTTAGCACTGTTACAGGAGCAGAGGTGGATATCAGAAGCAGTCTGCCTTCTCTGAACAATTCCTCCATGGCCAAAAGACTGGAAGCTCACATTTGCGTATAGCATAAAGCTCTTTACCTCAGCAGTGCTAAGCTACAGATGAGGCAGAAGTCCCCAAGATGGGAAAGCAGCATAAAACAGATTTCCAGTGTTCAAAAGGAATAGGTCTGTAAAACAACCTGGAACCAAAAATGGTTTCTGGCCTCAGAAATTCGACAGCTTACAGGTTGAATTTAAGCTAAAGAAGGAAAGCTATATGTGCACAAGAGAAGTGTGCTTCTTCAGGAGTCAATTTATTTGTAATAGCTGAAAAAAGGTTTGGTGAGTGCTTTAAGATGAACACACAAAAAAAAAGTAAACTCAAACATCTGTTTGGATGTAATACGCATTCAGAAAACAGTGAGAGAAAGCAGTAGGATACAAGGGTAACACTGTTAACAGTGACACTGATATAAGGGTAACATTGTACACAAATGTGCTGTGAAGCTGTGCAGAATGCATTATTTTAACTGATGAAATGAGTAAATTCAACCTATTGGCAAGTATAAGAAACACCCATTCACCTCTAAGCATATATGTAAAAATTATATATTGATGCTGAAATGCATATATCAGAGCAGTGCTACTGACTGAGCAGGGTGGGATATAACAAATGTAGACTTCAGGTGCTACCACAGAATATGGTGATGCAGAAATGTAATTTCTTTCTGGATTCTATGACCAGCTGCTTATTGAAGCAACTAATCAGAGAACCCACAAGAAATAATAATAATAATAATAATAATAATAAAATAAAATTTAAAAAGCAACTTTATTTTAGTAATGAATGGTATCCAGGTTCTGTTTTGCTCTGATATACTTACTGTATTCTGCATGCTCAGATCCAGCATATTTGCTAGAACAAGAACAACAACAACAAAAAAGCCCTATAACCTTAAAATCCCATAGCTGTAGTAGCATATTTCAGAAAAAGGAATCACTAAAAATTAAGAGGCATGTTAAATTAAAATGAGCAACTAGATGGATAAAAACGCATACAGTTACCATGGAAACATTCCATAAAATAAAAATGAGATGTTCAGAGGAAATGTATACTACAATAAAACTTTTAAAAAGTTAGCAGAATTAAGAGGGAAAATAGGAGAAACTATTAAAAGCATAATGATGTCTTACAAAAATAGAACTTCACAGAAGAAATGAAAGCCAGAAGAGTGAAAAGGTTGATATAAGGCATGAAAAGGTGTCAAATGAGATTCTGAGAAAGAATGTGCTTCATTTTTCCAAAAAGTGAAAACAGGAAGTGAGCCTTCAGACCTCAGAGGTGACTGAAGTACAGTAACAGTGCTCTAAGAAGCCATATAATAGAAGGTAATAAATCGTGAGACAAAGTTAATAACTCATTAGGAAAACAGGAATAGTAATTGGTGACAGTATTCATAAAAGCTGGAGTCTGGCAGTAATGCTGTTTGTGCACACGGACTGTGCTAGAATCCCTTCATGTATGTTTGTTAAGTTCATGAGCTACATGGAAATGATGAGAACAGTTGTGCAAAAGCTCATTAATGATAATGTAATTCATGGTATTCAAAAATAAAACCATGTGTGTTTGTAACCATACTCTCAGTTCAACTGTGCAGTCACAACACAAAACTCTACTGTGTGACCTGGCAATAAAATGACAAATAAAATTCAGTGCTCATAAACACAAAATGATGACAGAGGCAAAAATCACACTGCTCGTACACAGTGGCAGATCCAAATGCATTATTCCTATTTGAGAATGAAGTCTAAAGCTCTTTGAAAAAGTCAGTCAAATGCTGAGCAGGACTGTGAAATCCCCAGGAAAAGGGTGATGGAGAAAGTATAAGATACTCTCTTGACAGCTTACAGATTCATTGCATCATTCACCATTCATAGATTTCACATACTGTGTGCAGTCCAGCTTAGTTCTTAGGAAAATAAATAAATAAATAAATAAATAAGAAAAAAAAAAAAAAAGTAAAAATAAAAAAAAAGATCAGCTTGCAAACAAGATGCAGAGGTGTCACGTTGCTTATGTTCTAAGAAAAATTAAGCAGGCTGAGGTACTTCAGCTTACTTCAGGAAGTTTGTCAGAGCTTGATAGAAATATGAATAGTCTAGAGAAAATTAATTAAGCGTGATCACTCACAGCTTTTCATAAAACATGAAATAGGAGAAACCTAATAAAATCAGGCAGTGGATTGAAACAAGCACAACACCTTTATTTTTTATATATTAAATGATTATACTGTAGCACCCACTGCCACAAAGTGTTTAAATGTTAGTATGTAGGAAAAGCATTAGATGCTGATAGACAAATTAATGTGAAAGTGAGTTAAGTTTAAAGGACAGTGTAAATTCCTGCTCAGGAAATCCAAAACACATAACAGAGGAAAATCAGAAAATGTAATGAGGTGTGGCAAGCAATATACATATATCTGTAAAAATTATATACAGTTACACTCTCTCCGAGATTGAACTAAAGACAACCATGTGAGCATGTGAGTAGATGGATTTTTCCTTAGCTGACACAGTTGGAGACAGTGATTCCAGTTCATTATTGTTGAAATGATTTTCTTCCCTCCTCAGACCCTAAAATATTTCTTCTCATATAAAGAGGTTTCACACTGATGCTGGTTGCACTCCTGACATATTTTGTAGCTAAATGTAAGTTATTACTAGTATCACTTTGCATACCTGGAATTTAATTACTGTCTAGCAATGAAAGGGAAAAACAACTGTCCATGCTGTGAAATTTCTCATACCTAGATCCAAGAAGCTGAGAGATATAAACCTTCAAGCTGCAGCTTCAATTTTTTTTTTTTTCTTTTATTATAATTA
Source organism: Excalfactoria chinensis (assembly GCF_039878825.1). Lineage (NCBI taxonomy): Eukaryota > Metazoa > Chordata > Aves > Galliformes > Phasianidae > Excalfactoria > Excalfactoria chinensis. The sequence goes on from NC_092827.1 coordinate 43,632,009, forward strand.
TATATTCATTTTGCTGGTTTTGACAGATTCTTGCTGGAATCAGTTCCTTGACACAGTTGATGGTCCAGCCTCATGGCTGTTAGCATGAGTGTAAGGATGTTTACAGAAACACATGGGTAAGGCTATAAGGGGAAGGTAGGCCATCATTTAAGCAGCATCTTCCATGTAGGTCAGTAAAGACTGAGGTGAAAACTGAAAAATGCAAAAAAAAAAAAAAAAAAAAGTCAGTGATTTTTTTTCTACACAGAGCAGTAAAGAAACTGTACCTTTCTAATCGTGTCATGATAGAAAAGTTTTAAATAGCCTGAGAAAAAAAAGGCAAGGCTTCCTGCTGCAGGAACAAAGACAAAACCAAGTACTCTCTGGTGTCATCTTTGCAGGAATTGCAAACATGTCATGAGATATTGCACAGCATCATGTGCATTCTCCAGAAATTATAGCCAGATGAACTCAGACATGTACTGACTCATGTCTCAGACTTAAATGCCTCCAGTAATCATAACCCGTGCTTCTCCTAATACACTTTAGTGAACACCATACTCAATGCGTTGCCACTCAAATTATTTAAACAAGCACCCCTTAATCTAGTGCTTAAAGTACCTTGAATGCATATCAATGAAAAGCTGTTAGCTAATGAAAAAGGCGAGTTTGACCCACACAGAGTTAATTAAGCATTCCTAAAGATCCATTTTCAACTTTCATTATGCCATGCTGACATTTAATGCTCTGGGATACAATGAAGAAAAATCTCCTATTTCAAAATCCTTGCTGAAAGCAGAGAGGGAAATTTCCTTGCTGTTAACTACTCTTACAATTTGCCAAGCAGGGCTGTAAAATAATGAATATATCATAAAAGATGCAAGCAGTAAACCTTTGCTCTTACGTGTACACATCAATAAAATAACTGCAAAGAAAAGCAGATGGGCAGTGGTACTTTCAAGTGCAGCTCTGAAGCCTCTAAAATAGAGTAATTACCTCCCCTTGACACACTGGCATAACCATCCACCAAGCTGCTAGACATTCATCACTGAGCAATACACAACTGGTGTCTATGTGGTGGATTGAATCTTTTCTGTCAGTCAGAGCTGTGCCTCTCATGATGTGCTCAAGCTGTATGACAGTGCCCTGCAAGGATTATTCATCAGGAGCATGGACAGGCTTGCTGCTATAGCCAGTGGTAATGTCCTTTCAAAATCAGTGTCTGAAAGTCCGTGCATTTGCACTGAACACTCTAAATGGGGCTATCAAAGCTGCAATAATTTCTGTCATAATCTTGGCTCTGTTTTGTATTCTTCCTTGGCGCCTGAAAGCAGGTCCACATACCATCCTGTACCTTATCGATAAAGAATGTACACTCACATTCCTCACACTGAGGTAGCCAGCAGGGTTTACTGTGACATCTGCTTCTACACAAGTCAAATGCCTTAATTTTCCCTATTTCACCCAATAGTACAGACCAGGGGTATCGCTCCTGATGCAAAAGCTGTTGGCAAACAAACTCCCAGTTTTGTGTATTTTGTCTCACAGAAAGTAACACTGCTGAGCTGTTCACTCTGTTCACATCCCAAGACAGAATGCCTCTTGGAGGCTGACACTTAAGATAGACCCTTCAAGACATGGCATTCCCTCAACGCTCAGTACCTAGGAAGTTGCAAAATTCAGAATAACATAAAAGAGAGAGAGAAGCTTTTTATCCCCAAGCTTTATTTGCTGTGATACTTAAGCAGCAGGCAAATGGCCCACCGTGAGCTTTGAGTATGCCTTATTCTTGGTACATCAGCCCCTTATGGTCACTGAAAAGAAAAACAAATGCCTCAGATATTGACAGAAAATAACTAAAACACTGTTGCTTTGAAGGAAGTGGATGTATGCACAATTGATGCAGATCATAGAATCACAGAATCGCCGAGGTTGGAAAAGACTTACAAGATCATCCAGTCCAACCTTCCACCTATCACCAATAGTTCTCACTAAACTACACCCCTCAACACAATGTCTAAATGTTCCTCAGAGTTGGTGACTCCATCACCTCCCTGGGCAACCCATTCCAGCACCTGACCACTCTTTTGGAAAAGTATTATTTTCTCACATCCAGCCTGACTCTCCTCTGGCACAACTTGAAGCCATTCCCTCTAGTCCTATCACCAGTTACATGCAAGAAGAGGCTGACACCTAGCTCACTACAACCTCCCTTCAGGCAGTTATAGAGGGCAATATGGTCTCCCCTGAGTCTCCTCTGTTCCATACTAAACAGTTTTGGCTCCTTCAGATGCTCTTCTTAAGGCCTGTACTCCAGACCCTTCACCAGCTTAGTTGTCCTTCTCTGGACACACTCCAGGGCCTCAATGTCTTTCTTGCAGTAAGAGGCCCAAACAAAACATTGCACTTGAGGTGTGGCCTCACCAGTGCTGAGTAAAGAGAGATGATCACTTCCCTGCTTCTGATGGCAGCACTATTTCTGATACAAGCCAGGATGCCACTGGCCTTCTTGGCCACCTGGGCACACTGCTGGCTCATGTTCAGCTGAGCATCAACCGTTATCCCCAGGTCCGTTTCCTCTACACATCTTCTACAGATCTTCCATTGGGCTATAAGGTAGGTTATCTCTTCAGGCACTGGAGGTCCAACTCACTCCTGAGGAAAGCATCAGTTTTATTTATGCTGTAAACAGGAGACGAATTCATTCCTAATAATTTAGCCACATTCTTAGTGACATAAGGGGAGTCACTTTCTTACCAATGTTCTCCAGTATCCCCTCCAGATCAGAGATGAATGATCAGGATTTAGAACCTGAGTAGACAAACACATGCTCATGTGCTCATTTCATCCTGAGAATGTGAAGAGCTGCACAGAGCAGTCACCTGAGGAAACTACAAGCACAATGCAGAAGCTTGCTGAAGATCAGAACTGATGAAATCTGGAGGATACAGATACATTCACCCTCCCTTCAAAAACATCAGAGGATAACATGATCAAAGGAAGAATGCTCCTTAAGCTGTTTGTTTTTGCAAAGAATGACCTGATGATGTTTAATGGGATGATTAGGCATAGCTATGGTTTAACGCATATTTAAAAGATTATTTCCACGATTAACTGGTTGTCAGAAAGCCAGTATCTAATGACAATGGAAAAGGAATTTCATCAGCACCTTCCAAAATACAATATGCATTCATGGTCCTGATATTCAGCTCGTTAATTGGGTAATTTCCTTGTGGTGTCTCAGAAGAACTGGTGGTTACTTTTAAACTGGATCTTAAAAATAATGCTGGAATGGGTCTCTTCTCAGATGGACTGACAGGATGAATAGTGAAAAGATCTGAATCTAAGAGCTACTTAAGAGCTACTTAATCTTGCATCATATGCCTTTTTGGGACAGGGGAGAGACAGTAAGAATGAAAGTGACAAAAAAAATGATGCTCCTGATGAGGCATACTGGTGTAGGGAGTTTTCAGATATTAGGCCACAGCATCAAGCTTGAATCCAGATCACTGAATGATGGGCTGCTACAATACATCTTATTTAATGTCAGATGATCCAAAGCACTGTATGTTGAGTATTATGCAAAAGGTATGCTGTGGTCTAAAACACAATGCTGCCTGCAAACACATGTAAAGCTAGAGGCTGAAATTAAGTCACTGCTATAGAACAAGGTACAGACTTTTCAGGAACATACAAATAAGTCTGATCAAGCAAGCAACATACTCTCCTTTTTTTTTTTTTTTTTTTTTTTTTTTTTTCCTCTCCCACATGAAGTACTAAAGTATCTTTAATTAAGTAGAACATTTGAAGGGGTTAGCTTCCATACCAGATTCACTTTATAGGAAAAAATATATCCAGATCTCTAACAGAGCCACTTTCTTGGCTATCTGGAAACAGAAAACTCAAGAGGGCAGTCTTCATGACTCCTTTAAAAGTTCTCAAGAATTGTTTATCTGAAGATGTTGCTATCTCTGACATCATGAAAAGAAAGCAAGAGAATTGTGATCTCAGAAAAATAGTTCTTCTGTTCTCATGTGTAATCTTTCTTACAGGACAAGGAAAAATAGCCCAGTATTTGGCCTCTGTTTAATTGCGCAGGAGAACTCAAATAAATGAGCACAAAATGAACAATGTGCCAGCAAGCACTGCAAACATATTATTTAGTAAGAAACACATGCTGAAATACCTGCATAATCAAAAGCACACCTGCAGCTTTAATTACATGAAAATCATGTAAACAAGGAGCAATATAAGCACCATGCTTCCACCTTTTTATGTTAAACCTCAGGATTCATTTCAGTCTTAGAGAGGCTTTCAAATTCAGAAGTTAGTTCTAGGGTTAGCTGTAGAGCTTGGACAGATTCTAGGTTCTAATTTGAATGATGAAGCCAAAATATATATATATTTTCCAAGTTAATGGCCTCCCATGTAAGAAAACAAATAGCTGGAGCTGTTCCTTATTTTTGACTGCTCTGATTTTTGGCAGACTATTAATTTAAATATTTGTTAAGTGTCAAAAGAAATACCCACTGTTGCCTCAAAGGATGAATATGTTTAAGGAATCACCTTGTTATACAGCAAAGCTAAAATAACTGGCACTTTCTGCCACTTTCAGTACCAGCATCGAACTTCAACAATACTAAGGGCAGTTTTGTCATTAAAACTGTATTTCCTCTTGGTTTTTGGCCTCCAGTTTCCATAGTCCTAATTCTCTCTGTATTCCTGAAAATTTAACAAAAATATTGCCTGTTTGGGTTTTATATGGAGTTTATAAGAGTTCATACAACCTCCTTCCTAGAAAGAAAAATAGTAATTAGTTTCAAATGACAAGCTACAGATATAAACAAACTAGCAGCATCAACACTTGGTGTTATAATACAACTACTACATTTATCCAAATATCACATTTGTGATATTCATAACAGTTAAAGAATTTTCTGTCTTTCACTCTGATGTGGCTAACAATATTAGGTAGATTTGCTGAGAAAACATTTTTCCCCTGTGAGAGTTTGTAAGATTTCAAAACATGCATTCCATACTGGTACCAAAAAGTCAAAACACACCTCAAAAACTGTCATTTTCTAAAAATAATCAAAATAAACTGAAACTTTCTACCTTACGTTGACTTCTAATCTGAAACTCTTAATGAAATGAGAAAATTAAAATCACACTTCTGGTACTGCCAGGTTTATGACAATTTTACACCTTTGTTTGATGGGAGAAAATGACTTTGAGAAAAAAGTCTAAATAGATAGCCAGAAAATATGTCACGGATACTATGTCATGGCTTGGGAAGAATGGAAGGGGCAAATATCTCATTTGCTCTTGCTTTTAGTGGACTTCGAGCATGCATGCAGTCCAGAAGCCAACAATCAAATCTCTTCTCACGGTATCTCTACTGAGTTGTCTGTGAAGAGCTGAGTGTGGCATGTAGTTGCAGCTACTGTGTGGGGTACAGGGAGACTGGTGAGCTACGTGCTGCCCCACTGCACAGGAACACATCAATACACTGTGTCATGCTACAAGATGAAAAAGGCAATGTTCCAGCATCTTTAGTTTCCCTGTTTAGTCCAGCTTTTCCTTGCCTATGATTTGGACCTGAGTTACCCCTTCTCAATCTTGTAATATTTCAGCTTTCTCTATTAATAGTAAGTTTTACAAAATTCAGTATGAAGATGATTGAAAGTGACCACTGACAGTTTAAAAACTCACACTAAGGGTGGTTTTGAAATTGTTTGAAATATAAATGAATATATTTTCTGCAAGGTCTTCCCCAGATTTCTGTTTTCAGATCATGAGATTCATATCTTAGATTTTTCTCCCTCACTGTTTTCCTCTGCAGAGAATGTACATGAAAGCCAAAGGAATGGCTGAACAGAAGCAGATGTCTATTTGATAAAATAGCCCATATTACCCATGTCTTTAAGAATATTTAATGAAAATCTCTGAATAGTTAGAAAAAAAAATTGTATCCTTTTTTCTCATTTTCTTTTCTTCTTCCATTTTATTCTATATATTCTTTTTTGGATGATCTTGTAAGTCTTTTCCAAAAATATTCTTTTTATTTTTTTCCTTTAATTTTTTCTTCCACTTCCTTCCTTCCTCTTTTCCTTCCTTCCTTCCTTCCTTCCTTCCTTCCTTCCTTCCTTCCTTCCTTCCTTCCTTCCTTCCTTCCTTCCTTCCTTCCTTCCTTCCTTCCTTCCTTCCTTCCTTCCTTCCTTCCTTCCTTCCTTCCTTCCTTCCTTCCTTCCTTCCTTCCTTCCTTCCTTCCTTCCTTCCTTCCTTCCTTCCTTCCTTCCTTCCTTCCTTCCTTCCTTCCTTCCTTCCTTCCTTCCTTCCTTCCTTCCTTCCCTCCCTCTCTCCCTCCCTCCCTCCCTCCCTCTCTCCTTTTTCTCTCCCTCTCTCTCCTTCTTCCTTTTTTCCTGCTTCTTCACTCCAAAAGAATTACAAAATTGGACTGATTTGGGGATTTTTAAAAAATCTAATAATCAGATGCTTGATTCACTTCAATTACTTTTATTTATCTTGTTGTAAACCCCTTCCTTGGATGAATAACTCCACTCCCTATGTTTGGCAGAGAACATAGAGCAGTAGCTGCATGGGAATAACAGACTATTATGGAGAAAAGAGTAGGGAGATGGGCCTGAAAACAAAACAGTGGCAATGATCTGAGGACAAACAAACTACTTTACTAAGTAAGATATTGGAATGCAAGATAACACACTATAATAGAATATAATTCAATATAATTAGATCTGAAGCTAATAAATCAAATAAAATGAGAGTGTGTCCAAAAAACCAAAGGCCTTGCTGAGGTGAGATATCTAGTCAGGTCAAGCAGAGGGGAAAAGAGAACATGTTTTGTGACCTCTGAACAGTTTTATCTTTCCCTCTGAATGGAAAACAGAAACAGAACAACACAGAGTCCTCTGGAGTATATAATATGTAGTTGTTCTTCTCTTCTAAGAACTAGGCACCCAGAACTATCCATGATCCACAGAGCTGGAGCATTAACTCCTTAATTCCCAGTGCATTACATGATGTTATTATGTGGAATACCAATAACAAAAACCATAAAACCATGACACCCTTAATGCATCAAGATGAAACAGTCAGAACTTGATATGTGCTGGTTATTTTACTTCACACGAGACTCTGATTCAAAAGCCGTCAACAAAGGAGGAAAGTCTTCCTCCCTTTTAAGATTATCTGACACTTTATTCTGCCCTCTTTCTCAGACACTACCATGATGTTCTTAATTGGGCAAAATCTGTTCCATTGTTTTCAGACAGGGAGCAAGATTGATTGTGGTTGTGATGAAGATGGTGGCTTCCTTTACAAATGGCAGTTATTGCATGTCAAAAGTTATTCTCTTTCAATTAGAGCTTCTGACAAACCTGTGACTTTTTCAAGTTGAATGTTGAGCTGTTCACTCCCAGAGCTGTCCACTCCAGTCCTGAGGGGGATACTGCTAGCCTTGGGATGAAATCATCTGAACTGCTCACAACTTGTCTCCTATTTTCAGCTGGTCACATATGAATTTCAGTTTATCTTAGTGTATTGTACAAACAAATGTGGCAACTCAGATGCTCATTTATAGGAGATCCCCAATTTGTGGGCAACATCATCCAGAAGATAGGCATAGCAGAAAGCTTGAGGCTGTTTTCAGACATGTGATTTTAATTAACTGTAGTGAGTCAGGCAGAGTTCTTATTTCCATGTACTTGCACTTGAGACTAGGTTGGATTTCCAAAAAACTAAGTGGCTTAGGAGCATAAATACTGTGAAAAACTAATTACACTAGTGAGTCTAAGTCACTTTGGGATGGCTGAGAAAAGAGAGCACTGATTACACTCTTAATGAATACTCTTAACATCCTCCTCCATTTGTACTCCAGAATAAGGATATCATTTCATTTATGCTCAATTTATTATGAAAAAAAAAAAAAAATCCAATATTTCATGTCAGCAATGTAGTGCTTGTAACTAATGGAAAGCAGCATGGTAAAATCCCTGTCAGGACAATGTTTTCATTTCTTTGAGAGAGGAAAGGCAAGACATCCCAAATAAGCAACACATATATTCAGACTCTTCCTTATGATGAAAATCATCACCTGACTTATGCAGAAGCAAACCCAACCTTCACATAACCTCAGTGAAGTCAAAAGTAGTATTAATAGTATTGAATCTTATTCTGTTTTTCTCAGTGCAAACATCTTTACAGGATATGTGCATCCTGCATAGCGACATGCACTTTTAGTCTGTGACAAATATGGAAATAAGGTAAGAGTCCTGAAATCTACTACACTGTCAGATAAGAAAAAAAAATAAAAATGGAAAGCAGCTCACTTAAAGAGGTCACCTAATGAAGCGATTTCCCCCACCTCTGAACAAAGAGCACTTAGAGAAAGCCAACGAAGTTGTTGTAACACAGACACCAGCATAGCAATAAGGGAATTTTTTTTCCACTTGTGCATTAGTTTTAAGCTGAAAGTCTTGCTATGCTCCATAGCAACACAAAAGTCTGCTAAATGCCGCAGCAACTGCCTTTTAATCTGAGGGCAGAGTGGAGAGGAAAAGACATGTTCTACATGGACCTTACAATTCATGTTTGAACCCTTTCCTCTATCTTTCTACTGCTTGCCTTGCTTCCAGTGTGTGGTCCATGACACAAATTCATTTCATTGTTAGATCAAAGAAAGCATTTTAGCTTACACCCCACAGGCATGTAGTTCACAGACAAATTATTCCCAGTTTCCACTTCTATACTTCAAATGTGTTAAGAGTACAAAATGAAAGCTAAAAATAGTTCATTGTGTATGCTGTATAAATACAAATAAGGAGGGTTCCCTTCGTTTAGTCTTTTCCAAATCTCAGGCTTTTAATATCAGAAAAATGCTTTGGCTTTCTCATGAAGTTTATCAGCCTTGACGAGACTGAAGAAAAATCCATTCTGATTAAATGTCTTTAAGGGATCCTTGGTAAAGTGAGTCCAGTAGCGTTCCGCTTATTTCCTACTGAACTGTAGCTGACCTTTCTCTACCCCTTTTGCAATGTGCAAAATTGGCAACATTTAAAAAACCAGTTCCACTCAGTCAAAGCAGAGATTTGTCAAACAAACAGCCTGATCTACAGAAAAAAATTTAGTGTCAGGTCCTCTAACGATCTCAGGGACAGGATAAGCATGTAGAGTGGAACTCTTCATCTTGCACAGCAAGCAAGAGAGATGTCCTCCCAATTTAAACAAAACTTTTAATTCAGTTGTCACTGTGACCTTTGGAAGAGAGATCTGAAAGCTGCATTGGTCTTAAAAGGACACATAATCCACATGATTCTCAAACTCTGCAGAATTTACAACATTTTGAGTGTCAGTCTAATCTAGAGGAAGTGTTCAGTGTTGACATTTGAATTTACTGAGTCACCTTTGGCTCCCTTCACCATCAACAGTGAGAACATAGGATTTCTAGTTTCATATTTGTCTTACACTAACAGAGGGGTGTGAATCATGTGGGTCTTAACCTAAAAGTGACTTTCTGTCTTCACAAAGCTGTAGAAGCAGCAGAGGGTGACGACACAGGAAGTAGGCATCTATCTATAAATGCCCAAACTTAATTTTTTCATCTCAGTACTGAGACTGAATTTCACTCTGCATAACAGGGACAGCAGCAGTTCTGAGATCCATGGTGTGTATTACCACAGTACAAGTCCCAGTAATCAGCTGAAATGCTCTAGCTCTTAGAAGAAGCTCTTAGAGAAGAAACCATACCAGGGAATAAAGGAATTTTGCAATTCCATCTCTAAGGACTGTCCTTGAAGGCTCCATGGTGGTCAGTTTGCATTACCACATTCTAAAATGCCACTATGTCTTATAAAATGGTGAAAAGCAGAAATCTGACAACATAATAAACAAGAGCATCCCTAGAGAGGTTATCAGTTTCAGTCATTATCAATCTGTTAAGGATTTATGATGTTCTGTTTTGCTTCATCATTTTTCAGAGCACTCCCAGACAAGGGTAAAGCCTAACAATGGAGGGCTGAACTGACAGCTACTCAAAAACCTACACAGACAGAGCAGGGTTGCATTAGCAGAATCATAACATTTCCTTCTTCTTTTGTTTCTTCCATGTTATTTATTCAAGGAAATATGACCACAAAACAGACAGGGTGTGCTCAGTCCCTTTGCTTTATTGTATAAAACGAAGTTCACATCCAGCTCTGTGCTTAGCAGACTAAGCACAGCTTTTCTTCTTGTGGACAGATCACAGAAGCTGAATTAGGACCACCAAGGTCAACAGGCATATTGTAGGAATAGGACTGTAAGATCAGTGCAAAGACAGTAAGCAAGTTTCCCCATTGTATGCCAGCTTATTTGTTGTGCCTTTCCAGTTATTCAAGAGGGATTTACACATTGCTGTTGAAGAGCAGCCGTAGTTAGTAAACCTGGCATAATATGAATAAGCATCTGTTTATAGCTAGAAAGAAAAGCCAAAATGTTTCCTAATAGCAACTCCTTTAAAACTGTTCCCATTTCATTTTAAACCAGACAGAACCATAAATTTCTTATTTGTACCTAAAACTCTACTTCTACTTGGTAGATACATTTCCTAATGGCTTCCATTAGTCGTTACAACTAAAGCAATGCAGTTATATGATTTACTTAAATATTGGTTTATACTTGTAGGATAACAAAGCAGTCAAGCTCCGCAGCCTTGCCTTCAGCAAGAAAGATGAAGTTGCAAACAACTATTCCCATGCTTTCACTTTTGCCTGGGTCTATCTTCCACAAAGTCACAGTGTAAAAGAAAATGCACTACAAAAGTCCACACACAAGTTCACTGAGAAGAATTTCTGCTAAGTCCTTCCCCCAAATGAAGCAAAATAATATTTCTTACACAGCTTCCCTTGCACAGTACGCCTCTATCCAAACATTACAGATAACAAAGAAAGGCACAGTGAAATGTAGCAAAATGATTTGACCAAGGTCAAACAGGAAATGCGTGATAAAGACAGGAACTGTTGTTTCTTGAATACCTAGAACCTACCATCTAGTCTAGGCAAGGTTTCTAATAGTGCCTTTAGATTTTTTAAAGCTTTTTAAGCCTTAGTGGGTAAAATGCAATACATACCATTATTTCTATTTTTGGAGCACAAGAACAGAAGAGGAAATCTTGTGCAGTAGGTAAATATTTCAAAGGACTGAACGTGATGTCTATCATTGGAGAATTGATGAATCAGGTATTCAGTGTGGCGTGCACATCTGAGAATGAAGAAAAGAAGAAAAAAAAATGCAGCAAGAAGGACAGTAGTTTGGAGTCTGGTGATGTCTATTCCTGATGCACTTCTATTTTGCTCATGTCACTTAGCATACTGACAAATATAAACAGCAATCATGTGCTAACAGTTAGCTGTCTAGAAATACTGTGCTCTTCATTAGCTAATTGTTCACACCTCTTCCCGTGGGCTGCAAGACAGTAACAGTAGAGGCAGAGTGTGTATCCATGCAGCACAACCAATACAGCCAGTGAACAGGCTTTTTGCACTGCACCGCTAACCTTCCATTTAACTCAGCAATGACACAGCCTCCATCAGGACCTCTGAAAATCATCACATCAGAGCCTTACTCAAGAGTCTGGGTTTCAGATCTCACTTAATGTATGTATTTCATACATTCTGTCTGTATTGACACTTGACTTGATTCCTGTCTGACATGACCATTTTTTAATGTCAGCATTTCAAAGAAGAAATATTTCTAGGATCTACATGTGATTGATCAGAATTAGTGCAACCAAAAGCTGAAACGTGCCCAGAGTACATTAAATGTCCTCATGAAATAATGAAAAAAAGGCTCAGTGACACTGTATGATGTTATAATGTCATCAGAGAGATCAGGAAATTGATATTCATTGGTTATGTCAAGTATTGATAGGTACAGGGCACTCTCAAACAAATAACATCACAAGCAACTATCTCTGGAAAAATGCAGTAGAGGAATAGACTCTTCAACTTGTCCATGAAAAGCCACAGAAAATTAGTACCCGATGCAATTTGGTGAGTTCACACAATAGGTGTCACAGCAGGTAACTGGCTGATATTTCTACACAAATACAAGTGACTAGAGAGTGGAAACTCATAGCACATTTAACAGCATATCCTTCATCATGAATGCCTCAGAAATGTCTACTTTTACACACCCATACATTTCATAAAATTCACTTGACAGTGCACATCTAACTGCTCCTGTCGGGTCTGAAGGCCACTTTAAAACTCGATACCACTGCTTGTGCCTTCACTTTTTCTGCATTCATCACATGTGACATGAAATGCAAAAAATACAGCAAGTGTATATTGTTGTTTTTATTTTAATGTATAAACATAAAATTCTGCCTGTTTTAGGCCTTGCCTAGAATAAGCTATGCATGTCATAACTATATTTCCCCTCATCTTCTATCTGACATCTAGCTTTCTCCTTTGCATTCCATGTTACATATTATACCTTTTGCTTGTTGAGAGTACGTATTGTATATACACTATAAACACTGCGTGCTTATGTACATTTTCAGACATCTCTCCCTCTCTCTATATATATGCTCTGGATAGATACAGAGAAATTGGAGTTGTTTCCGAAGAAGAAACCATCACATAGCAAGGTTATTTATCTACGTTAACATGCTTGCAGTTAATTCAAGTGTTCCATTTTATGGGAATCAAGCAACTTAAATTGTATATTATTCTCAGCTCTTTGATGTGTGTGAATTCTACTGGCTCAAATATTTTAAAAGTTATGCTCATTTTATCATCATTTCCATTTTATTTGATCTTTCTTTAAAGGTGTTTTATCCTAAAAAGAAAAGAAATATAAGAAAAATAAGGAGTAAAACCAATTATTTTTAAAAGTACAAAGCAGTGAGGCTTAAGTAGTACAATGTCTTTTAAAGAAATGCTTTAAAAAGTGTATCTGATCTAAACAGAACTGCACATGTTCTGTATTCTATACAACGGGAAACTGCTTTTGGCATTCATGCAGTGATGTATGAGCAAGCAGGTATTTTATTATAGAGAAACTAACTCCATTACATGTAATCATACAGAGTCAATGTAAAACCTATAAATTCTTCTTTGTTCTAGCCAAACTGTGTACAGTGGAAATTCTTTCAATAAAACTTTATTGAAGAGACAGTGGTCATGGTTCTTCACAGCACATAGCTTGCTGCTGACCTAAAATATCTCGTAATAAACATAATAATTAGAATAGTTAGATTTAACAGAACTTGTATGGAATACTGTTCCAGCCTGCAGAGTTTAAAGTGTTATCATGAAACCTCATAATGACAGAAGCTGAGAATAAAGTTACAAGGTTAGTTTTTCTGTAGTTGATTAAACTAATCCTCCCTAGTTATTGGCTGGAGAAGGTAAGCTTTGCTTAAAAACCACTATCTTACTAAACTAAATATAAAACATTGTGGTTAATACAGGACTTCCCTATATGGGCATTCTCTTGAACATACGAGGAGCATTACTCAGTAAGAACCTTGTTCTTAATTTGACTGCTTCTAACACCTTAAATTTGAAAACAATTGCTGAAACGCATGCATTACAACTCCATATGCTTCTGTCCTAATTCAGTTTTGCTCTGCTAAAGAACAGCCCATATTCTTAAATACGATAATTCTCAGTTTCAGAGGAGAAGCCAAGAACCAAGATAAACATAAATTATGTTTTATTCATACAGATCCCAATTTCGACAGCTGGGTAACTGGTAAACACATTTCATCTTTAACAAATTTAGCAAAGATAGCCACAGAACGAATATGGTGTGTAGGCCCAGCCTAAAACTGGCTAATTCAAGTGCCTGGAGTAAAACAACAAAGGAATGAATTTTGGGTTTATTGCTCACAAACTGTAGTTTACTCTGAAGTCAAATCCAGTTCTTGCTTTTATAAAGAAATAGACTCCCACAAATTCACGCATCATCCCTGAATGTGCCAAGAATTAATATTTTGAAATGCAGACAGTATCCCTGTACTGTCTTTTCTATATCTTGTATCTTTTAAAGTTGAGAAAACTAATTCATGTGAAGGAAATTTAAGAATAAAACCTCTGCTTTCTGTCCTGTAAGTGTACCTTCTGCATTGTCAAATTATACCATTTTTCAGCCTGTAATCTTTGTGCAAAATGTCTCAGACTTCATTCATTATTTCCCTTCCCAGAGGAAATTCTTTTTGCTGTATTTACTACTCTACAGCAAATTAATACTACAGATCTTTATAATTACAAATCAATTTTAATCCTAATTGCAAAAGAATGTGTTTATCCTGAGAGATTAAACTGTGAAGTTCATATTTTGCCAATAGTAACAGAGGAACTTAGCCTCTACTCTGACACATCATCAAACAGCATCCTAAAGTTTATTTATACCCTGGGGTTTTTAACATTTTTAATGGCTGCACTATAGAACTTGATTCATTTAATCACTGCAAATCGTTCAAATACTTCTACATTCTTAACTATAACAAATGTGTCCCAAGCAGATTATCATGTATTCATAAACTTTCATAACATCTCATCAGTTCACAAACAGTTCGTGGACTAGTCTTAAATAGAAGTATAAAAAGATACCTCTGTAAAGGTATCAATGCTATCTGGATTAAAGATCAACTTTTCTTTTTGTGAATACAATTTGCATATTCTAGACTCCATGCTCAGCAAATCATACACCCACTGTGTACCAATTACCTGCAACCATAATTTTGGAATGTGCTTCTCTGTTTATCAGTAGTCCTTAAAAAACAATCCCAAGCCTCAACAACTTCCCATGAAAATCTCTGAAAAATTGGTTTTAATTTCAGTAGAGTATCACATTCTTACTTCTATTGCTGTGTATGCAGTTTCTAGAACTGCTGAATTATAACACGTATGGTATGGAAAATTATAGTTATGTTCAATAAATTAGTTCCATATTACTGTAAGCTGTCTTTATGCATTGTCATTTTTACTGCATACGCCACTTTTTATAGTGCTGCACTAAACATTTTGCTATGTGAGAGCAAGTCCTGGGAAATGCTTGACTTGGGAATAAGACAGAACTTGTACCAGAACTGAAAGTACATATGGCACACAACTTTGACATCCCTAAAGCTTGTTATGCTTAAGAAATTACAAGGTTCTTTCCAGTAGTTCTTGTTAACAAGACTTCTTTACATTGACAGGCAATTTTAGGCAGTGAACATATTTGTGGGAGCTTGTCTATTAAAGGATGGGAAAAAAGGGTTACGTTTGACAAATTCCTCATTTCAAATCATGCAAATAATTGGCTCCATGGGGTGCTTATTCTGGAGAGATTTTCCACAACCTGAAAGGGGGAATTGATAGACTTAACATGAGGTAAAACAGTGAGAGGGGCTGAGAAGAAAGTCCCGTAGAAAATTGGAGAAATATTAGGCTGGCATATTTTGCAGCAAGCACTATTGAAATTGCAATCAAACTGAATAAAACATTCAAAGGTTTGGCTTTTCTCATGACTTCTGTAACACTTGATGCTCCCTTAGTCAAAAATCTTCCCAGAGCTGCTATACTGCAAACCTTCCCAGTTTACTGCCGTCTTGCTGAGGTGACTCTTGAAAGGGGCAAATCAAGCTAGCTGAGCATTATAAAACAAATCCATGATTTCACAAGGAATATACTGCGACATATTCACTGACTGCTTTGTGTTGCTCGAATAATGCAAAGCAGCCGAATGAGCAGCTGAATATAGCAGAATTTGAGCCGCTAATCTGAATTAAAGACTGTTTCATTGGTGGTTTAATCCATGTTAGATATTTTAGACTAGGTTCACTTGGATTAAGAATGTGCTGCCTGGGGACCCAGCCAGATCCTGAGAACCTCATTCCTTAAGTAGAGAGTCTGTCTTTAACTGATTTTCTAGAAGTAAGGTTGTCATCTCTCTGGTGATTTCCATTGTAGCATTATATCAGGATCTATGCAAACACAGTGGAGCTTGGGTGAAATCTTGCCCCCTCAAACCTTCCCTCCCTTTCCCTGCTTTTCTCCACCCCCCCTTTACCAAAAGTGCAAAACTATTCTTCTCTGTTATCTACTGGTAGGAAGCAGAGAAGGGGAATTTGCAAGAAAGTGGAGGGTGAAATCTAGCCTTCCTAACAGAGACCACATAATCACATCTTAAAATAGTCAGCAAGGAGCACAGATTCTCACATTTGGGAAGTAGTGTTATGAGGTGAACAACATGCCTCAGTGTACTTCCAAGTATTCCAGAAAGGACATTGTGTGTTGGAAGGAACACTAAGCACACCTAGCTCTGAGGCTTACTCTAAAAGCAAAATAAAGTAAGTATTTTCTGAACATTTTCACAAATACCAAACATAGTATCTGGCCACATTCACAGGAGCTGCATTCTTTTCTATTTTGTTTCCATTATTTTGCATTATTCCTCTAAGAATCAAATTTAGCAGCACTGATGGTTTAAATTCAGCATAAAAATAAAAATTCAGCAAATGTCATGGCAGCATACCAAGCATTTAATGTCAGGTTCCCTTATGTTCAACAATTTGCTGAAGTTTCCCATCCATCAATTAGGCAGTGTTGGAATGTTTTACACTGTAATTAAAAAATAAATCTCTTGTGCTTGTTATTGTATTGTGGGAAGAATTGCTCCTTATATATACACCTCAGTACATGTATTTGCATATATATGTGCATGCACTTTTCCAATTTTCTACTATTATGCACTATTGTCATAATTAAGCTGTTTCTTTCCATGAAGATTTTGCACTTAATACATAATTCTGCAAGTGGACCCATGCAGAGGGCCAATCTTTTTCCCAGCAAGTCTACAGAAATCTCTCAAGCCAGTCTGCAAAGACTCTAATCACAGGAGTAAAACCTTAAATAAGTGTGAGGAGGCCACACCAATTAAGCCAGGAAGCAGAATGTTTAACATTACCCAGGGGCTCAGGAGTAAAAGCTGGATGACGTGAAAAACAGGAGTAAGAATGCACTGGTGGAATGAGCTAAGAGAGATGTCACTGCCATATCAGGCTATGAGAAAACAGCAAGAAGAAAAACGCTTGACCTTCAATTCAGAGCTCACCGCAGAGGCTATGGAAACCTTTCACCAGAAGACAGGAGTCAGCCAGCCGTAATGACCGGCACTGAAATCAGTATGGCTGTGATTCTGACCAATCCCGCATTTTGACTTTGCACAGCAGGTTAAACCATGTTCTCTACATGTGTTAGGGACAGTGAAGAGTCATCCTCTCCTATCTGGGTGAAGGAAGCGGATTTCCCCCAGCAGAGCTTGCCCTGACTGACGGCGCCTCTCTGCCTCCTCCATCACTGCAGCTCTGAGGGTCTGCCTCAGTGCACCTCTGTACACACTCTGCCCACAGAAGTGGCTCAGCACGCATACACTGCCATACAGCAAATGGCTCTGCAAAGTGTCACGTGTTTATCTCCAGCTCAGTGTAACTGAGTGGGTGGCGTCCATACATTGAGATCTGGCATCCAGAGCAAGCAATTACAAACTGCTTTAGTTAAACTAGCCCTAAACAGAAGATGGTGAGCATAGTCTTCACTAAAATGTTAGCTTTTAGACAACACTCTTTTAAGTTTCACATTCTTCAGTTCTTTTTTGTTGTCCTGACAGTCTGAATAGGTATCCATTCACAGTTAAGAAGCAGCAGAGACCTACTGGCGATCCCAACCAAGGAAACACATGGCCACCATAATTTGTTTCAATATCTAACTGTTTATTTTAAGCTTTTAAGACGAAAGTTATCTATTAAGCCTAATGGCTTCGGCTCAAAATCAGACTGTCTTGATATCTGCCATCTGACACATTCTTGAAATTACAGGATAATGAATAATATCATACAGACTAAGGCAAGTATAATCTGTAAAACATTTTTTTTAAACTAAATATGTTTGACTCTTTAATGTTTACTGCCATACATTACATACTTCAAAGCACAGAGTTGGTCCTAGAAAGTTTTACAATACAAGGTGTGAAATCTAAAATACGAGGACAACCAGATCGGCCTTGAGCGGTCTGAACAGCAGACTGAAAACACAAAGGACATTCCATGTGAAACTAAATAACTGAAAGAAAAAGACTGTCATATCTTGTTGGTTTTGTTTAAATCATTTTGCAGTGATTTGAATTTTTAATAATTTAGCATGCAGTCAGCCCTCATTTTCTTCTGTTTCCACCATCCAGCATTACTTGGATTGTTCTGGGCTATGTGTAAACCTCAGAGCCTTTTTTCTAAAATTGAAAGGCAATTTTATGGATTGAGCAGGGTGCTCAAAGCTGGCCTTAACACAGACCAGTGTTTAGCAGCTCTCTGTGAGAAAGCCTGTGGTGCTGTTCAGCTTTTCCACTGTTACATAAAGACTGTACGTCACTGTGTCAGTGGGGCATAGATGATAGAATCTTTACTGGATCAGGACCACTGTGTGATATAATTTGTAGAAGCCAGTGCTGAACACAGGTATAATTGCAGCAGGTATAATTCTGGGCTACTAAAACTATTTATATATTGTGACAGTTTCTGATTACAAACTCATTTTCCATGCTCTCCTTACTTCAAAATTATATCATAGTTTCATTGGACTTCTCAACTGCTTGAGCTATAACATTTATGTGAGGATTTATCTTATTCAGCTTCAGCATTTTTCACTAATAACATTAATGCCTGGCAATCTCTTCCAGCCACTGAAATGAAAACTGTCTAGATGTGCAGCATACGAAGTATTTTTGTACAGAAACATCCTCTCAGTGCTCATCATGCCAAAAGCTACTTCCTTTCTGTTTACTCACACTTCATAGAAGTGAATGAAAACTGCAATAAAATGCTTAATCTTAAAAAGCAGTCTGTCATTAAAGTTCATTTTATACTCTTCCTCCCAATCGCTTGACCCTCCATCCTAGTCATAAAAAAATAATTCCCTAAAATACACAATTTCAGGACTAGCCACACATATGGTTCAATTATACAGAAAAGCTATTGTTTAAAGCAGCAGGGTTACTATACGTGTGATCTGAAACCTAAATCATGCACAGTATATCATGTGCTACTCATACTGTTAACAAATAGGTGTAAAAGTATGCGTAATACTGCACATTCCCAATGTCTGACATTGAAAACGCAAAACAGAGAAGACCAAGTCAGTTGTTTTCAGAGGAGACTTTATTGTCTGTACCAGTCTCCTGCTCTGATCCATGTTATATGTTGCAAAATCAAAACTTACTGTAATAGTCTGCTTCTGTCACATTTCTCTTTTTTTAAGGCTGGTTGCTGAAACACAAGCAGCACGTCAATTCCTTCTGCGCATGAAAGGTGTATGAAGAAGTAAGACCCACAGTGGAATTTCTGAGCTTCTATGGTTAAAGTCAGGTGCTTAAGGCAATTTAAAACAATTAGAGCCAGATGCTCTCTATCACATACAGAATTCCTTTGATATCCATGAAAAGCAAATAAGAGCTTTGTTTTCTTTTTATAAAAAATTTCAAAAGCTTTGCTTTCTAAGGCTGACTTCTGGCTTTGTCAGAGGTCTCACAAATATGAATATGTTTTTCCTCTGAATCTCCATTAGCTTTTAGCAGTTGAATCCATTTTCTGGAAACACTGTAGAGCACAAATTAGCAAAGACAAATAAACAAAACATCTCAACTTATTTGGGCAGTCATAGGGAATACATTGATATGGCAATATTTTGAGGAACCATCATGGAAAGTATATTTTCACATAGAGAAGGTCACTCATGTAGGACCCTGCTATTGGAGCTGTTATAATGAGGCTTTTGTCGTATGTTTTACCTGATAAAAGTCTGGCCTAGCTCCAAAGGTTACTGAAGGCAGGTTGATCTGACTGTAAGCTTGCCCTTTTGGGTCTGGACCCCCAGCTGCTGGCTCCCTGATGGAGGAACAGGGGCCAACCAAATACCCAGAGGCGAAAGGGTCTGGAACTCCCATGGTGAAACCAGGCAAGTTGATCTGCTGGAGCCATGTCAAGCAAAGGCGCATATGAATATAGAGAAGTCTCTGTCAAATGATGGTGCTCTCAGAGAAGGGGTGAAGCAGCTGTGGCTCGCAGCATGCCCATTTGTGAAGCATGATTTACAAAAATCCTAACATAATTCATCTGTAGGTGCTAACCTGAGTCATTCCTCTTATTCAATACTGAGGTATCCACTGCACTTACAGCAAATGCTATACAACTATTTTAACTTCATGATAAGTGTTTAATTAAGAGTATTTACTTATGATTGATTAAACTTTTGCAGGTCTTGCACCTATTGTTCATCCATACTAGCAGCTAAAGCAGCATATATGTATTAAATCAAGAAGTAATTAGTAGGGCAGGACAGTCATATTTGTTCCTCTTCAAGCTGTAGTGAAGAGACTGAAACACTGTGGGAGAAAAACAAGACCTTTAAAATCAAATCCAACAGTTCTCTCCAGAACATTTTGAAATACTCAGCTTACTAAACGCCTGTACTGGAGTAAGGTAAGTGACAGCAAACCCCTTAGAATGAGAAAACATCAGACAAATGACTGTGTCTGTCAGTTCAAAATACTTTTGTAGAAAAATTGCAATTATGAATTCAGTGAGACTCTGTAACAACAACTGATTCATGGACAAAACCTGACTGTTTATACATGTGCTGGAATTTCCTAAGTCACCAAAATCTTTTATTGTTATAAAATATTTGCCAGGGGCACAAACAAAAAGTACTTGAGAAAGGGAAAAAAAAAATAAAATCAGAAATTTTACAAAAGTTCCACTTCAGAAGGGGATGTACTTTTATTTGCTTATTTTTAGCTTGCTATCTGATTTCATATTATGGATTTCATCCTGAGTTCCCCTGCTTTGTCTCCAGCTGCTCTGTGGGAAATTCCAATTCAGCACGGCCACATGCCACTCCTGTTCACATGCTGCCCCAGCTGTACCGCCACTGCATGAGATCCCATTGCTTCAGACTGATTTACAGAAGTCAGTGTGACCTGCTGCAGGATCATTGTTTATTTTACTTGATGTTTCAAATATATGCCTTTATTCTTTGACAGGGAGAAATAACACAGCTAACTGGTCACAGTCTCCCAGCATAGCAGACATACGCCAGCATTAGGTACACTGTCATTTCTGAGTAAAATCATTACTGCAGAAAAACCTCTCTAACTCCTCTCACAATATTCAGTGAAACAGAATTCTGTTGCTGCTGGGCACCTTCTTCTCTATAGCTCCATATCATGTCAACAGAAGGAACAAATGATGTCACAAGATTTCCTGAAAGTTGCAATCTCCTGTGAAACGATTCAGCATGAATTCATTTCCATTTTTCTCTGCAAAGAAAGAATGACTACCCTTTTCTGAGTAGAGAAACAAAAATGACTGTATCTAGATTTATTTTTTTTTCATACAGAAATAGGAAAGCTTACTTTTTCTTTTTGCTCAGTTGAGAAATGACTGGGAAGTCCTGTGGTTTAAACACCCAGCCCTTAAAGAGAGAGGAAGGGAAGTCCCATAAGAAACTGCAACCAACTGAACACTCTTTACCAACTGGAGAGAAAGGATGACATACTTCCAAGCTCATCACAACTCACAAAAAGATAACAGATTGCCCATTACATTCTCACACCTTTACTACATTAGTGTCACGTTGAAAAGAACTAGTAGGACTTCTGTCTTGGATACTAAATTATGGGAAGTGGTTTCAGGCATGGAGTCCATTTTCACCAAGTTACTTGTATTAACACTGAGTGAAGTTTCCGAGGGAGAGAGCTTCAGAAGCACAGCAACCTCAGCCCTTCTTCAGCAAAGCATACTGGCTATTGCAAATCCTATCAACTGCAAATTCTCCCACATTCAAAGTACAAGGAACTCAACAACATAAACCCCATCTTTTGAGAAAGGCATCCATTATTATTATTATTATTATTATTTAATACTTCAACAATGAAAACAACACACACAACTGGGTGAAAGAAATGGAATGATGATCCTGATTTCAACCTCTGAGCCCTCCACCCTGGGCATTCAGTAAGTCTAAATTAGAGTCTCAGTGAGTAAGTAAGCAGAAGATCATTTTGCACTCAAGTATGTATTATTTCAGTAGCGTTCCTTATTATTCCTGAGTAGAAGATTGAAACAGACCACGCTTTCATGTTCCTTAAGATTTTTAATGAGAACTGCACATATCAAAGGTTGCATTTTTTGTGGAGTTGCTTCTCGGAGAGCTTGCACATAACCACCTCTGCTCCACAAGTACAAAGTACATCTCCCTAGTAGTGTCATCCATGTATCAAATGTGCATCACTATAAATCCTGCTCTGTCCAGAGGACTCCATATTCTCACCCACAGTTCACAGAGGATCACTCTCAAATATTTAGATCAGGTGCCCATGAAAACATAGCAATAAACCATATGCTACTAACCCTGTGATGCTTGTGTAACTTTCATGACATTGTTTCTTTCATATAGAAATGGGGAACTTCTTTAAAATAGGCAGTGATAGATGATAAAAACTTACAAAAATGGTGTTGGGGCACAGGGATGCAATTCTGGAAATGTTTTGTGTTTTCAGCTTACTCACCTCAGGCTCTATTAAATGTTAAGCTCTTCTTAAGTCCTTTTGACTTCGTCTCTCCACATACCTCTGACAGTCTGCTTGTCTCTGTTGCTGAATCAACACATTCAGTTCAAAGAACTTTCCTGACAATTTTTACATAGATGGTAGGGAAGCATTTGCATCCTGTATCTTAGGTAGCTACTCTTACATTTGCTGGGTTCTGACTCAGCAGCGGGCAAGGGAATTATCCCAGTCTCCCTAAAACTGGAGAAAATGTGTCTCTATTGAACATCCAAACACATCTGAACTCAGCTGAATGTATCTTGAGTGTACAATTAAGGACTATTCTCTTGTTTGTGTTTTCAGTAACATTAACAATCTTGCAGATGATATGGCCTTAATCAGAATACAAATGGGAACAGGAATGCTTTTAAGTTCGGTGATCCAGTGGTCTTTGAAGGCTGTCCTGGCCTACTGGGTGAAATTATGATGGTAACACTCTAACTGAATGACCATACAACCCCTGCAACCAGAGATCCATGTCAGCCACCATGGCCCAGTCTTACCAGGAGACTGCAGAATCCATTTTCCATTGCACTGCTGCGGCAGTTTTCCTCTCTCTGATCCTATGACAGAGGCAATTACAACAGAAGTATAAAGCAATTGAAAAGCAGTACAAAAGTCACAGGGCTTTTCTTACCCTGAAACTGGCTTTTTTCTGCTGTGGCTTACAGCTCTGATCTAGCAGAGAATATGCATAAGTTATGTAGGAGTATATTTTGGCTCTGGAAAAGGCAACAGAAAATTGTAAAAAATTCTATCCATAACTGGGAGGGTTTTGCTCTGTTTCTTGTGGAAACTATTTTGCAGCTGCTGACCATTTGTCTGAATTAACAACAGATCTTTATTCCTTCTTGGTCTGACAGATTGTGTATGCTGGACTGCTCCATACGATTTTTTCTGTGCATCATGGCAGTGCATGTGCACATTCAACTTTTTTGAGGGGGAGGTGGAAAGCCAGTCAGATATCACTTGTTGAATCTATATTCGGGAAGTTCTGAAAATTTTCAGTGTTGCATTTGTGAAGCATCCAAAGGCTGCAAATTTTATTTTGCATTTAACTACTCCATATACGCATCAAGGAAACAACCAGCAGCCTGTGTAGTGACTGGTGTTTAAAAATGGTCATTAGGCTTTGCCATTAGCCTTGTCGATTAGTTCAGCTATACTAGGCCTAGCAGCATAGGGAATCCTAGGGTAGGCACATTGCCATAGCACCATTTTTAGCAACAAACTAATTAAATCTGCTGAAATTAAGAGATTCTAATAACTGATAAAGCACTGAGTGTGAGAGATGGAGCCAGCATCCCAGTGTTATTGGTAGCTGTGGTTCAGAAGAAATGGACATTTTTATGTGTATGTGGTATAGATAAAAAAAAATGTCACTACCCTGACTCATCCCTAGGATATATTAGTGACAGGCTCCTTATCTGTACTGAACAAAACAAAAACTGTATTCAGTATTGAACTTATGTGCTGAAGTAAAACAACCAGTCCATTACACACATCTTACAAAGGCACAGACACTACAGTGCATAAATACTGGCACAACGTACTAAAGCTCCAGAATCTGTAAAATAGCACAAACTGTTCCTCACTGTCTTCACTCAGATCTACGTTGTAGGGTTTTTTTATTTGTAGAGGCTCCTTGCCTCCTTGGTTGTACTACTCTTCCTATTCTTACACACATATCTTCTGATGGAACTGTTGTTGTTAGCAAACTTGTACATTGCATGTTTTACTGTGCCTTTTTGAATGGCCCAGCTGTGATCCCAGTCTGTGTCCCACTCTGTTGTGTCCAGCATAAATACTGTAACACAGTAGAGACTCGTTTTGAACTTCTGGTCCTAAGTGAGGTCTAGGACTTTAAACTACCTCTCATCATGGCTCAATTATTTGGCTCAATTCTGTTGCCAGAGAATGGCTTCTGTTTATGCTTATTCAGAGGTGGCAAAATGCATTGATTTTTTCTCCAACTGATACACGCCAAGGTTTTGGCTGCATTAAAAGTCAACAACTTTTAGTAGTGACCTACCTGGCCAGAGGACAGGGAACACAGAACAAGTTCATATCTACCCACAGAGGATTTCATGGCAACAGCCTCACTTTTCTTTATGCTTCCTGCCTCCACCTTTCTGTCATCCCCTGATCATCAATGTTGGCCTCTAATATCATTTCCTCATGCTGATTCTTTTCATTTTTCACATATTGTACTTGGTCAAGATAACAGAAACCTGACAATTTATTTAGTATATAAATAATTGTTGGGATTTTTATAGAACTAAGCAGTTGTGTAAAACATCTAAGAGTTCTTATCCAGGCATGGTAGGAGATTAAAGTCAGATACCTGAAACAGGCATGATGCTCTGCCATCTGCCCTATGCTTTCTTGGAAGGGTGCTGCTCTCATAGGATGGCTGGGCTGCACTCAGAGCAGATAGAATCATTTGAGTTGGAAGGCTCCATTAAAGGTCACCTAGTCCAAATCCCATGCAATGAACAAAAATGCCTACAGCCAGATGCAGTTGCTCAGAGCATGCACCTGACCTTGAATTTCTCCAGGTCTGGAGCTGCTGCAGTGTCTACAGCAAGTTTGTTAATGCAAGCTAAATTCAAGAGCTGCTTCATAAGTCATTCAAAGAATTCTGTGGTCAGGAACAGCCTCCAGCATACATGCTGGGCAGGTGAAATCCCAGTTTTGGCCATTCTTTTTAATATAACAGTCTGTACAAACTGAAATTCTCAGTTAATAACTATAGAAAAGATGTAACCCAACCCCAGCCACAAGTGCATGTTAACATTAGCAGAATAACACCTCTATGAAAGATTTACACTACTACACAGGTAATACCAACAAAGACAGGAGAGCATGTACGTGGCAATTCAAGGGATTTATGGTATTTTCAGATGGTATACAGTACGTCTCACTTAAAAGCATGCAAGAGTACTATGTCACTGAAATATTTAATTTAACAAATAAATAACTAGGAGGAGACAGAACACAGAGAGCCACATCCTGCCCATATGGGAAAGCATCCTGAAGGCCAGAAGAGAGGTGTGGTTGCCTCATGCCAGCTTCAAGAACCACTCTGCCAGAGCAGCAAAATGTTTCAAAGCAGGAAACTCAGAGCCATTCTCAGAGGTTTAACAGGCCCCACAGACATTTCCATCTGCTGCTTAAAAGGCTGTGAGCAGACTCTGCCCTCAGATGAGACATATTTGGGGCAGGAGCGTGTGCACTTGGTAACAGCAGCTTTACTATTCAAATAAGAAGTGTTTTTTCAGAAAAAAATAAAAAAAAAATAAATTATTGCAGTGTTTGTTTCTCCCAACACTGGAATGAATGCAGAACACTTCTGGATTTTTAAAGGAGTGGAAAGGAGAAAGAGAGCTTCTCTTCTTCTGAAACAGTTAAGAGCCAATTGCTAGGACACTCACCTGGAATGTAAGCTTAGTTGTCAAGCCACTCAGTATAGTATGAGGTGAGACTCAGCCTATCAATTGATATAAGGAAGTCAGGTGTCCTATGAAATAGGCATCATCTGTACTCTGTGAGAGACTGGTCAAAAGTCATCCCAGCCACATAGCTTAGGGGGATGTAAGAGAACTAAGATTTTATGTACATTTTAAATATATATATATGTATATATACAAATATATATATAGATATAGATATACACATATATAAAAAAGTGGACAGCTGTAGCAGCATGGCCTTTTCCAGCTCCCTCCCTGTTTGTTTTGTCCCTCTCTCTCTCCCAGGATAGACTTTGGCACAGCTACTCTGAAAGCCTGACAGTATGTTCTGCAGGAACACAGCTAATTACTTGGACACTAAGCCAACTTCCTCATTTTTGAGGCTGAGCAGGGAACACTTCTGTGTCCACGTGCATTTATCCCACTGCACGTATTTCTGCAAGACAGGAAGCTGAGGCAGCTGAGCTCGTCACATTCCTGAGTACCAAAAATTTCTGAGAAGAATCACTACAGTCCTGCAAGGCCATCTCATGCTTTGAGGTTGAAAGAATTGTCAAAACTCACCAGCCTCTGTACCACCAGTGACTCCTACAACCCATCTATAAACTAAATAACAAAACCAAGACACGACTTCCAGGGCTGCAAACACTGCTTTAGAAGCCTGTGCCAGGGAACCAGATGTTGCAGGAAAAACATCTGGGGTTTTTGATTGCCCTTAAAAATGAGTAGGAGGAGAATTGTGATGTGGTATGAAAAATAGCCTGCTGCATAATTTTTGGATTAATGACAAAATTATCTCTTTTAAAATACTGTAAAATGTAAGAATTTTAACTCATATAGAATGGCTTAGCAGTAAAAAAATATATATATAATTTTTACGGTGGCTAGAAGTATGGAAAATCATGACAAGCTTCCAAATATGACATACTTCAAACACAGAATCCAGAAGAGTTTCATAAAGATATTTAAAGAGGAAAATTTTCCTTTTCATCCACAAGCGAAGAAAATGAGGAAGAATGGTGGAAGGAGGAATGAAAATGGGGACAACTCAGTGAAGCAATCTATTGCAGTTATCATTGTACTATGTAGAAATCTGTTATAGTGTACAGTCTGGATGTTCCCTTAATGCAAGTCCTGAGGGTGTAAATCAAGAGTAGGCCTGGCCCAGGGGGCATTTTCCTACTTAACAATATTTTTTTAGATGTCAAAAATGCCCTGTGTTATATGCACACAAGGGAAAAAAACAGAGACCTACAAAGAGAAATGCAACAAAAACTTCCTCTCTCTCCTTCTGGATGGTGTTAGTGACAGCATGTGTACTGTGTGGCAAGGGAGCAAACACCACACCAAAGGTGCCTGTGGCCATCCCACATCCCTGGCTGGAGGCTGCTTTCAGAGAATTGTTCCCACCCTAGTGACAGCAAGAAATCCAAGCCTGTCCCAGACAGGTACCAGGGATCCAATGTATAAGAACACCATGCCTTGTGAGTTGAGTTAGTAGAAGCTGAACTATGAACATAGATATTTTCGTATAGCATAAGGTACTGTGAAAAATCAGCTCCTTATGATCTCCATTTGGACACCAAAAATCAATGGCTACTTTCATTTTATTTTCTCTGTTCTTTATAAAAAATAAACCCGCCAACTCCACAAGCCTGTGCTGAAAAAACAGTTTCACAGAGCAGTCAGGGAAGCCCATATGGAAATTAGTAATTCTGCCTTTAAAGCAGGGTTACAAAGCACGCAGCCACACACAGAACAGTGAGGCGAAAACAAGCCATGGGCTTTCTGCCTGCATCGTGAGCACTGCCCAAGCTGCTCCAGGAGTGCTGGAGAAGCCCTTTGGAAAAAAACAGAGTGTTTCAGCCATTAATAACCACATTATAATGTTTGCACGCGGGGGAACTGGCTCCAGTAACAAAGCGAGTCTCAGCAGTAGCACAGCCCAACTTCAGAAATTCAGCGTGCCCTGTTTTGTCATCCACATGTGCTGTACGCCAAGTTCAAAGAACCACACGGAGCAGAAAATAGTAGCTTCAAGTAACCTTTTCATCTGTGAGAAATGAACTTCTTCAAGAAAGGAACTACAGCACATTTTGCCTTCCAAACTGTTTTTACTTCTTCCATCTACTTGCTACAGCTAATGTTCAGTAAGGCATGTCTTACCCACCACACTCAAACTGAAAGCATCTTTTTAATAATGGAAATCACATTTCTTTAGTGGTGAGTATCTACTGTGTTTTTCTCATATTCTGGGAGCAGCTTTCCTTGCCATTGCCAAATTATCTTCTTTACCAAACTGATCCACAGAAATCTATATTAATGAATTTTCTAATTGGATTGTGTTGTCCAGCCTTTGGTTGTAGCATCTACCCCAGATATTGCCATGAATAGCATTTGCCTAATTGGAACATGCTCCCCTCCACAATTTTGAAAATAATTCACTATCTAAAGATGAAGACAGGAACGCAAGCAGATTTGATGTGTTCTACTGTGCTTGTACATACTTGCTATTTCCACTCACAATAACTGCTTGTCATCTTCCAGCAAGACAAAGTGCTTTGCAGCTACACATCAGAACTTTACTGCATTTTTCACCCCAGCAATACCTTAAGTGCTTTTGGAAACTTGAAACATACTCCTCTTCAGTTTAGACACACAAATACTTCTGGAAGTCTGTCTCCAAGTGACTCTTCTAGCTGCATAAGATTGATACTAATCTTGCTTAATATTTTCACTCAGCACAGAAAACAGAGGGATGATGATAAAATTTGCTAGTGACACAAAACTAGGGACATCCTCAAAACAGGAGATGCTGAAGAGCTCAAACAGAAAACTGAATGACTTTGAGAGCAATAGCAATATACTAGAGTACACGCAAAAGACACTAAGAACAAGGCCATGGATTTAAGGGCAAGTAACAGAAGCATCTGCTGTAAATTGGGAGAATAACTTCTGGAAACATTAAAAGAGTGAGAGACTCCAGGAACACTCTCTAAACACATGGCTCTCCTAGAGCTGCCAAAGGCTCAGCTATGAGCAAAACATGAACAAATCCTATGGCACAGACCTGAAATCAGAAAAAATGCTCATGTCAGTGGGTAGGTGGGCTACCAGCATGCTCTGTGCAGCTCAGATCAGATTTACTCAGGAACAGGGCCCGATGGTGAGAACTGGCTGCATAGAGAAGGCTGTTAGCACAGGCATTTGAACTGTTTCTAGAAAGAATCACATGGTGTAAGCTGTCATTCCTTGCAGCTGCAGAGGATCACACTCACTAGGTGGACATGACATGTGGTGGAGCTTGTGCTGTGAAATACTTCAGCTTCTGAAGAAAAAAACAACAAACAGACCTCTACCTGTGATCAATGCAATGCTAGTAATTCCACTAAATCTGTGCCAGCTTATAACTGCTGGGCGTCTAGGCTCTTGTGTGGATCGCCTGCATCTGTATTTTAGCAACAGTAAAATAAAAAAATGCTGTTAAAATCTTTTTGTAAATCCTTCCTGTTACAATGGAGCTTGGTTAAACTTGCTTTAGTAGCTTGAAGTAGAGCAGCCTCTAGCAGACCATTCATAACAGTGTTCTATTCCACTCAGAAAGATGGAGTTTCAATACAGAGCAGCTACATCTTGCATGAAAAAGAAGAAAAAGAAGAAAAAGATGCTACATGTGGTTGCTTGCGTAGTGCAGACAGGACATAACTGTCCTGGGAGACTGCCTGTCTCTTCCGATAGCATCTGTGTTCAAAGAGCAGAAATCTAGATGACAAACTCCTAGTGAATAAAATTCAATGTCACAAAAATGTACACCTTGAACTGCCACTGTACCTCCCTCGCTGTAACACAAATGCTGACAGGGTCATGCCTCCCAAGCAGGCCCGGTGCAGCTCTGCATGTGTTTCTACCTGATTGCATTTTATGAGGACAATGTTCATCAGCTCAATGCAACAAGTGAGGTGTGAGAGTTAGCTACTTTTCTGAGCTCACTCATGTTTACTTGTCATAAAACAGATGTAGCAACACTAGAAGACGTTGAGCAAATCCAAAGTAAACACCTTTCTTTGTCTATCATGGATGTATCTTTTGCAGCTGCTAGATGAGAGTAACTCCACCCTTTTTTACTGAACTTGAAGGAGGAGTATATTTCTGTTCTCACAAACAGTAACACTATAAAGAGTGAACCAACATCATCACTCATCAAGAGCAGGTGAAAGCAGCAGAGTATACCTTAGCCTTAGAGCCAGGCAGGCTTCTGTCCCATCCTATGTGTTGGTGCCCACTGGTCCTTTCCTGTGCTTTGAGGTAGACTTGATGAAAACTGACCTATCAAAAAAGTAAGTAAGATGGTATGAGTTAGGACCAAGAAACACAGAAAGAAGAGAAATGAGGGTGGAAGAGAGAACGAGAAGCAGGATTCGCATTTCAGCAGGTATGCGCAATATACTAATGGACCACAGCTGAAGGTAGAACCATGATCTTCAAAAGATCACCTGCACCTTGGCTCATGAGTAGGTGTTAAAAATTCTAGTGAGTTTTGCCATTCTGACAACTCCTAGTTAGGAAACCAAATCAAACACTCACAAAATTATTTGCAGCAGCTTAGATCTAAAATAGGTAAGTTAATAAATAAAAATGCTCTATCTTGATTCAAGCTATTTGCAAATTCTCTGCTACTACTGCTGTTCCTTTGATCCAAGGGTCTAGCTATCTGTAGATGTTTCCAGCTGATGAGAAAAGCTGTTGATGAACTGAGTTTTTTTGTTTGTTCGTTTTTGTTTTTTTGATGCAACCTTGTTCAGAAGGAGTTCACAGTACTTCCATTTCCCTCAGTGCGGAAAACCTGACAGATGACAGCACTGTGTGCCTGTGCTTTTAGCCAGCAGCTTAGCCAAAGTGCTCATACTTGCACCCCTCTCCCTCAGCCTACCTGGCTGTGCTGTCTTGCTGTCTTTCGTTTCCCCAGGCAAGATGTTATTTCCACTGACACACCCCAGCACAGACTCCTCAGAGCTTCCCCCAGTCACTGGTACGCCTAAGCAGCTTTTAATCTTCCTTCATTTGGATCAGAAAATATGGGTCTAACAGTCTCTTGAACTCCTTTAAGTGAAAGGCAATGATCAAACCTGATATGTAGGGACAGGTTTCTGAAAACAGTAGTACAGTCCCAGATAAAAATGTTCTTTTGCCATTTGCAGGCAGGGAAAGAGATAACTGCTTTTTAAATGCTTGTGAAAATGGAGACAAGCCTGTTGACATCCTCATGCTTCCTGGTTCATATTCAGTAGCAGGATGAAGTCAAAGTTCTCCTGTAACATTTTAGACACCTGAGTGCTCATTAAAGGGAAAGCATTTAAGAGACTCAAATAGCTGTTGTGTTTTCAGAAAACTGAACATAAGTAAATCTCTTATTTGTTAGCATCTGTGCCAGCACTGAAATGACTATTGAAGGTTTCAGCATTTACAGTTTAGTTTTTATTATTTTCCCACATCATTATTTCTATTAACAGTGAGTGCCTGGAAAACTCTCCTTAACCAAAGCTTAGGACTGAGTCCCATTTTCCAGTCTAATAATTCTTCTGCCAATCCTATTTACCCTAAAGACTCACCTAAAATTTTGTTACAGCTTCTATCCTGCTCTCTTCTGCCAAAAGTTTTTACTCCTCCATGCATTTAATAACTCCATGCATCTTAATAACTCCATGTCTCTGACTTGGCATCCTGATCTTTCAAATTACGCTGATGTTATCAGATGAGCAACATCTCTGCAACTGTCATAATCAGACTTCTGTAGCAACTAGCTTCAAAAAACTTTGGCCAGCAAGAAGACATCCATGAGAAGTTCTAGGAAGAAGTCCAGTACTAGGTCATAAAGAAGACCCTGCACCTCTCCTTTGCCTTTAGGATGTAAAGGATCATAAGCAATAGGACAATATCAGGGAAATTAGCTGGTGAAGGGTCTGGAGCACAGGCCTTATAAGGAGCAGCTGAAGGAGCTGGGATTGATCAGTCTGGAGAAGAGGAGGCTCAGGGAAGGTTGTAGTGAGCTGGGGGGTCAGCCTTTTCTCCCATGTAACTGGTGATAGGACTAGAAGGAATGGCTTCAAGCTGCGCCAGGGGAGGTTCAGGCTGGACATTTAGAAATACTACTTCTTTGAAATAATGGTCAGGCAGTGGAATGGGCTGCCCAGGGAGGTGGTGGAGTCACCAACCCTGGAGGTGTTAAAGGAATGTTTGGATGTTGTGTTGAGGGACATGGTTTAGTGAGAACTATTGGTAATGGGCAGATGGTTGGACTGGATGTTCTTGTAAATCTTTTCCAACAATGTTGATTCTGTGAAATTACTATTTACCTGCACAGTATGTTTTTAATAGATTCTTGGGAGCTCAGATGATCCTTGTTTATTTCCTTCCTTACAGTGAAGAAAAATAGAGCAACATGTGCATTTAATATACCCATCTCACACCAGTCCTCGTGGTTAGTGCCACCAACAGCTGAGATAAACTGACCCTCACCAGACTGACGCTCCTGTTTCAGCTTCTAAGGCAATCAGCTCTGTAGGCAAGGCTAGTTATGTTAGCTATAAGACACAGCCAACTCATAAGATTAATCTCTGTGGTTAGCAGAGCAAGCCAGCCAAATCTAGTCACTAGAAACTCAC
This sequence comes from Excalfactoria chinensis, assembly GCF_039878825.1. NCBI lineage: Eukaryota > Metazoa > Chordata > Aves > Galliformes > Phasianidae > Excalfactoria > Excalfactoria chinensis. The sequence continues at coordinate 43,664,770 of NC_092827.1, forward strand.
AAGGGGAGGATTTGTTTTAAATCCTGTCCTACTGAAGATTGTGTAGAGCTTTAGCCCTGAGCATCAGCCAGAGCCCATGGAAGACTGAAATTAACAGCCCTTCACTCTCTCGCTTAAGTATGATGTACAATAAGATAGGGTTCACTTCCTGTTTTAACTCAGAGGAGATAAGAGTAGAGAAAAAAAATACATCTTTTTCTACAAGAAATCCTTGACTATCAGGCTACAGCTATTTAGGGGCTGAGTAGAGGAGACAAAAGGATTGTTTCCAAATCCTGCTGAAACTTTTTCACTCTAAAAAAAATCAGGAAAGTAAGGATAGAGAGAAAAGAGTGAAAAAAGCAAGACTTCTGTGCCAGTGGTTAGGACCTTTATGTGAGGTATGTTTCAGCAAATCATTTCTGCTCCTGCAAGTGTTAAAAGTTGGATAAAATGTGTAAATTTCTCACTGAACCCATAGTGAGTCTAAAATATTTTTCAGTACAGCACTCTGTGAGCAAAACACTGAACAAAAGTTTTTCACTTTAGGCAATTAGCTTTCCTTTGCTACAGGCAAGAAGCACAGCCACCTGGATCCATGGATATCTCATTAACCTACAACAACATGTTCATGTAACTTGGCATTCAGTCATTCACATGGCTTTGAAAGCAGCTCCCTTAATGGCACGTACAAAAATCATTACTTATACAGGACCAAATTCTGTTCCTGGTCATGGCAGTTATTCTTGTATTTAGGCCTACTTGCAGTTCTCATACACTATTCAGTACATAAGAATACCATTAGTACTTAAGCCCTGGAATGAAATCGCTACAACAGCCTTATGCTCTTATCTAAAGGAAAACAAAACAAAACAAAAGAATATTGCTTACAGCAGGGAGAAAATGCGCTTGCAACAGTTATACTTGTGTGCTGTGAATGTGAGTGGTTTGAATAACACATTTGATGAATAAGAGCTATATTTCAAAAATAGTGTATTCCAGCTTACTAATCGGTGTGAGTGAAATGGTGGGAACAAAAATATTATGCTAATATGAAACCACTTCAAGAAAGAAATTAGAGAATATGTGTAGTTAATCTTCCACCCAAGAAAATGAAAGCATGAGAACAAACATTAACTTTTCGCAGAGACAGCTGATGCTGGTGTAAATCACTTGCACATTAGTATGTTATTTTCATTTAGAATTATGTACTGAGTGGCTTATATATCCTACAATTCCTGTTCAAATCTATATCACAGTAATAGCCATAAGCTTTGCTGCTTTCCAGAAATACAGTACAATGGAATTATTCTAGCAAGAGGGCTCATTTTTTGCTTTATAAGTGACTTCTACAGACAACAGATTGGAGTTCATTAAAAAGAGCTGATGAAAAGAGTAGCATCTTTTATTCTTCTTCTGTTTCTCCTCTCAAATGCCATAAGTGAAATGAAGGTAAGACAGGAGACATGGAGTGAAACTGTGGTTTCCAAGGCCTGCACCTGTAATTCAGGATGAATGTTCCACCCACCTGACATGTGGGGACATGTCAATATGGGGACACACTGATCTTGGCTTTTGTGTGCACTTCTGGAAAGAAAATACAAGCTTCTTTTTTTTACAGCAGTTATGACATGAGGGTTGCCCTGAAAGCAATACCTCCTGTTTTATTCTATTGGCCCATGCACTCAGAGGCAGATGGTGGCCCCAGAAGTAGTTTTTTAAACCTTTTTCCTAGTTAGTCCCCTAGGAAATATGATTCTCTTTTGCCCATTTTGAAACAGCAGTGTTTCAGCAGGGTCTTTTCCCTCCCTGGGCAGATGGTCTGAGATGAAGAAAGTGCCATGTGTGTGTCTATAGCAGGAGAAAAGGATGAGTGAGCATGACCAGAGGCATCAGGGTGCTCCTCTGCACTGGGGAACTCTAGGAGATCTGACAAGGATGTAGAGCATCCTCCAGAAAAAGAGGAATAAAACATGAGATTTATCACTACAGAGGGCTGATCCACAGTGGCCATACTAAGGAAAACTGGACTGTAAGTGGTCACCTGAAGATTGCCTATATCCCCTTCTAGAAAAGCAGGCCACAAAGAAATGAAGAAAAGCAGACAGTGAGGAATTGCTCTAAGGACCATGTTTATACATATGTATATGTAAACACAGATATACATTTATACGTATGCATATGTGTATTCAAGTTTATTTGTATTTATAAATACAAATTTTAAAGCAGGCAAGGTAATATCAAAATTGCTTGCAACTTCTTGCAGAAACAAGAGCAAACTGGAACATCTGCAGTTCGGCTACACAATTACTAGGAGTAGAGAACAAGTAGTTAACAAGAAAGGCAAGGTTCAGTGCCTGCTGTTGAAGAGGTGAAGCAAATGAAGCAGCATGTGCACTTTTTTCCCCCCCAAAAAACTCGTATTTTTGCTACCACTAGTTACCATGCTGGGGGAAAACGGCTGTCAGAACACTTACTACTGGGTAATCTAATATTCTCCAAAGAAACTTGCTAGATACTTCGAGGTAAAAAGTGGCAACCTACTACTAAAACCAATACTACCTCCTGCCTTAAAGATTAGTCTGTTTTGAAGTATAACTTTCTAACATATAAACATATACATATAATTTATTATTATTATTATTTACAGAATAAGTCTACCTTGAATAAAAAGCTTGTTACAATTTTTACTGATTACTACTGCTATGTTTCTATGTTTCTAACCTAGTTCTGATCCTTCACATCAGGTTGTTATTCCACATTACCATTTTTCAGGTAGCAGAAATGTTTACTACAGTGTTTCAGTTCTCACTTTCCTCCCATCTAACAAACTTATTTATATCCCTGAAACATACTTATCCATCCCCCCGTCTGTGGCATTTTCCAGAGCTCCCTTGATAGAATGTTCTGTGAAATCATATGAAGTATTTTTTTTTAATAATTGTTATCCAAAACATTTTTTTTTTAATTTTTCATTTTTATTGTTGCTGTTGTTTGGTTGACGTGGTTGCTCTGTTCTGTTCTTTTGTTAATCAAATTGTTTCATTAAGCAATTTCCACTTTCCCCCATCCTTCAACAAAGAATTTGCTTATTTGCGTCTCTATAAATGGAATCATTTCACTAATGTGGTTTATTGCACAGCCCTATTAACAGAATAGTAACAGCAGTAGACTGCAGATTAGACTGCAGACGGCTCCCCTACTTGAAAAATGTTCCATAGACTAAACTCCCTTGCTTGTTTTATACTCTTTGTCTCTGGCTAAGATGATTGTGAAGGTTAAATTAGACTCTGAGTGTGCCTGAACTATGTAAAAAAATTGAATTCAAATCAGTATTTCCAGCTGGTTCAACTGCCAAGGTGTTTCAGTTGCTAGAAGTCTTGCTGTGTTGGATGTTCAATTTAAGTTACTGGAGGCTGAAATTTCAAAAAACAAATTGCAAATCTGAGTTACAATTTGGACTGAAATTCCATAAACACTGGAATTTCATAGTTGAAATGAGTAGCTGTGGTTACTGGAATTATATTTTCACATTCCTGTTTGGCTGATCCAGTGACTGTAGTCTTGGTCATGTATTTTCTCTACTGAGCTGCTTGGGAATGTAGCGTTGCCCCTTCATGTTTCGGGGAGTAAAAAAGAGAGAAATCTGTTCTGCTTCTCCACATCAGCTTTGTCAGTTCAGGTTTCTAAACTGAATAATTGCAGTCACAAGAGTGACCAAGAAAGACCTCCAGCCTTGAGCAGGAGACATCCCAAATACAAGTCACTTTCTCCTACCTTCTATCTGAAGAATTGTATTATACTTCTAGTTTCTTCTATCTAGTTTATCTCATGGCTGTTGATTTTTCACTGTGATCATGTCAGAAAGTACGCTGCATAAAGCAATCTGATCTGTTATCAGAGAAAGGATTGCGAATAAATATAGGGAAATGGGCATTTCTTTTGTGCTCAGTATTCACAAGATCCACAGTGTATTCAGCTTTCATGGACAATATTAAAATCGGAGAAAATGCTGAAGTAACCACAAAATTTGTTTGAGGGCTGGTTAAAGTGCTTTAAAGCAAGAAACTAAAGCAATCCAATGTAGTATATCAAAGATTGGGAAGTACAGTGAATAAATTCCTTCATGAGTAGTTAACACTGAGATCTTTAATCTGGTGGTGAGAAGTGTACTAAGAACCAGAGGCTGAAAATGGAAGCCAAACAAATTCAATCTGGAAAGAAAATCCTTTTTCTCCTGTGAGAGGAATTAATTAACAGAGGAGATGCAAAGGGAGTGGTGGATTTGTTCATTTATTTATTTTTGATGTCTCCAAATCAAAAGTGAATAACTGTGAGGCTGTGTTTTTGCCAAACACCAGCTATTGGGCACAGTACAAGGGTCACTGGGTGAAAAGTACAGCTATGAAGTCTAGAGGAGGTCAGAGGAGAAGATCTAACCCTCCCTTCTGGCCTTAACTGCTATGAATCTATGAATTATCCTAGATTTGCTGGCATCTTTTAAGCTTGAAAAAGCAAGCCTTTGAGGAAAAAACCTGCTCATGATTCGCCTCAGGAAAATAATCTAGTTCATGCAAAGGAAACTAGATTGATCTGTATTAATGGTGTCTGGCAGAACATTTTCTTAGTTGCTTGCCAAAATTTTGGCGCGGGTTATATTGCCAACTTTAAGAAGTGATATGAATTGATATAAAATATACAAACAACTCAAAAACCTTCTCATGGGAGTGAAATATATATGATGAGCATAATTTCTTTATTTTCAGTTCCCTTGGGAGAATTCAAGAATTTGGCTCTCGACAAAGTGTAGCAATCATGCCTAAGCACTTTATAGACTTCTAGTGAGAAACTGCCAAGCCCTAGAGACTTGTCAAGGGCAGAGGTTGAATTTTAATCTTCACCACTGTCATTTCAACTGCATCTGAGCTCCCTCTTCTGACATTTAGATTTGGTTTTAACCCCTTAGAGGCACTGTAAATTAATCCCAACAGTCATAATCCCTGGAGCAGGTACTTCATGTGAGGCTCAACAGAGCGCTGTGGGCAGAAAGCACCTGAATAGTAACTCCCTCACCTGCAGGTCCATATTCAAACATTGCAAGCAAAGCTGTTTGTGATCCTTTCTCACTGATGCAAATACTTTTTTGCTTTTTGCTTTGCTTTTCTGTTGGTTTGTTGGTTATTTTCCTTTTTTTTTCTTTGTTTTGTTTTAACTTCAACATTTTTCTGTCACTGTTTGCAAACTCTTTCAGGGTAATGTTTTCGAATTAGTTTTAGGAAAAAGAAAGGCCCCAGATATTCAGCTACTCCTCCCTGATTTATCTCATCTGGATAGCCTCCAAGGATGCAGTCCAGGACAGATACTGAGACCCTAGTTTTAAAGCTTGCACAATGTTTAAGGGAATCAGTTCTTTATTATCCTCAGAGGTATGTATTCTTCTTTAATCTCACCACAGCTCCTATTGTAGTTTGTGTCTAAGCTGTCATCCTCAGAGGGCAACTTTTATTCTTTTTTAAATACCTAGACCCAGATATGAACAAACATCTCCCATCTTTTTGGCTGCCAGAGACCTGAGAGTATTTTTACACTTTCTTTTTCTTTTCCTTTAAGTTTGTGGTGATATTTATCCCTCTTACTACATTTTTTTATTTTTTGAAGATGTAAAGATTGTCTGTATAGTGTCTGTATAGTCATGCATCCCCTCAGACATCTTCACCCAAAGCCGTAAATCAGCATCCCCTCCCAACCTCTTCAGTATTAAGTTTCTTCTTAGCAAAGCTCTTTTTCTTCACTTTTTTTTTTTTTTTGAGTGTGAGGGCAAAAAAGGAATTTCATGATGATTACTTGTTCAGATTGAGCAAAAGAAAAAAAAAAGGAAGACTAACATCATCTTATTGTCATTTTCATGTGAGTTCGCACAATAATGCCGTTCCTATTTCATGCTTAGAAGTTTTATTCAAATTGGTATTCATCCAGATAAGGAGTTTTCTAGCATGTTAGAAAATGATCTCCTAGAGACTATTCAGTTTACTCAATAGATCTTGGGTGTGCCTATTTGAGTCCAAAGTAAGCTTGCCTCTAATGGAAGACAGGAGAAGAAATTCCATATGGTAGATGACTGTCATCTTTTAGGATACATCATCTGAAAAATATGATGATGGGCTGGAATCTGTGGAAGTGGTTTGATTGCTGCCAGTACAATCAGATATTAAAATCCCACTTAATACTTAGGCTGTGACTGAAAACCTGATGGAAAAGAAGGGTGTTCTTTATCAGTTTCCACAAGGCTTTTCCTATCAGCAGACCAGTCTTCTGACCATCTCATCTTCTCTCAGCAGTCCGGCTTGATAATACCTTCTTCCTACTATGAGTACCAGCAAAAGAGATGAACAAGCCACAATGATGGTAAAAATATCAAGAGAAAATGTTAATAAAACAGATGTAGAACAGCATATCAAGGCATAGCCTATATAGGAAAGGATGGCTTTAGAAGATTATTGAGACATATTTAATTGAGTTTGACAAATGCTGAGAATTTACAAAATATTAATAAGAACTAGCAGTCAATTTTGTGTGTACTTTCATTAAAAACTGCATTGTTGCTGTATTCAGACAGGTAAAAATTTTACCATCTATTAAGCTTTTCTAATTTCAATTACTTGTCTTTCTCTACCTATAAATACAAAAATAATTACAGAGTTGGAAATATACAAGAGAAAAGAATGAGAGGAAAAATGATGACTCTCCACAATAGTATGACAAGGTGTAATCTAGAGTTCTAGTGCTGAATAAGCATCTAAGTTGTTATTCTGCTGGCTACAGACAGTGAGGTTCTCCTCTGGCAAAAATATATGTTTTAGTTGATACCACAGTACCAAGTAACAAATATGAATTTACTTCCTCATCTTCTTTCTCTCACTTTCATTTTGACCGTAAATTTCATGCTGAACTGAAAAGTTTATCCGTCTGAAATAAAAACCAATATATTTGCGTAATTTTTTTAAAATTTCATTTTCAAATGTAAAAAAAAAAAAAAAGAAAAAAAGCTTGTTGCCAAAGTCTGCAACCCTCTTTTTTCAGATATATTGGCTGCTAATGACAGCTGTCTGATTACACACAACATATTCATAAGAAGTGGTGCCTTATATTTCTTGATTAGTCCCAGCTTCCTCTGGATTCTTCATGGCTGTATTTCAGCTCCACGAGCTACAAAGAGGTAGAAGATGAAGTTCAGACAAAGCTTATCCAGGCTCACCATTCTACCGCTGTGTTTTCTAACCCTGAGGTTAGCAGGGTTAGGTAGTCAGTGCTGAAAACAATGGCCTAATTGAAAACAATTCTCTAATCTGTAAAGCAGCTTCTGTGAATGCTGCCACAATTAGAGACACAGAATTCTGAGTGCAGACACTGACTCTCCCCAGCTCATTTGCCTTGCAGCTGGTATATTCAAGCACTGGCGTGACCTCTTTATGCCTTTCCCTCTCTATATTTTTATTCCTGAGTGTAGAGACATAAATGTATTATTATGTCTTCCATTCTGTGGTAACAATAATGATTATGCTTGAGTGTACTACACCAGCTATACAGGCAGGAAAGTTGTGAATGGATGCTACTTGAAGGTAGCTTCTGTTCTAAGAGAAGATAGTTCTGATTAGATGCTCTCATTTCTGTGCATGATTCTGAGACCCTGAACAAAACCACAAGCAATCTAATGCCAGAGCTCTTCTCTTCTGATGATAACCAGATACCTGAGAACTTACAATGTTTATTCTCTTGCCAGGGATGACACAGATTAGAAGAAAAAAATAAAGAAACAGAGTGGACAGTGCTTTATAGAACAGAAAATCTGAGAATAGTGACTGGCAATTTGGCAAGCTCTTGAGAATAATGAATTAGCAGAAAATATAAAATTATAACACCATACATAAACATTAAGCAAAAGAAAATGAAATTTAGTGTACAAATATATTCTCACTAATTAAAATGAAAGAACTAGGAAACAATTCTTAAAGAGCATTATATAAATAATTCTGAGTCAAATACACTGTCCAGATGGGAGTTTCAAATTCTTATAGTTTGTGTTGACTGTTTATATACAGGCATATGCTAAAAAAACTCATTGTGAAAAAATGGCAATGATCCTTGTGTAAACCAGCTGCAAGAGTGTATTCATTATGTTGAACACTCTAGTCTAACATTACACAAACAAAGACTCTGTTGTGATACCAGCTAACAGGACACAGCATGATCCTGCAGTGATAAGGGGGGATAAAATTTTCACTGTTTAGCTTGATGAGTTACTCTTTCCAGTGTGAAAATAAACAAAATGTATACTTGCCTATGTTGTCATCAAGCAACCAATGACTGAAGTTCAGACCTACAAACAACATATTAGTAAGGAGTTATAAATAACTAACTGGTCTAGTTAATACCCTCACAGTACCCTTGAAGAGTGTTACACAGAGTTGTAGAGAGGCACCTAGGCCTACAGTGCAAGGACAGATCTATCAGTGGTTGCAAACTAGGTATGAAGCTAGGTATAGAAATAATGTGTTTTTCTTTCAGGCCATTAGTAAACATTCAGAGTGGTTCCAGGGCTCTGAGCCCTGTCTTGGGAAGAACAGATCTAAACCTGAAAATGTCATTTTGTCTGAAGCCTCAGGAATAGTGCATTTATTAACAGTGGGATCTATATACAGTGCGCCACGTTGTTCTTGGGATGGGAGGAAGGGTGCTCAGGCAGTGGGCAAACTGAATTGCTGTGTCATGACTCAGTATAAATGGAAAAGGCACAAATACACAGGATCTCAAGCACATATAACAACCATTACATTCCAGTGCTGAGAACACATGCAAAAATATTTCTTTGAGAGGGAATGGCAAGGGAAATCTATGGGAGAGCCTTGAAATTTCTCCCAACAGAGAGGACTACAGAGGGAAATGCAGGACTCCAACCTTTACACCAGCCTCTTGATCCAGCAACATTTCTTAGAGACAAGGAAAGTGCATGACATGATGGTAGTGCTTGGGAAAAAGAGGTCTCATTTGGGAGCAACCATGCCCACCTCCCTTCAGATCCACTGCCTAAAATAAAATGTTTATGAATCTGCTCCTTGCAATTGCCCACTCTCCATGTTCATTCCATCAATGCCAAACTTGTGTTTCTCCAGCTTCTTAGGAACAGCTTCCCAAGGCTACTCCTACAGCCAAATACCCTGAGACTGGTGATGTCTCAGGGTGGTGGTAAATGGAGTTAAATCCAGCTGGCGACCGGTCACAAGTGGTGTTCCCCAGGGGTCGGTGCTGGGGCCTGTCCTCTTCAACATCTTTATTGATGACCTCGATGGGGGCATTGAGTGCGCTCTCAGTAAGTTCGCAGATGACACTAAATTGGCTGGGAGTGTGGATCTGCCTGGGGGTAGCGAGGCCCTACAGAGGGATCTGGACAGGCTGGAGAGCTGGGCTGAAGCCAATGGAATGAGGTTTAACAAGGCCAAATGCCGAGTCCTGCACTTCGGCCACAACAACCCCAGGCAGCGCTATAGGCTTGGGGCGGAGTGGCTGGAGGACTGTGTGGAGGAAATGGACCTGGGGGTACTGATTGATGCACGGCTGAACATGAGCCAACAGTGTGACCGGGTGGCCAAGAAGGCCAACGGCATCCTGGCTTGTATCAAGAATGGTGTGCTGAGCAGGACTAAGGAAGTCATCCTGCCCCTGTACTCGGCATTGGTGAGGCCTCACCTCGAGTACTGTGTCCAGTTTTGGGCACCTCAGCACAAGAAAGATATGGAGGTACTGGAGCAGGTCCAGAGAAGGGCAACGAGGCTCGTGAAGGGCTTGGAGAATCAGCCCTATGAGGAGAGGCTAAGGAAGCTGGGGCTGTTTAGCCTGAGGAAGAGGAGGCTGAGGGGAGACCTTATTGCCGTCTTCCAGTACCTGAAAGGTTCTTACAGTGAGAGTGGGGCAGGTCTCTTCTCACTAGTGACAAGTGACAGGACGAGGGGAAATGGCCTCAAGTTGCGCCAGGGCAAGTTCAGGTTGGATATTAGAAAGAACTTCTTTACAGAAAGGGTGGTTAGGTACTGGAATAGGCTCCCCAGGGAGGTGGTTGAATCGCCATCCCTGGATGTGTTTAAGAGCCGTTTGGATGTGGTACTCAGGGATATGATTTAGCAGAGGTTGGTTTTTTGTTTTTTTTTTTTTTTTTTTTAGAGATGGGGTACTGGTTAGGCTGCGGTTGGACTTGATGATCTTCAAGGTCTTTTCCAACCTGGATAATTCTATGATTCTATGATTCTATGTACTGTTCCTATGGCTTCAACAATTTCACCCTCCCTGGTCTTGCAGCAGGAGTGAACCCAATGTGTAATTCTACTAAAAAGGCTCCTAACAAATTTGCAGGCCAAGGAAGCAGAAGACGTGCTACTCTCTCAGAGAGCGATATAAACACAGACGATAGTGCAGTGTACTTCAGATTCATAAAAATCCAATTTAGAGGAGGTGATTTAAGGGATTGAGGAATATAGCTTGAAACTTACAGTGTTTTTGCTCTACTGCTGAACCCAGCCTCAGCCTTCCCAGGGACCCCAAGATAACACATTTCATCAATCGCCTGCCTGATTCCGCCTTCCCAAGATGGGGATAAAACTGTTCTTCCTCACTATGATTTTGTGAGGATAAAATCTGCTAATGACCACGAGGCATTCAGATAAGGCCCTAGAAATAGGGCATAAAATATCATCCCAGGCTACATTTCTGCCAATATTTTCATTTCCAATACTGCTTGCCATGCTGCTGTGCAGAAGCTTAGCTTCCATTAACACACTGCACAGGAGTAGCTGTGAGGCTGCATGCTCTGCCTCCACTAATCCTTTTTCCTCTTTCCTCGACTTCCTTTTGTTCGCACCAGAGCTGCTGAGATTTTAGACTCAAAGTGCAGCGTTGCCCTCTGGAAAAGTAAGTTTTGTTCTCCCTTCTTCTGCTGACATTTTGTGTGACCTCCAGGAAATCATTTAACCCCTTCGTTGTTCACCTGCAAAAAGAGAGCAAAACCATTTTCTTCGTTCAGTCTGCCAGTAGAAGAGAGTAAGCCCTCCCAGCTGCCTCCTGCTTCAGTTGCAGACAGTGGATCTTGTCTACAGCCATTGAACATCACTATAGTCATGACAAAGAAGAGAAGCAGATGACAGATGGTGGCAGTAATGCTAGGCTTCCAGCTGTCCAAAGCAGATCTCCCAGCTTTGAGGTTTTGAAGAGAAAGGTAATGCTTTCCACTCATTTCATTTCTACTTCCACATGGCTTTGGGCTGTAAAGAAGAGGGCACCCGCTAGAAATAACAGGAACCTACCCCGGAAGCACAGGCACGCGCATCTGCAGAGAGCTTCCTGCTGCCCTGTCCTCCCCATTCCTCTGTCTCATCTAATTGGGAACCTCATGCATGGGGCAACCTACCCATTCCTCAGTATTTGTCTGGTGGCTGCCCCCTGAGAACCTTTACTCTAGAGTTGCTCCTTCTACTTTAATAAACACAATTATTGTAAAAAGATTTGCAACAAGGTGAGGAGACTGAGACAGGGAGTGACAGATTCTGCTATGGGACTTTTAGACCTGGTTAGGGAACAGTTCTCTGAAAAGCAAATTTCTACAATTTCCATATATTCTTTTCTATAAATTGCCACTAAAAGTAGTCAGAAAATGTCTCACTTCATATACTAACCCTATGCTTTGAAGAGAACAATATCCACCTATGTAAGATCATTAACAAAGCTGACAAAAGCATAATACCCAAGTGCAACAGTAAATGAAGTTTTCAGTAACTTCTACAATATCTTCAATAAAACTTATTTGGAAACTAGAGCTGACTTGATTTGCTATATCAGAAACTGGCAAAGATGGTGATGATTTGACTAGTGAGCACTTTCCCTTTTGCATTTTCTCCTCATCCTATACATAAATTTCTTCAGCATTTAAGATCTACTAAATACTTAACCATATCTTTGTTAATGAAGTGTACCTTAAAATGTGTACTGAATTTACCATGTTTCAGAAATATAATGTACAGCTGACACATATAAACACACATGCTGAGTAAAGCAGAATTAAAAGCAAACTTAAGTTGCTCTTATCTCTGTCTGACTGCAGCAACTTTGTGATATTTCTAAAGGTCTGTGTGTGATGAATGGATTTGTGAGTCAATGCATAACATATGTTTGCATGTAGATATACTTGTAGGCAAATACAGATTTGCGTTTTGAAATACAAAGCTTAAAAACACTGATAGGAAGACTTCCACAATATTTAACTGAGACCACAATCTACCAGCATTTACTAGAAATAAAATTAAGAAATACTGAGTCTGAATGCTTCTTTTTTACATTCTGCTACTTTTCCTGAAGACTGGTAACTGGTCATGTACAGCTAGGAGTATCACACTGGTATAATGTTTGCAAGGAGCTGGAGATGAACTCTGTTCGATGAAACAAATGACAGTGCAAAGTATTTACATATAAAGAGATATTCAAGTAGCTTAATGCAAATGGAAACAAATATGCATACACGTAAAAAAATAAAATCAAAATTTCTGATAAAATTTGATAAATGTGGTGCTATCTCTACATGGCAATTTATGAAGGCTTGAGAAAGAGGCATAGTAGCTCACCTCAGACTTCATTTTAAGGCATTATTATTATACACCCAGAAATGCTTCTAGTGAGAATGCCTGGTTTTTCCTAACGCTTGGGGACCTTTTGTTCCATTAATAATTTACATGCCCACTCCCTCAACTCACCAACCCATGGGCATAAGGACACCCACTGGGGGCACCGAGATGTAGTTTCCCTCACCAGATTTTCTGAACAGAACTGCTAGAACCATCTCAGAAAACATCTAGCCCATGTTGGAGGTAAGCATTTTTTCCAGACTGAAAAGTATTGTCCCAAGCATTTGTCTGACCACAGCAACAAGCCAGAGACCATAGCCTTCTACCACCGGTCTGTCGCAATACCCAAGCAATATATATTGGGTTTCCCACACCAATTAAGCAAGGAAAACAAACAAACAAACAAAAAACAAACAAAAAAAAAAAAAAACCAAACCAAAACAAACAAACAAAAAAAACCAAAAAACAAAAAAAAACAAAACAAACCCAAGTTCAACAAGACTAAGTGCCAGGTCCTGTACTTGGCCACAACAACCCCAGGCAATGCTACAGCCTTGGGGCAGAGTGGCTGGAAGACTGTGTAGAAGAAATGGACCTGCGGGTGTTGGTCATTGCTCAGCTGAACATGAGCCAGCACTGTGCCCAGGTCGCTAAGAAGGCCAATGGCATCCTGGCTTGCATCAGAAATAGTGTTGTCAGCAGGAGTAGTTAGGTGATCATTCCTCTGTACTCAGCACTGGAGAGGTCGCATCTCAAGTACTGTGTTCAGTTTGAGGCCGCTCACTACAGAAAAGACATTGAGGCTTCTCTGGAGCGTGTCCAGAGAAGGGCAACAAAGATGGTAACAGTTCTGGAGCACAAGTCTTATGAGGAACGGCTGAGTGAGCCCAGATTGCTTAGTCTTGAGCAGAGGAAGCTCAAGGGAGACCTTATCACTCTCTACAACTACATGAAAGGAAGTTATTTGCTTCAAAGTGCAACCTGACAGCACTAAGCAGAGAAAATGTCCCTTCCTGTGATGGTAAGCAGCACTGTGAGCAGCAGGCTGTGCTTGCTGAGAACAGCTCCAAGGGATGCTGATACCACAGCATCATGCCACTATTGCAGGGCTGAGCAGCTGTAATTTACTGGTCCTGCTTCTTCTAGTCCTCAGATCCAGCCAAACACTGGATCTTTCTTCATCCCCACCAGAAACTGTCCTTATCCAAATCTCCCAATAATCCCTCCAGCCCTTTGCTTAAAAAGCTCAATAGTACAACAAGATGTTTTTATACCCCAAGACTTTTTTTAGTATAAATATAATTGAAATCTTACATTATGCTTTCCATAGAAAATTTTGCAGACTTGAATGCTTACAATTTGCACATTTAATCCAGACATGGTTCTATGTTTATTCTGTCTGAACACAAGTTTCTTTTTGCCACCAGCACAGGAGCTGAAGCCTGTATTAAGAAGAAGGATGCAGACATGCAGAGCCTAGAAAAGGTTCCCCAGAAGTCAGATGTTACCTGTTTTCTTTGGGCACTAGAAACCAAGCTGCACATCCAGTAAGAACTGTGGCTTTCCCATCATTTTTGGCTTGAGTTTTTCCTACCCTGACTAGCATGGAAGTGCTTCATGTTTGTTTCTTCCCTGCCTTCCAGAGCAGCAATGGCTGCATCCCAAATGCTATTGTAAGTACAAACTGCACAAGGCTTAAGAATGCAAAAACTTCCTGTGATTATAAATGTTTCATAAAATTCTTATTTAAAGAAAACAGTTTCACCATTTCTCAATACTGTGAGTGCAATATTAGGTTTATAAACATTTAAATGAGCAGATGCTCTATTAGTCTGTTTCAGAAATTTTTCTTTGTACATGAATGAAAAAATTTAAATGAAAATGATTATGAAAGAAACAGCGCTGAACGTAGCTGTATGAAAAGCAATCTAAAAATCCTGACAGAGCTAAAGGAAAATAAATGAAAGTGCCCATGATGTATAGTGGGTTAAGAATGAAAGATAAATTGTTCCTTGCATGTGCTGTGTTGAACCAGTTGTTGCTCCAAAGCTCTTTACAGGCTTTATGCCCGCACAGCAAGGGAGCTGCACATACTCCTGGGCAGTGCTGAGTAAGATGCAAAAAAGGGAACTGTGCCCGACCAGAAGAGCTGCCAAGATTAAAGCACCTCAGCAGCTTAAATCTGCACTTTTTATGTCCATGTGCTATCTGATAAGGCACCACCAGCACATAGAGGCAGGCCTGACCCCATAGAGCTTGCATACTCCAGGTAACTACCGATAAATGCAAAGAGATCCCAAGGGGAAAAAAAAAAAAAATAAAGGAATTCAGTGAAGTAACCAGGCATTGCTCTGTACTGGTGGGTGTAGAGACAGAGTTTTAAGGAAGCATATGAAGGAAGAAAATAATGCTCTTCATAAACTCAAGAGGCAAAATGGCTAAAAGTCATAATTGTCAACTTTGAAGACTGAAAACTGGATAGTAGAGACCGCAGTGCAGAATGATTTGAGGAGGATGCAAGATCTCAGCACTTAAGCATACTGTACATTTTAGGCAGTGCACCATGCCTGAGAGAAGAAAAGGGAGTAACTTAAATAAAAATGAGGAAGAGGGAATGAGAAGCTTTAAGAAAAGAGAACTATAAATTCTGTAGGAATAGCAACTATAAAAAGGGCATTTACATGCAAAGAAGGAAGAAATAAAGGTTACATCTGAAGATTGCCAAAATAGATCTAAGCCAAATGTAAAATAGTTTCCAGTAACTCAGATTGCTTGTGGGCACAAGAGTTGTGTGCTTTCCCGTGTTCAGAGAGCACCCAGAGGCAGGAGGGGTATGACAACTTATCCTCCAGTACATTCCCTGGGTCTCACATGCCAACCAGTGGAAAGGAAATAGATTGTGGGGGAAATTACCATCTGCTTTTGTCAATAAAAGACCATGTGTGTTGCTTGAGCCTAAACAGATTTAAGCTAGTCTTTTATAGCTGCATGGAGGAAATGGGAAACCTTACTACAGTGTGAGAAAGTGTAATTTGAAAGGAATAAACAAAAATTACTATGACACAACTTTTTCTACTCTGTATAGTCTCTAATGTAGTACCGGAGAAGTCATGGGAACTTATAAAGGCAGGGGTTCACATTAAACCTATGATTTTCTCAGCTTCCTAGAACTAATTTCAAGAACATTACTACAGACATTGTTTTCTTACTTTTCAGTGTAATTTGTACTGTACAGGGGGAAAAAGGATTGTAAAGTCTCTTTTTCCCATAAACATACAAAGGAGGCGTTTGTACTCCCCATGTACTGAAAGCGTGTCGCAGTCGTTGGTGTATTTATTCTTCCAGCACACACACGAGTTTGTATTAGCCTGAAGTGAGGACAGGTATAGCTGGAGCCCCACTGAAGATGGTGTGTCACACTGAATCACACACTGCCACTGCATGGCTGAGGTGGAAAGGCCCTGGTGAGGACTGTCCAGTCCAGGTCCGCTGCTCAGGCAGGGCCACTGAGAGCTGATTTCTGTGTCCAGACAGCATTTGAGCATCTTCAGCAATGAACACTTCACAATCTCTCCTTGACAATCAAGGTGAAGCAGACAAGCCTGTACTTCCCCAGATCCTTCTTCTTGCCCTACTGGTGATAGGATAGATAATTGCTTTCTTCCGGTCCGCAGGATCCTGCCCTGGGTTACTATGGCCTTTCAAGGACAATCAAGAGTATCCTTGTAGTGATGTCAGGCACTTCTTCAGCTCTCCTGGGCACATACCAACAGATCCCATGGACTTGCACACACTGAATTTACTTTAACATCCCTTACTCTGGTTCTCCTCAACCAATGGTATACCTTCTTTCTCCAGACTTCCCCTCTTGTCTCAGAGGCCTGATGTTCCTGAAAGCTGGTTTTACCAGTAAAGACTGAGGCAAAGAATCGATCACCTTGGTCTTACTGCACTATTTGCTACAAGGGCCCCTGTCCCATTCAGCAATGGGCTTATGCTTTTCCCAGTCTTCCCTAGCTGATACTGCACATAGATCTCCTTGACCCTCACCAGAATCAACTACAGGTCGGCTTTGGCTTTCCTAACCCCATCCCTGCACACTTAGACAGCATTTCTACATTCCTCTTGGATCACTTGTACCTGTTTCCAACTATTACATGCTTCTTTTTTAAGCCTGTGTTTAGTTAGGACCTCTTGTTTATTCATGTGGCCTGCCAGTTGCCTTTACTTGTCAGAGGCTTGATAGCAGCTTGGGAACATAGATATAGAAGGAGAGTTCAAGGCAGAAAATTTACATCATCAATGAAGGAAGTAATATAATCTGTGCTTACCTCCACATCTACTTCCAGTACTTACACAAGACATACTACAGATAATGCCCAGCACCCTAGTTCGCAGGGCAGATGTAGCTAAAGCAACTTACTCCAATCGTTGCAGAGCAGAATTATGGACACAAGCATCCCTGTCTTAAACTAGCTCTTTAGCCAATAGTCCCTCCTGTCTCTTGTGTTGAGCATATGTGCCATTCTAAATCAAACAAATGAATCTGTAATTGTTAGTCTATTTGTTTTAGCAACCCTTAATTTAATGGCCTGCAGCTTTTGGTTTCATAGCTGTGGTTTCTTGTAATACCAGTTAGAGAAATGACCTCTCCATTGTTCCAGTTGCTGCATACTCAGGAGTCAGTATGCGGATGCAGGAACATTTATACAGCAAATGGCTAAAGCTGCTATTAGGAAAAAATAAATAAATTAATTTAAAAATTACTAATTCCTTACACTAAGATGTTGAATCGATCTCCTCAACACACAGATAGTAATTTGTGTTAGCCGTTAAACTGGTGGCTCTCATCCTACTTATCCATATCACTCTAACAATTTGACTTGCTGTATAAGTGAGTTAGACTCTCCTAATGGTTTGCAGAGCCAGAGGTGCCCAGCCACGGCACCACATCTCATCTTAGAGCTCTTCTGTGCTCAGTGTTCCAGAAGTAGCTCCCCAAAGCATTCCCAGAAACACAGAGGAAGCTCCTGACTGGCTGATATCCAGAGCAATGATCTCAGCCCAATGCTTCCATGGGTGCTGAGCTACCCTGCTCATGGAGAAGATCCTATCACAGGCTGGGGTAGGGTCCATGGCACAGAATTCACTCCTACCCCTGCATGGAGCACAAGGGTGCAAGGCTGCACCAGCCCCACACTGCAAAGAACTGATTATCTGGGAGTCTGAGGGATGGGAGAAAAGGATATTGTGGTTGTGTATTGCAGTCAGAAGTGATCCCTGGGTGCCAATTTTTCCTCCAAGACCTAAGAAGTACAAACTGGCAGCATTTTCAGCAGAGCAAGGGCCTAAGGTAAGCCCTCTCCTGCTCCCAGGCGTGCACAGTGAGCAATTAGGTTGCAGAATCATGCTCTTTTTTTTTCTTCGTTTTTTTTTTTTTTCTTTTGAGCACTTACTATATAATTCCTCATGCCAAAGGGCCACTCTTGTTCATTTGCTGAACAGCTTCAGAAAGAGAAAATGAAAACATTTGTGCTCGTACTCTCTCACCCTAGAAATTCATGGGAAAAGCAGAGGGAGGTAAATGAAGGGATTCTCTTTTTCTTTTTTTTTTTTTAGGTGGGAATTAAACCCATGTTTCCTGAGCCCCACCATTGAGCTGTTAGATGAAAGGGGACTGCCTCTTAAGTTTTCAAAGGGGCTAACACACCTCACGGCAGGAAAGAGGTCAGCATGCCTGCTCCTGAGTGAGGGGAAGTACTTCCCAACAGCTCAGCATCAGGAATCCAAGACTCTGAGGCAGGCACAAATCCTTCCTATTTCCTATTTTAGATGGCTTTACATATAGCTGGGGAATAGATGATCTTTGATATCAAATCTGTGTCCTGCCAGCACACCTGGCAATGTAGATCTCATGCATTTCTGTGAGCTTTAGGGATACACTGTACAGTGTTTATTCTGGATATCTGTAGCAAAAGCCTTCTTGAGCAAAAATATTTTTTATTATTAATAATAATAACAGTAATAATAATAATAAACATGTACTGACTTAGCCTTTTGCACTTTGTGGCTGCACTGCATTTGTTCAGGTAGAGCAAGCCATAAAGCCAGGCCCAGCATACCAGCCTCCACCTATCAGCAATTTAGACTGGTGCTTGGCTTCCTCCATACAAGAGTCCTATGGAAAGGTTAGATGTATGACAGGTTGGATATCAGAGAGTGGCTGGAAACCGAACAGGCTCTCCAGAGCAGTGGGCAAGGCCCCAAGCTGATGGAGTTCAAGAAGTACCTCGACAATGCTTTCAAACGTAGAGTCTGAAATTTTGGTGGCCCTGTCCAGAGCCAGGAGTTGGACTAAATGATCCTTATGGGTCCCTTCCAACTTGGGATATTCTGTGATACTGTGGAAAGGAAGTTGTAAATTCTACAGTCTTTAGCCCTTCCCTTGCTTGTTTCTCATTTGAAAAAATCAGTTTCAGCTCACCCTGTGTCACTTCTTACTGTCACTGCGCATGGTGACAGTCTAATTCAAGTGTTCCCCGCTCTCACTCTAGCTGAAATTCATAAAAACTGGGCTGGCTTGTTGAGCAAAAATGCTGTAGCTACACAGAATTCATCATTAAATCACACCTGCTCTTTCAGAAAACATTATGAGGCATCACCTGCCTACGTCTCTCTAACGAATATCTGGTTATAAGGTATTTTTCGCTCAGATCAGTCCTCCCAGCAAAATGGAAGGAGGAATAGGAAAATAGAAGTGAACATAAATTGCAGAGAAAGGGGGATTGTTCATGGCAACGGTGCTATTAAAAGCAAACATCACTGGGACTACAGCTTACCTTCATGATAAATCAGGTTATCACCTGCATGTCATTGCTGCTGCTTGTCTGGCCACACCAAGAAGTACAGAAGCTAAACATACAGGAAATTGCTACTACCCCTTCCTCCCCACAAAAGAAAGAGAGAAGGAGAAAAAGAAGGAGAAAGAGAGAAAGAGAGAAAGAGAGAAAGAGAGAAAGAGAGAAAGAGAGAAAGAGAGAAAGAAAGAGAGAAAGAGAGGAGAGAGAGGAAGAAGGAAGGAAGGAAGGAAGGAAGGAAGGAAGGAAGGAAGGAAGGAAGGAAGGAAGGAAGGAAGGAAGGAAGGAAGGAAGGAAGGAAGGAAGGAAGGAAGGAAGGAAGGAAGGAAGGAAGGAAGGAAGGAAGGAAGGAAGGAAGGAAGGAAGGAAGGAAGGAAGGAAGGAAGGAAGGAAGGAAGGAAGGAAGGAAGGAAGGAAGGAAGGAAGGAAGGAAGGAAGGGAGAGGGGGGAAGGGAGAGGGGAGAGGGGAGAGGGGAGAGGGGAGAGGGGAGAGGGGAGAGGGGAGAGGGGAGAGGGGAGAGGGGAGAGGGGAGGAGAGGGGAGAGGGGAGAGGGGGAGAAGTTTTCACCTGGTGTAATTCTCTGAAATTGCTTATCATGAGATCAGCTGAAAGCCAAGGCATGCGCTATAGAAGGAGTGTAGCTGAAGAGCTAGAGCACAAGAGTGAAAGGAGCAAAGGACTGACACATGGTAACCCAGCCTGAGTGAAACTTCTGGGAAGCTGCAGCCAGAGAAACATCTGTCCCTGGAACTGACAGATGCAAAATGTTTGTAACTCCCCACTGCATGGCCTTTATCTCTGCTTTTCACCCATTTATTTCTTGATACAATGGAGCCCTGATGACCAACTTTTGCCTCTGAAATGCAGTTCTTAAAAGCAGGAGCAGCACATACCAGGGAGCAGTCACTCTGTGGTGCATTCACACCCTGCGTGGAAGCTGTTGTTTCTTGGAGTGATTGCTCCTGAGAGAGGGCCTTGAGCTGTACTGGAGTGCTTTTGCTTTTTACGATCTAAGGAAATTTTGTGTGGATTGGGTTGGATCTGTTGTTGTTTTTTCTTATTCTTGATTTATTATTATTATTATTATTATTTCCTTCCTTCCTTCCTTCCTTCCTTCCTTCCTTCCTTCCTTCCTTCCTCCCTCCCTCCCTCCCTCCCTCCCTCCCTCCCTCCCTCTCCCTCCCTCCCTCCCTCCCTCCCTTCCTTCCTCCTTCCTTCCTTCCTTCCTTCCTTCCTTCCTTCCTTCCTTCCTTCCTTCCTTCCTTCCTTCCTTCCTTCCTTCCTTCCTTCCTTCCTTCCTTCCTTCCTTCCTTCCTTCCTTCCTTCCTTCCCCAGCAGTAAGCAGCCTTGCTACTGATGCCTGGTTGGAAGATATATACATTTTTATTAGAGAGGAAAAAAACACTAACTGCATGGTACTTTTAAACATACAAGCTGTGTTAAGTTTCCAGCTTCGCAGCACACCGGACGTTCAAACAGTCTGGATCCTATTTAACAAACATTGTAGAATGTATTCAGTTAATAAAAGCTTGGCAAATATAGTAAAAGGCTTGTAATGGCTGGGAGTGATGTAAAGGTTAAAAGATTTGATAGCATCGTACCAAGCCCGAATGAGCTTGAAGGAACCAAAATGATGGGTCACTGAGAAATCTCATGATGAAATATTCATTTCTTGGAATCAGGAAAAGATGCAACTACTCTGTAAATCTGTGTTTAGCTTCAGAACTTGATTTTTTTATATATTTTTCAGCTCATGCAATCCAGTTCTCTCATTATCAGAGTATACAAATCAAAACAAGGGAGAAGTTTCCTCACTATTCCCAGCCTGATAAGAAAGCAAGATGTTCTCTTCTTTATGCTTATGTTACACTGTTTTTCCCTAATTACAAGCCAGGAGAGAGCTGCGGGAATGCTATCTATTGGTAGGGTCATTTTGTGCAGCTGCTGCCTGATTGGGCAGAGAGAAGCTCCCACGGCCCTGAAATTCCAGCACCTCTCAGGAAGGCCTGGACAGGAGAGGCAAAGCCAGGACTACCAGAACTCATGTGCCAGATCAGGATTCCTGTAAACACTGCGTTCCCACTTCCAAAACCGCCCTGAGATTCACTTTCCTTAAAGGCTTGTCTGAACGAGGATAAAGGTGTATTTAAATATTAAAAAAAAAAAAAAAAAAAAAAAGTCAGTGAAAAAAACTTTTAATTAACATGATTTCAGACCCGCAGTGTTGACGGGGTGTGTTGCATTTTAGCGCATTTGCCAGCAAACGTGTTAAAATAGATTTGTGTCCTGTCTACAGGTAACAAGTTGGGACAAGTTTCCGAAAGTTTCAACATTTAACTGGAATTAAAAGTGCTGATTGCTGTACTTTTACACTGGCTGGGGCTGGGTGTCACAGATGGGTTTTCTGGGGCTCTGAGAGCAGCTGTGAGGCACACACTCAGTATCAGCAAACGCTGCATCACAGGTGAACAGCTGTAGCTGGGAGGCAGAGGCTCAGTGGGTTTGCTGGGCAGCACCATCCTGACTTTCCATCAGCCCTACCTCAGCCCTCCCACTTCCCAACAGAAGAGCGTGAAACCAATCTTGGGCAAAGCATGCTGTAAGGAATCATGTGTGGAAGCGCTGCTGACAAACCAACTTTGGAGGTGCAGCGTGCAACTGGAGATCAGGCAGTGGACTAGGGTGAGGCATTGCCTTTGTTATGGCAATGGGAGGGAAACCCAGAGCTGCCCTTTCTCGTTCACTTTTGGGCGCCTCAGAGCTGCCCCTCAGTTGATGTTCTTAGAAACGTTACCACGGCACACAGGATATCTCCTGCTTGCTGATATCAACTACTTGCTGACACAGCTCTTGTTCTAGATGCCAAAATACATGTACAGTGGAGTCATTTTTTTTCATACGCTAAACCTCTGTAAGCACCTGGTATATCATTGGTCCTGTCAGAGAAACGCTGCAAGATGGTCACTGTGGGTCCCTTCCAACACAGGATATTCTATGATTCTATTATCTCTGTGTGTGGAAGCTGCTGCAGCACAATGGTGCGTTGCACACTCATATCTCATTAGTCCTGCAGTACATCAATCAAGGTGGGGTGTTGGTGGGTTTTTTTGTTTGTTTTGTTTTGTTTTTTCCCCTTTCTTTTTTTCCCCTTTGGAAGGAGATGAAAAGATCAAGAACTTAAGTGAAGTGCAAGATTAAGAATGAGGAATCTCCCCTGCAGGGTATCTGTTCTTGCTGGAGTCCTAAAGGTGTGGTGTGACAGCAAGCAGCCCAGTGGCTGCTGGGCCATAGGCCAGCAGCAGGGTTACATCTGGTGGTGGCACCTCTCATCAAGGGGTCTCTGTTAGAACAGAGCTGTCCAGGTTGCAATGCACTGGGACTGACAGGCAGTCTGTAGGTATTCCAGGCTTCTTGTTTGTCTGCTCTGGAGAACAACTTGAGGCTCTGAGAGTCCAGAATAATATCAAACAAAAACTTTTCCTTCTTTTTTTTTTCTTTATTCCAAAGTTGTAAAACAGAAATGGTTGAAAACCACACCGAGTTTGCAAAGCATATGCTGACAAAACTCCCACAGCTGCTCTGTGCAGTCTTTCAGTGCCACCGCTCTGAGATCCACGCATTGCTACAGCAGAAAGTGAATTTGCAGATGCCCACGCAGGTGAAATCCCGGTGCAGGTGGACGGACGGATGGCTTCTAGTGTTGGCTGTGAGGTCCTGGCACCTTAAAGGAGGTGTTCTTCGTGAGTTGGTATCTCGACTAGCGTGAAAAAGACAAAATAATTAGAAAAAAAAAAAAGAAAAGAAAAAAATCACGATCCAAACGAAGAGGGAGCAGCCCAAGCCCCGAGCTCGGAGTTCCCTCGGGAAGTGGTTCACGAAGATCTCCGCCTCTCCTCGCCTCTCCGTCGCGCAAACGCCCGGCGAGCAACCGCGGTGCCCCGGCCGCCTTCCCCAAGCGGGCGTGTTCGGGCGGGGGGGGAGGGTTCCGGCCACCGGTACGACCCCGTTCCCACCCGCCGCGGGGCCGCAGGTGACAGCGCCCGCGGGAGGCGGCTGCGGACCGCGGCACGGAAAACGCCCCAGCACCGGGGTAGCCCCGGGGCGCGGCGGCCCCTCCGCCCCGCCCCGCGGAGGGCGCGGGCACGCGTGGGCGCCCCGCGGGGGCCGCTTGTCTCTGCTCGGCCGAGACAAAGGGAGCGGCTGGCAGCGGTGGGGCCGGGCGGGGGGCGATGCGTAATGGCAGATGCTTCCTTTTGCCGGAATAAAAAAAACCCACAAAAAACACAAAAACCCACAATAAAAAGAAAAAAATAAAATAAAATAACCCCAACCCCCAATATTCCCTGGACCGATTCCCTGCAAATCACTGCTTCGGGGACGCAGCGGTCACACAAAGCCCCTCGGCACCGGGCGATCAGCAGGGGGAGGGAGGTGGGCAGCGTGGCCGGGCGTCCCCGCTTCGCAGCCCTTCGTTATGGGAATCGCTTCTCCCTCCGCGCTTATAAGCAGCGGGCGTGCGGGGTGCGATGAGCCGCGCGTTGGGGAAGGGCCGCTCTGACGCTGTACTGCTTTAAACGGAGGGGGCACCGGGGGTGTATGGGTGGAGGGGGGCGAAAGGGGGGGAGGGGGGGGGGGGTCGGAGAAGCGTTTCCCAGCGCGGAGCGATGGCAGCTCCGTACCCCCGAGAGAGGGAATCGGCGGGAACCGCCTCGACCGCCGCCGCCCGAGGGGAGCGCCCCGGCTCCGGCACGGCGGCACCCCCCGCCGGGGGGCTGCGCGCCCGCTGCTCCTGCGCGGAAACGCGGGGCTGGAAGTGGGTCACCGCCGAGGAAAATACTTTGAAAACACAACTCGGGGATAATCAGACAGCGGGGTTTAATTAGGGCCGCGGGCTGATCGCCGCGTATTTTATTCCGAGCCCGTATCGCGCGGGGGGAGGGGGCGGCCGCTGCCCGGCCACATCTGGCCTACAGACCCACTCCCTGCGCCTCGTGATCGCGTTTGGCGAAACCCGATCTACGTGGTTCAAATACCTTCCAAATTGGGGGCGATTTAACAATCGCGACCAATTAAACCTAAGGAAGAAAAGGAGGAGGAAGAACATATATATATATATAATAATAAAATAAAGAAAATCCCCTCCTTCCCGCTCCCCCCGCCCCGGGCTCGCACACTATCTGTTGCTCTCACGGCGGCACAGGGTGGGGGCGGGCGGACGGGCTCACACTCGTGCTCCCAGCTCCGTGCTCCCCGCACGCCCCGCACACCCATTGTCCGTGCCCGCCCGCCCCGCTTTATTTGGGTGTTTTGTTCGCTCCCCGGCGCGGAGCTCCGCGCGCCCGCCCGCTCCGGAGCGGCACATTCATTATCGGCTGGGGGCTGATTTCAAACCGCTGCCATCGCGGCTCCATTGTTCGCCGGGCGGCCAGGCCCCGCCCCCCTTTGTGTGGCGCGGCGGCGATTGGCCGGCGCCGGGCGGAGGGCTGCCGTCACCGCTCGGGAAGCCCATTCATCTGTGCACTTGGGCGTTGGACTCCGCATCTTATTAGCAACCAGGGAGATTTCTCCATTTTCTCCTTGTCTACAGTACGGCTACAAATCTGGGATTTTTTATTACTTCTTTTTTACTAAACTTGGGCTCCTTTTTTTTTTTTTTTTTTTTTTTTTCGCTCGACTTTTTTTTTTTTTTTCCTCCTTTTTTTCCCCCCCCCTCCCTCCCGTGTTGCTGCTGCCGCCGCTGCTTTTTTTTTGATCTCTTCAACTTAATTTTTCCTATTTTTTAATATATATTTTTTAAAAGAGGAGTGCATTATAATCGGTTCTGTTCTCTCTTTCTGTTCTCTCTTTTTTTTTTCCGCCCCCCCAACCCCAAACCCCCCTTTTTGGTGTGTGTGTGTGTCGCTGCCGCTGCCGGTCGCCCGCTATTTATACCGACTCGACGCTCTTTGTTTCCCCTCCTTTTGGATCTGTTGAGTTTCTTTGTTGAATAAGCCAGCATGGGTGCCCAGTTCTCCAAGACCGCTGCGAAAGGCGAAGCCGCCGCCGAGAAGCCCGGAGAAGCGGTGGCCGCGTCTCCCTCCAAGGCGAATGGACAGGTAACGAAACAAAAAAAAAAATACCTAAAAAAAAAAAAAGGAAAAAAAAAAAAAGAAATGGCAAAAAAATTAAACCTACTCCTTTTTTTAAGCCGACTTCGACGGACTCTCTTTTGCATCCTGTCTTAATTCCTCTTCCTTTGATACCCCCGGTGGCACGTTCGATGGAGAGAATGACGGGCAATCCTTTTATCTTTGCGACTCGAGGCGAAGGGATTCTTTCTTTCTTTGTTATTTTTTTGTTTTAATCACGGGTTTGGCTTCGAGTGATTCTTTCCTTTGTATGGTTGTCTTTCCTGCGTCGCGGGTGAGGAGGGGGTGACCATTTTTTTTTTAAATGTATGTATGTGTTTATTTATTTATTTATTTATCCGTAAAGAAAGACAAATCCCTCGTGTATTGCGAGCGTCCCGATGGCTTCTAAACGGAAGGATCTGATATCGCTCGGCTTTTCCGCTCGCTTCACCTCCTTCCGACGGCGCCGGGCGAGGGGCGCGAAGCCTCTGAGGGTGGACGCGCGATGCCGTCGGGGCTGGCGGCTCGGCAGCTCCCCACGGCCGGGTCTCCCCGCCGCCCCCTCCCCGCCGCACGCCGCCCGGCTGTCGGGCTGCCCCCCGCAGCTGCCGCCCGGGGCAGCCAGCCGCGCTGGCGGGCGCCCGCAACATGCAAATGGAGCGGGGGGGGCGGGGGGCGGCCGGTAGGATGGCGGTGGGGGCACCGGTGGCCGGGCGCGGGGCCGGGGCCGGGCGAGCTTTGTTCGCTTCTCGCCATCCCCCCGCCCCGCGCCGCGGCGGCCGGACGGGGCGCGCCGGGGGCGGGGGTGCGCGCCGCCGCCGCCGCAGCGTGGAACTATGGCGCCCCCTCGCGGCCGTCCCGCGGAGCTAACCCGCCGCTGGGGGGAGCGCCCGGTGCGGGGCGGCGAAGGGCGCGGGGAGGGAGGCCGGGCGCTCGTGGCCCGCGCCCCCCACGGCAGCAGCCCCCTCCGTGCCCCCGGTAACGCGGTCGCTGTCTTGCAGGAAAACGGCCACGTGAAGGTGAACGGCGACGCCTCCCCCGCGGCGGCGGAGGCGGGCAAGGAGGAGGTGCAGGCCAACGGCAGCGCGCCCGCCGAGGAGACGGGCAAGGAGGAGGCGGCCTCGTCGGAGCCCGCCTCCGAGAAGGAGGCGGCCGAGGCGGAAAGCACCGAGCCGGCCTCCCCGGCGGAGGGAGAGGCTTCCCCCAAGACTGAGGAGGGCGCGACCCCCTCGTCCAGCAGCGAGACCCCGAAAAAAAAAAAGAAGCGTTTTTCCTTCAAGAAGTCCTTTAAGCTGAGCGGCTTCTCCTTCAAAAAGAACAAAAAGGAGGCCGGCGAGGGGGCGGAGAGCGAGGGCGGCGCCGCCGCCGCGGCCGAGGGCGGGAAGGAGGAATCGGCGGCGGCCGCGGCCCCCGAGGCGGCGGGCGGCGAGGAGAGCAAGGCCGCGGCCGAGGAGGCCAGCGCGGCCGCCGCCGGCAGCGCCGAGGCGGCGAAGGAGGAGGCGGGGGACTCGCAGGAGGCCAAATCGGACGAGGCAGCCCCCGAGAAGGCGGCGGGAGAAGAGGCCCCGGCGGCCGAGGAGCAGCAGCAGCAGCAGCAGGAGAAAGCGGCGGAGGAGGCCGGCGCCGCCGCCGCCACCACGAGCGAGGCGGGAAGCGGCGAGCAGGAGGCGGCCCCCGCGGAGGAGCCGGCAGCGCGGCAGGATGCCCCGTCCGAGAGCAGTCCGGAGGGCCCCGCCGAACCGGCGGAGTAAGTGCCGCCGCCGCCCCGCGCCGACGAACTTTTCTCCCCCTGTTTGTTTGTTGGAGTGGTGCCAGGTACTGGTTTCGGAGAACTTGTCTACAACCAGGGATTGATTTAAAAGATGTCTCGTTTCTTTTTTTTCTCTCCCCGCAGATTTCCCATCTCAAATCATTCTGTTACCACCATTCCAACGGGCGAAGGAGGGCCTCGTCGCCTCCCTCCGCCTCCTTCCTTCTCTCCTTTTTTTTTCTTTGTTTTAATTTTTTTTTTTGTTTTGCATCAGTATTAAATATTTTTTTCTTTTTTTTTTCGTGATTTTTTTTTTAATTTTTTTATTTTTACTTTTTTTTTTGCATACTTTGCATCTTTATTCGAAACGTAAACTTTCTTTTGTCAAGTCTGTGGACGCGCCCATATAATGAAGGAGATGGGTGGGTCGATAAGGGATCTCGATGAAGTGATTAAGGGGCCACAGTGGGGAATCCGTGGCGCATCCATTGCCAAGAACGTGCCACGAGACACGATGTGAGGGGTTAGTCTTTTTTTAAAAGAAAGTTATTACGATGTATTTTGTGAGGCAGATGTTCTATAAGGTTTACAACACTACAAGTCTTGATTAAGAAGGAAAGGAAAAAAAAAAATTAAAAAATAAAAAATAATTAAAAAAAAAAAATCAATACCCAGATAAAGAGATCATAGTCTTAGGAATTCATTTAAACCATAGGAACTTTTCACTTATCTCATGTTAGCTGTATCAGTCAGTGATTAAGTAGAAATACAAGTTGTATAGGCTTTATTGTTTATTGCTGGTTTATGACCTTAATAAAGTGTAATTATGTATTACCAGCAGGGTGTTTTTAACTGTGACTATTGTATAAAAAAAAAAACAAATCTTGATATCCAGAAGCACATGAAGTTTGCAACTCTTTCCACCCTGCCCGTTTTTCTTTTGTAAAACTCGCAGTCATCTTGGACCTTTTGAAACACCGATTTTAAACTCAACCAAGCTGTGATAAGTGGAATGGTTACTGTTTATACTGTGGTATGTTTTTGATTACAGCAGACGACGCTTTTCTTTTCCAGTTGTCTTTGAAAATAAAGGAAAACTTCAGATGCAATGGGGTATTTTTATTTTTTTTTTTCGGGGTATTTTTTTTCTTATTTTTTTGTATTTTTTTTCCTTTTTTTTTGTGTAGCATCTTGTCTATCTTTTTTTTTTTTTTTTTTTTTTTTTTTGTAAATACTGGAGAAGCTTTGACCAATTTGACTTAGAGATGGAATGTAACTTTGCTTACAAAAATTGCTATTAAACTCCTGCTTAAGGTGTTCTAATTTTCTGTGAGCACACTAAAAGCGAAAAAAAAAAAAAAATAAATGTGAATAAAATGTATAATTTGGTCGTGTTTCTTTCATGGATACTCTGGTAGATTCAATGGGCTGCTGTTGCCTAAATTCGTAGAGAGAAAGAGATGCAGCTTGCTGTTGGTGCGAGCTTTGAAAGCTGCCTTCCTAATCCCAGGCTCTGTAAGGCTGTGCTTATAGCAGTGGGCTGGGTAAGCTGCAGCATTCCCCGGATCTAATAGGAAAACTGGAAGGCAGGCTGAGCACGCATGGCGTGTGATGTTGCTGTCCAGGCTCCATCTTGCTTTAAGACCAGAGGTATCCAGCACGTGAGATTCTGGCCTCTTGAGGAAAATGAGATGTAATTGGAATTGCCGAGTGTGGGGCGCTGATTTCTTTTTGTGTGCTGAGTTGCCTGAAAACCAAGCTCTTGGAAAGACGTCCCTGTTTATGTCTCTTAGTATGCTGTCCCTGCTTAGGTACCTAGACGATTAGCTCAAAAACTTTAGCCTGGAGGGAGAAAGGGGGGTATTAACACTGCCATTCTGCTCAAGGTAATTAAAAGCAATATTTTCTCTCTTTTATGTTTTTTGGGTTTTTTTCCTCAAGTGCTACTCCCAACTGCAGGTGAGTTAACGAAACAAATTCCAAGATTTGTCTATAAAAACAATCACTTGGTGCTTGCCTTTAATTGTTAGGCTTTTTGGCTAATATCCAGCATTTTGCTCAGGGCATATTATGCCTTAATAAAACGGTGGGCTCATGTAAGAAAAGCACTAGTGGTATTTTTGGAGGGTGGAAATTGATTCAAGAAAGTGTTGCTTCTAAGTTTATAGGAGGAAAGTTTAGTGTTACACTTATTTGCTTCCACCTAAATTTTCAGCGGAAACTCTTTGGAAGCAATTATGATTCATTTTATGAGAAAATGGCACGTTAGCACCTTGTTCCCTAAAGAACAAAGCCTAAACTGAATGAAGTATAGTAGATTTCCTGCTGAATGCGTACTTTATTTTTTCTTTTTCCTTTATTCTTTCTATTTTTTTTTTCTTGGTTCTTTTTTTTTTTTTTAATTCGACTGTCTACCATTTTTAACTTTGGCTTGTATGTACTCTAGTTGCCCTGGTATTTCTCTATAGCTTTAGAAATGTATTGAAACTATGCTATAATTGCTGAGGGACAAAAATAAATGGATGTAAAACAAGATCCTCCACACCAGTGTCATTCTTGGAGTACATGTGTTTGAAGTCTAGTGCATAACTGCTTTGCTAAGGGGTTTTTATAACATGGCTGTAAAAACCTGTTCTAAGACGCATGATGTCTTGGCCATAGAGTCAATGTCTCTTTTTAATAAATATATATATTTAAATCCAAGGATTCTTAAAGCGAAGTCTGAATTTCTTCTTCTATTTTATTTTTTTTTTCCTTGTCAAAATGTATGTGTAGAAATGAAGAAAATAATTGCTAGTAAAGTTCTTTTCTAGATTTTTTTTTCTGAACGTGCTCTACTGAAACCTCTTGTATCAGTTCCTGTGTTGACTGGTACTGTGTCCTGAGCAGCTTCCAGTTCCTGAAGGTGCAGGATCACTTCTGCAGCAGCCAGGCTCCTTGGCTGGGACTTTATAATTCCCTAATGTGGCTTGACCTACAATCACTTTCCAGATCTAATACCCATACAGTTTCAACAATAAGATCAGTTCTGTGGTCTGCTGTGAGCAGAACAGCAGACCAGTGCATGTTAGGATGGAATTCCAACAATGCCACTTTTCAGCCTTGTCATTTAAGAAGATGGGAATGGCTATGGGTCTGGAATGGTGGGAATGGAAGAGCTTTGTGCTGCCTCCTCCGGCAGAAGAATTGTGCCACGGCATCCACATCCCTGAGGGTCTGTCTGGTCACTCTCATAGAATGTGGGAGTGTCGTAGAATATCCTCATTATTTGTGAGGAAAATAAACAGTCTGGATGTTTATCGATGAAAACATGGTTAATCTTACCAAGAAAGTTTGATGCCTTTTTTTTTTTTCTCTTTACTACATTATGTGCTGTTATGCCGGGGTGAAAATACCAAGCATAGTGTTATTTCAACAGATTCAGAATTCAAATGCATATGGCTTTAAAATGTACGATTTCAAGCTGGTTTGCCTATCTTGTCAGGGCTGTCAGGGTTCTTTTTAAGCAGAACGTTGAGCTCTCTGTGAACAAAGTAGCTTCTGTTGTGTTGGAACAATGACATAATTTTAGGTAAAACACTGAAATCTCATTTTACCTGGATAGGGACTCTAGAGATTTTCTCATTTTATGTTTATTTCCTTAGACAGAGGCACCTATCTTCCTTGTTCGAGGTCAAAACTTGGTTGTACAAAAGTTCTTTCAGACTCCATGCCTATCTTAACTAAAATCTACACTTGATTTCAGACTCTCCAAATTGCAGTGTCTGACCTCGAGTACTTGAGTTCTGTATCTGGTCCTGGGAGTTAGAAAAGAGAAACTGTAGAAACCTTGCTTTCAGGCAAGGAAACAAGGCAAAGAAAAGAAAAATATACAGGGGGTGAAAGATGTTGAGTGTGGGCTTTGGCTCCTGCCTGGGGAGTGCTCACCTTCCCACCTGTGCGCACAACTAGTGTGTAAGAACCAAGTATCTCCATACCAGGTTTTGATTTAGCTGAGAATCTTGTTGATGATGCAGTGTTGCACAGAGAAGTGAATCTGGGAAGAAGCATTTTATTTTGGAACTTATTTTGGTACCTAATAGTGATTGAAACAGCCTACTCTTGGACTGTGCTTATGGAAGATTAGATGGCCAAAGGTTTCCATCTGCTCTCTTTGTTTTGCTTTTATTTTTTTCTCTAGGTCACAAGGCCTTTTGTGTGGCTTTTTAAAACAAAACATAGTAGAATACATGTGCCAGTCAGAAACTGTAATACCTATTAATGGTTATCTATGAAAGGAGTCCTATGAATTTAGTATTTATACTATCTGTAGAGTAAAAGAGTGGTATAAGGTCATCATTTGTGGTACCTAACTCGTTTCAGTGTCTGTTAGGTTTTGGTTTTAAGAGGTGTTTTCCACGATGGTGCAGCATGTCTGCTGGCAGCCTGTTTCCAGGCCGTGACAGCTGTTACACCACGCTCGGGTCACTAGCCTGGAACGAAGCAGGTAGTTTTCTTCCTGAAGTAAACAGCAAGTTCAAATAGTAAATTGTGGTTTTAACATACTGTTGTCAAAGAGGTTAATTTGCCCTCTCTACAATGGAGAGGACCTCAGCTAATTGATGATGAATGGGAACTGTTGCAATTGCAACTGAATCCAACTGGCCTGAGAAAAGCAGGCCTGGTGGTACTTGAATAAAGGAAAGCAGGAGGTGCTGCTGCAGTGAAGTACGCAGTTATGGAAAGTCCCCATTAGCCTGGGGTGGTGTGCTTCTAAGGCCTGCTGCCAGCCCCCCTGCTTAATCAGGTTCACTACAGCCAATCACACAGGAAAGCCTCCAGGCAGGTTTTTAATATCTCCAGAGAAGGAGACTCCACAACATCTCTGGGCAGCTTGTTTTAGAGCTCTGAAACATGGAAGCACAAGACTCCACTTTTGAACGCCTCTATCTTAGGATATGGATGTTATCTGACAGGGGTGATGTAAAGCTTCAGTTAAAATCTGCAGAATGTTTTGAAGTCTAAAAAGGTGTACCACAAGTACTATTTATACATCTTTACCTCTAGTCTTTGTTACAGGATGACATGTCTGTCCGGAGCAGAACTACAAAGATCCAGATGAAAGAAGACATTGCTGCTTACGGTTAGAAAAACCTAAATAAGATATGGGGAATATGAGCTCTCAAAGTTGTGATGAATTTAGATAAAGAGACACGTTCATCATTCAGTGAAAATAGGTGTGTCTTTGTGGGTTCTGGAGTTTTTGTTTGTTTTTGTTTTGTTCTTTTGGTTTTGAAGAAGAGAACCAGTGGGCAACTTTCCTAGGAGAAAACTGAAGAACAGAGATGGAGTGTTAAAATATCCAATACTGTTCCCATTCCACATCTGCAAGTGCAGGGAACAGTTACTTGTGTTATATGCCTTGTTACCATCAAGTAGGTAAGTGTGCCGGGACTTGGGATTCTTAGGTTAATTCTTGTGTATGTGATAACCTGTGCTAGAAGACAGCTTGAAAGATAGTATTCTCAGCCAATCAGTGCTGCTTTCTGAAGTTCTTTCCTGTACCACAGCTCATACTGTTGGTAATGAGGAGGGGATACCATCCAGGGAGACCTGGAAAGCTTGAAAAGTGAGTCCATGAGAACTCTGTGAGGTCCAACGAGGCCAAGAGCAAGGTGTTGCACTGGGATTGAGACAATCCCAGATGTGAGTACAGGCTGGGAGAAAAATCCATTGAGAGTAACCCTACCGATATGGACTTTGGGGGTCCTGATGTGCAAAAAGCATGACATGAGCCAGCAGTGTGCTTTTGCAGCCCGGAAGGCCAGCAATATCCTGGGCTGCATCAAAAGAGGTGTGGCCAGCAGGGAGAATAAAGTGATTGTCCTCTTATCCTTTGCCCTTGTGAGACCCCTGTGAGATATTGTGTCCAGGTCTGGGACTCCCAAAACAGGAAAGAGACGAGCTTTTGGAGATGGTCCCAAGCAGGGCCACAAAGGATGGTCAGAGGGCTGGAGCACCTTTCCTGTGAAGACAGGCTGAAGGGATTGATAGGAGGGATTGTTCAGCTTGGAGAATAGAAAGTTCTGGTGACACCTCTTTACGACCTTACACTACTTAAGGGGAGCTTATAAGCAGGAGAGTGACTGACTTACATGGTCTGATAGTGTGATAGGACAAGGGGTACTTGCTTTAAACAAAAGAGAAGAGGCAGGTTTGATGTTAGGAAGAAATTCTTTACTCAGAGGGTGGTGAGGCACTGCCACAGGCTGCCCAGAGAAGCTGTGAATATCCCTAGAAGCGCTCAAGGCCAGGCTGGATTGGGCCCTGGGAAGCCCTGCCCACCCCAGGAGAATGGGCTTTAAGATTCCTTCCCACCCAAGCCATTCTATGACTCTATGAAAGTATTTGATAGTTGCTCTTATCAGACACTGCTGTAATCAGAGATTAATTTTTGGACAAGAAGAAGCTGTCCAAACTAGTCTCCTGAATTTCACAGCTGAGTTTCCAAAAGAGGCAGAGAAAATAAGGTAGCTATGGATCTCTTGGTTAGGGAAATCATACCTCTTAAATAGCTGCAATAGCTCCAAGAAGTGATTTGCTAACCCTTTCTGGATTAGTTCTCTTTCTGGAACTTGGTATGTAGACCTACTTGAATATTTTAAATTAATTTGATAACATGAAAGCCACGCTTGCTATTCAAAGAAAACAAACTCTGTTGTGGAGCAGTTGGTAACAGGCTCCTTATTGGAGAAGAGGCCTTCTGGAGCAGCAAGTGAAGACCTGCACAGACAGGACCCTTATAAAAGGAAAGAGAGGGAAAAAAGAAAACATGCAAAAAATAAGAAATGCCACCACCAAAAAATATGTAAAAAAAACCCCACAAACAAATAACAACAGAAATGACAATGAAAAAAAAAAAAACAAACAAACAAAAAACAAAAAACAAAACAAAAAAAAAAAAAAAAAAAAAACAAAATAAAACTTCATGGCCTAAATTAGTTCTTTTCCTGACTCTCTGGAGCAAGCTGAGCAGGCTGTCCCAGGTGTAAAATGCTCCACCTTCTGTCTTTAACAAATGTGATTTAATTACTGTCTCCACTGGAGTGTGAAGCCTAGCCCCTTTTGAGAACCACTGAGGAAACGGAATCCAAAATTGATTAAGGTAACATTTATGAGGAATTAATCATTAAGCCAGGCACAAGCCTTACATTGCGGTTCAGGAGCCTGTCAAAGCAAGTTTACAAGACATCGTACCTCTGAGGAGAGCAGGAAGCAAATATTTTTCATTTTGATGGTGAAAAAATGACAAAAATCATGGACTGATACTCACAGGACTTGAAGGAACACGATTCCCCCCTCACCCTCTGGGTTTATTTTTGTGTACCTTACCTAATTGTTTAGTTCCTAATGAATATCAGGCAAGGAAATGTAAAAGAGTGGAGAGATTAATACTTGGAAAAAAATCTCTTGAGCTGATTTTCTGAATGTATTTATTTAGATTTATTTGAGTTCTTTTTCAATAATTCATTCTGCTGTGAAATACCTGGCTTTGTGAGTAAATGACCACATGGAAACAATGTCATTTGTAAACTTTAACAGAATTTTTAGAAGGGCCCATTTGGGCTTAATTCTTCTGTCACTGAGCTCTGTGGGGGTGAAGTTAAGCAGTGAAAAGTGCTTCTGGAATTCACCCTTAAATGTTGCTATTGCTAAGAGAACTATATCTGATTCTTCTGGGCCGTATTCACCCACATTCCGTCAGAAATGGAGCGTGCACAACAGGAAACTGATCACATTGGTGTGAATTAGGAGACTGAAAGTACGCAGGAGGACTCACACACGGTGCTGTCACAAATGATAAAATGATCAAAATGAAATGCCACTGGAAATTTTCTCCTGTTGTTATCTATTTAAGTGTTACACCCTGAAGGTTCATCACACCTCACTTCTCCCCTGCTGTTTCCATGTTAAGTCTATCTAACACTCAGCAGAGCTATACGTTGAAATGATGGTGCAGAAATTTATTTAGAGGCTCAAAGGGATAAAGTGTTGCCCAGAAAAGTTTGTTTTCTGCACAGAATTGTTTATTTGAGTGATCACTGATATCCACCAAACTCTGTCTTACCTTAGCAAGCTTTTGCTTTTGTGTTGCCTACACAGAAAGTTGTTGTTTCAAGATCACAAAGCTTCTGATGTAATTGCAAACTGGGAGTAAGGTGAGAAAGAAGGGGAAAATACCTTCACAGTGATGTTAGAATAGGACCATCAACTCAAATTAACTGAGAACAGAGATTCAGATCCAACTGTTCTCTATTTAAACCCCAGTGCAAATCTAATCTAATCTAATCTAAAGAGGCTTTAGGGCTTTGACTTGCATCTTGTTGTTGTTATTGCATACAAGTTATGATAGTCATTAGTTTAATAATCTTTGGATATATGGAAGCAAAAGCAAAACAGTTCTTCTGAAGTTCATCTCTTCCTAAATGCTTTACAGAAAACATGCTAGGTGTAATTACAAGAAGCAATACCTGCTCTGGAAACATTCTGCATGACTCTGTCATTTCAAGCTGCAGAACATGGAAGTGCTAAAGTGTTCCTGAGGATATCAGGAGAAATAAAATGTTCCTTATCTCCTGTGACAAAGATAAAAAAGAGGAACATGTGTAATGGAACTCTTCAGGAAAGCCATGAGTTCAAATGACAAACACAGTGGAGGGGAGCTAAACACAGGATGTTCCCAGCAGCATTCAACCGGAGCAACATAGGGGTAGGAAATGCACCATTTACAAGAGAGATTGGACATTAAAAAAAAATAATAAATTAAAATTTAGTAGGCTACATTTAGCATGCATCTGCTGTGTCAAAGGCAGTGTAACAGTAAATAGCAGTGAAAGGTCCAATTAAGACTGAATCCTGAAGGAAGAGTGTGGCCAGGGACTGTGTTTGAGCAGCAGCACAAACAAAAGCACGTTCTCATTAGGACTACTGCTAGGAAAAACTTACAGTGTGATGCTGGCTCCAAAGGTCCAAATTAAATATGAGGCTGGCTTGTGCTGGGCACTGTGTAAACATCGAGGAGACAGTCTCTGCTCTGAAAAAGCGCCCAGGCTAAAGCAGAAAGGTTAGGCAGTTTTACTTCCTACCATTGTTAAAATCTCATTTCTATTTGTCTTGGTCAAGATTATGAAGGGGGAGAGAATTAATTTCCAACTTCCTTTTTCTTTTTTTAAGATCCTTGTTTCTTTTCTAGTTCGTGCTCTTTGCTAGTTTCTTTTCTCAGCTCTTTGCCTTCATAAAAGTTGAACTGTGATTCCAAAAGGCTTCCACCCACATCCGAGTGGCCTGGGCATTTTCAGAGGTACAGACAGCGATGGGTATTTTAGGCAATAAGGATTAAATTAGATATAGTTCTTGAGTGACAAAAAATCACGAAGCCCGAAAACCTCAAAATGAAGCTAGGGCCAAATTACTGATAGCTCTCTAGTGACGCTTTGAGGCCGTTCTCGTGTACTGAAAGTAATCTAAGCTCTGCTCCTTCAAGTGGCTGCTCTCATTCTCTGACAGCAGTGTCTGCTTGGGAATAGTTTGGCTTTTTGGGAGGGAGGGAGGGAAGGATGGATGGATAAAAGGATACTTTGGAGATACAGTTTTGTATGCAGGTGTACGATTTGAAATTTTGAACTAGCTATTCATTTTTATCAATATATGGCCTCACCTTTATAAAATACTGACAAATTGAAGGACAGAAATGAAGGATCCTTGTGGATATTATTTCTATTAAGAAAGTGCCTTAACTCATTCATTTTTACAATTACTTTTTTGTGATTACTGGGAATATTAATAAGAAGTTTGTTCAGTCCAAACTGTATTTCAGTACTACAGATATCATAAGAAAATGTTTGCATTTCAGCTGACTTGCTGTGGAAAAACAAGAGAAAAACTGCTAGGAAATCAGCTCAAACTACTGTCTATCTATCTGAAACACTCTAGTTCTTGTTAGCCAGCTGCCCAATGAGCTGAAATGCATGTGTATGTTGTGCATTAAGTAATAACAATAACAAAAACAAACAAACAAAAAAACAGCAAAACAAAAACACATTAGAGATCTTTCGTGTTTATTTTCAGATGTTCTTGAAATAAAATGGCTTTACTAGTTTGTAAAATTAATTGTCTTCACTATCACTTCTAACACACTTTGCCACATTTGTCAGAGGCACCCATAAATAAAAAGTTCAAAAACTTCTCCATCTATTCCTCTAACATAGACAGGACTGGTTATACAGGCACTGCCTGATGATATTTTCACCATCATGTTGCATAAATCAGCTAAAGTGGTAAAAACACTTGTGGTTTGGCAATATTTATGGTCTCTATATTGCTAGCAGCATGTGGGAGCTATGAGAAGGAATTTCCCTACAATTGTTACAGCCAGTGTAACCACTGAGACATATAGCACTTGTTGCTACCAAGAGTGTTAAACCTGGATGACTCTATCTATAGCTTGCCAAGTGAGGGAAATAATAATATTTTAAAATAATAATTAAAAAATAGTAGTCAAATAATTCACACATTAGGAAATTAACCAAACAATTTCTGGGCCAATAGTGAGAGAGAGAGGTGGCTGGAGACTAAGAGAAAAGAAA
Source organism: Excalfactoria chinensis (assembly GCF_039878825.1). Taxonomy (NCBI): domain Eukaryota; kingdom Metazoa; phylum Chordata; class Aves; order Galliformes; family Phasianidae; genus Excalfactoria; species Excalfactoria chinensis. The sequence goes on from NC_092827.1 coordinate 43,702,754, forward strand.
ATGGAGGGACAGACTGAAAGACAATGAGACATGGGTGTTACATAATGATAGTACTGTGAAGCAAAGACAAAGAGAATTAAAGAGCCAAGGTAACTGAAACTGCACTAAAACAAATACACATACAGATAAATAAAGCAGCAAGGATTAGTCAAGATCAGCTTCTCAGAAGTAAAACACACCAGGCCAATGTAATTTTCTCCTTTGATAGTATATCCATCCTAGTATTTAAAGGGCACTCGAGATCTTGACTGCACTAATATTTTCAATTAGGAAATGAGAACCAGGAAAGTAGGTCCCAAGCAAAGTAGGTCCCAAGCAAAGTCAGCAGAGAAACATAACTTCAAGATATAACATCAAAGGCTTGCTGCCAGGAGGACTGGGAGTGCATAAACAATTTAGAAAACTGTTAACTTCTTGTGCTAATAAACTGAAGATATGATCCAAAATTAATCAGAAGTTCAGCAGAGAAGACATTTTGTTCAGAAGAAGAAGACAGGAACTACCCAAGCAGCAAAAAAGGGGCTGGGGTCTAAGTGGCTGCCCAGCACTAGTCTTCTTCACGGCACAGAGGCCAGGGTTCAACATTGCTGTAATGAGCGCACACTTCTAAGAAAGATGTTCTTTACAAGCAATCTTCAGCTGTATGGAAATTGCACAGGAAGGCAACATACAGACTTTACAAAGTAAAATGTGGGTTTGTGTAGCCTAACTAAGGAAAAGTTCAGAAGGCTATGAGTATAACAGAAGGTTAAAATAAGGAGACATCAGTTGCTCTTTGTGTCAGCTGGAGAAAGGACCAAAATAATTAGTATAGTTTGTGAGAAAGAGGATGTTGCTTAAGCTTTAGAAAAAGATTTCCAATTGCGAGCATAACTCAATGGTCTAACAAATTACGCAACAGGAAAGTTGTGGAAAACCTTCTTCCTTGTGAAGGTTTGAGGCTAGAATAGATAATCTGTAAAGGACAGTCTGTCTTTATTTTACCTTAATACCGGTGGTGAGCAAAACTACAACTTTCCTCACCTCTGTATGCTTGCCTTAGAATGTTAATTCAATGCAATGTTTTTAAAAAGGTCTTGAGAGACCAGGAAAAAGCTTTGTCTTGTGTTTCAGTAAAAGTTAAGATGGTGTACAGGAAAGGGAGGGTACAATAACAGTTGCCCAGAATTTACCTCACAAGATACATATACATAAACATCCAACTAAATAAAAATACACACGTACTACTCCTAATGTGCTTATCAGTAAGGAGTCTAAACAGAAACAGATTTAGGAAAGAAATCAATTGCTTTTAACATTTATTTTAGAAAATAATTGCATAATATTCCATTATACATTAACTATTTAGTCCAAGAAGTAGGCCATATTAAGTTAGGTATCATACACTCACAAAAATCCCTGTGAGATTTTATCAGTGTAAGATTTCATCAAAATCTGTAGCTTGTATAGAAGAAAGCTGCAAACAAAAGAGCACTGAATTATTGCCATTCATATTTCATGGCAAGGAATGCCAATAGGAATGCTCCAGTTCTTTGGAATTTTGCATGAACTGACTTGAATTAAAAGTCTGTGGTGACCAAGTTATCTGCTAAACACAGCAATTTACATATCTGCATAACACAGCTACAAATACAACTATATACTTGCAGTACTTATGTTATATACCTAGATATTGGTCTGCGGTACAACTCTATACAATGGCAAACACGTCCGTAACAAGCTATGGCAGTCATTTGTCAGGAAAAAAAAAACAAAAAACAAAACATTTTTAGTCAAAGAAAAAGAGAAATTCTCTTCATTCTTCACTGAGTTGTCCCTTTTGGACTAATCTTCAGCCACTAAAAAGACAATCTATCTTTTTCACCATTTGTAACATCTTTTTACACATATACACTATATAATTTTTTAAAACACATAAATATACACAGTCTACAAAGAACAGTAATAACTCTCTGAATTGACCACATTACAGCAGGGTGTGGGTTTCGGGGAGCACTGTTAGGTTTTTCGTCACAGTTTCTGTCATGACATTAATAGAATCATAGAATCACCAAAGCTGGAAAAGACCTGCAGGATCATCTAGTCCAGCTGTCCACCTACCACCAATGTTTCCCCACTAAACCATCTCTCTTAGTAAAACGTCTTGAACACCTTCAGGGACGGTGACTCCACCATCTCTCTGGGCAGTCCATTCCAGTCCACTGCTTTGGAGAAGGAATTCTTCCTAATATTCAACTCCTCTGGCACAACTTAGGCCATTCTCTCTAGTCCTGTTGCTGTGTAATATGTCATGGGTACACACTACTCTTTCGGCTCTTGACTTTTAGTATCTTCTCTTAGTTTTAACTCTCTCCTATGAGTGTAACTGGTTTTATTTCATGGAAAATTCAGCCCCCTCATTGTGCACACATCTTTTCATTATGCACTCACATGCTATAGTTAAACCCAGCCTGATGGGAACTGTGTTGAATTTCCACCCCTTTATGAGCAGTGAGTCTGATCATGGTGGAGATGGAGGTTCCCTGATCTCAGAATTCTGTCAGTCTGAGTATTCAGACCAAACTTCTTTTTCATCTTTTATTTTTCAAAGTATCAGCATTTCTCATTTATCCACTACAACAACCTGACTACACAGAGGAACATCACTTTTAGGTTTCTATTATGAGACCAATTTCCTCTTAAAACAAGGAAATGCAAACAAAGTGCAAAGCCAAGTTTCAGAAACTGTCAAAAATAGGAATGAAAACATAATTTGTCTCCTTTAGAAAAAAACAACAACTTTTTGTTTTTAATTGAAACTAAGATTGTTGTCATAAATATGAAAGTTTTTTTGTAATGTCCCTGCCTCAGCCAGTAGATGGGTTTAGGTAGTACCTACCCCTTATATGTCTGTGGTCCTCTAAGATATAGCTGTTTATGCAGTGGATCAGAAAATATAATAGTAATGCAGTGTTTCTCAAAACAGCACAGAATGATGTTGTTATCTCTTACATCTTACATACCTATAATCCAAGTAACAAAGTAGTAAGAAAAGAGTGAAAGGACTTGTGTGCTTAAAGGACTGAACCAGAGTCCCACAGAAAAGTGTTCTGATGCTGTCTCTGCTACTGGTTTATAGAACAACTATGGGCAAAAGATTAATCCACTATCATAGAAGTATTTTGTCCATTTTGTTTGGTTTTGGTTTCGTTTTCCAGATTGTCTGGATATTTTCTATTCTTATCTAACAAAATAGAAGCTATTTTGCTGTTTATAGGAACTGCTATTTAAAGTTCTCTAGACAAGAATGAAGAATGCAGAAGTCGTAGATGATTTGATTTTAATCTGCAGCCCTGTGCTGTAGCTCTGTCTTTGTAAGGGGGCAGACAGCACTCCCCAGCTTCACATATGGATTTGATGTCTAGGCATCCTTCAAAAGATCCAGAGAAAGCTAGCAACCTGTGAAGTTCATTTTCAGTGTCCTGTTCTCAGGTGTCCTCTTTAGCCAGTAGAAAACACAGCAAAAAGGGGAAAGGAAGGATAGGAGGGACTTACTTTCTATCTATGGTTTTATGTATTTATCTTTACAATAGTTGAGAGCTGGAGCGCTCTTGGGAACTGCTGGTGAGCTTAAACTTCTGGCTGAAGAGACCTGAATATTCATCTCAGAAGAGTCCTTGCCTCCCAGCATATTCACTTTGGTAAAAGAGAAGGAGCAGGAAAGGGGGTGGTTAATGTCTGCCTTACTGAGGCTAGCCCATTGGGTTCCAAGTATTAGCTACTTGGTGGGCCAGAGAATGATCTACCTAAGTCTTTTTTTTCCTGGATTTAAATAGTTGAGTTTAAAGGCTTGATCTTTTTCTAAATATGGGCTTTTTTCAAAGCAGGCTGTAAGCTCTGTAAGGATATAAAGAGGGTGTGAAGTTTTAGCGCTGTTGTAGCAACCTCAGCCTTTGTGATCATCTGACTTGTGTTTGTCACCTTTTCTAACATTCAGTCTAGTTTCTGTATGTTACTTCTCTGTTTCAGATAAAGAAACAAGCGGTGACCTCATATGCATGCAAAATGGTGTCCTTGTACCAATTTAATTAAGGTTTTCAGATCTGAGCTCAAACTGATTTCAGCTGGGGAGGAGAGCTGACAGGAGAGCTAAACTTCTTCACTTCTCCTGTACTGAAGAAATGACAACGCCGCCTTTTAAAGTCAATTGGCCTTCACAGCCGGAGTTCTTGAGAAACATATTCATAACTGAGATGTCATTAAAGATATTCTTAGTAAATGCATCCCTGACAAACTTATTTTAAACAAGGATTTAAAACTAAATTAAGAAAAATGGAGAGGGAAAAAATGAAAGAGGTCTACACAATATGCACAAAAATGACAAGTTGATTTAAAACTACTTAACTAATTTTCTTCAACCCAAGAGTGTTTTCTTGAACAGGCTATATTGTAAGCCAATACAAAGTTTTCTGGCTTGCCATTTTTTACTTAACTAGACACAGAATATTTCAACAAGAACATATGGAAGATATATATATATTTTTCACATTCATTTAGCTGGAGATATTTTGTTCAAACTTTTCTGACAGAATCCAAGAGTAAAACCAAATATGGAAATCCTCGGCCCTAGAAGAATGTAAGAAATTAATGAGAGGTGCTAAGTTGAAACTAAAATGAAAGTTGGCACCAAACTGCAACTAAACAGTCATTAGAATGGATTATTTAATAGAGCTGCAGCCATCTTTAGTACTTTGCTAAAAAAAATGGAAAAGAAAAAAAAAACATAAAACTCCCTAATCACTCATGAATCTTTTAGAGGGCAACCTTTCCAAGTTGGCTACTAGAGTTTGATATGTTACACCAGGCCTTTTAAGTAATGCCACTCAAGTTATACCACATAGTGTATATGTATGCATATATACAAATATATATATACCCACATGTCTTGCAGAAGATGGGTATTGTCATAGAAAGCAAATGAACTTGAGCTGCAACACTGAATAGAGCAAGCATGGCTGAAAATGTTTGATGGACAATGGAAATGGTAATGGTGAACGGCAGCTGTCAGAATAGAAAATGTGAAAGGCATTTTCCCACTGCCCTGTTAAGTCATGGCCTTATATAATACTACAATCTCTTCATAGTTTGTACACAATAAAAGTTCTATTTTAAAATTTGCTCTATGTGCCACGCTGTTGAATTGACATTTTTAGCAAATGACTTGTGCCATCTATAGTGAGAATGCAACTATACTTGTACATCACAGACTTCTGCAGCTGAAGTTGTTCTCCTCCCTACAGCAAACTGAGACCTTCAGAAAGAAGAACTTAGAACTTTTACATCAGCCCAGATGCTCAGAGTGAAGCAGGAAGCAGAGGCATGGCATTTCACACTGCTAAAACAGTCAGCAGAGCTCTAGTGTTAAGATAGGGTGAGAGTTAATGGCCTTAAGTTGCACCAGGGGAGGTTCAGGTAAGATACTAGGAAAATTTCTTCCCAGAAAGAGTGATAATGCAGTGGAACAGGCTACGCAGAGAGGTGGTGGAGTCACTGCTCCTGCAGGTGTAGATTGGGCACTGAGGGACATGGTTAGGGAGCATGGTGAGGATGGGCTGATGGTTGGACAAGGTGATCTTAGAGGTTTTTTCCAACTTCAGTGATTCTCTGATTCTGTGGAGCAACCACCAGAACACTGTTGCAGGAAGAACTCGTATGAGCTGATCCCTGAGCCTGTGGACTCCCAGGATCAGATGGATATCATCTACACCATTGCATCTGGCAGGCACAACAGCAGTAGCTGGAAACAGCAAAGCTCTGGGACCTCCCAGCCACCATCACCATGAGCTGCAGCACAACTTGCCCCAGCTGCAGAGCAAGCCATGGAATCCTGGGTGGTGGATGCTCCTGGATGCTTCCCAGGAAGATCTCCGCGGGGATGTGGTGTGCTGCCAGCAGTGTAATACAGCCAGGCTCCTTTCTGCTGTGGAGCAAAGTCAATTGGCTTTTGGCCACCTCTTTCACAGGAGCCCAGTGATGGACTAAGGGTTCCCTCTGCAGAAACACAGCTCTCTGGCTTGCTTGTAATTTGATCTATGGCTGGCAAGAGCAAATGTTGCCTTTACTTAGCAAAACACATAAAATAGCTCATATAAGAAGTAATCTTATTAAGGAAAACCCATTGTTAAATGCTCTTATGGAATTGAATGAATCATATTCATACTCAGAGCATTTCATTAAATCCCTAGCTCAAAAATATTTGTGTTCATGCCCCAACTACTAATTTATTTTATCTTGCTGAGTTTTGTTCAGGTTTTGCTATGACTGTCTGAAATAAACAGCAAGACTTCAGTTTTGTATCCTGTCAAAGACTGAATTCTGCACACTTTCTTCATGGAAATAATCTTGCTAACTTCAGCATCAGTACATGAAACCACTGCATGCAACAGGAGCAAGAACTAAATCTGATGTACAGCACTGTGGTGTGGTAAATGCTGACTTAAGTACGTTTAATGATATAATTGATGGCCTGACTGGTTGCTTTTCATTATCTTGTTCAGCTAAACAAACACATTTCAGAGCTCCAAAGGAGTCAGGCAATGTCCAGAAAAGCTGATTTATCAGTAACATACAGCCAAAGCTGTTTTGTACCCCTTTCAATTGAATAATCTTTCCAAAACTAAATAAGTATATGAACTACTTTGTGAAATAAATGTGTCATTTGTGCAATGAAAAACACATGGGTTGTAAGATGGTTTCTACTGCCTTTTCTCTTTTTTCCCTTCAGGTTTTCTATGTTGTCAGCAATTTGAAGTCTTTCAGAAATATCAGATTATAAATGATCCAGAAAACTTCATTAAAGCTTCTAAATTTTACCAAACTGACCATGCAAATTAGCTAGCATGGAAATGAAAGACCTACAGCGGAAATGCCACATCATTCTATTTGTACAAACTTAGTCAGAAACTGATTTTAGTTCCCTTTTAACTAAAAGAGCTCATTTCTTCTTCAAAATATATATTTCCCGTTTGAAAGTTCAAAGAAGCACCTTTCACCTTCAGTTGCACATATTCAAACCAACAGGTAAATGCTTATGTAAGAACTGCCTTTATTGTACATCAGCCACTTACACGAGAGTTCTTACTCTCTGAGATGCTTCCATTTTGATTTTGAAGAACAACCGAGAAACCTGAATTCGGAAAGTAAAGCACCTCTGACATATTTCAAGTTGGGAAAGTGTTCATGAAAATTCTCAAAGTCACAGGTCATTTCTTGAAGTGTAGGTCATGAAGTTTAATTGTCTGCTAAGAGAACTGGACAAATCAAGCTTTTTAAGATTAAAAAAAAAAAAAAAAAAAAAAAAAAAAAAAAAAAAAAGAGCAAACTCCAGCTGTTAGGCTTGAGGAAGATAAAGCTATTCACATTTTGTTATTGCATACAGTGAAACACACTGCTTAGTATTTCAAACAACTGCTGTGTTAAATATAACTCTCTCTGATCATTTTTGAAATAGAGACAGTGTCATTTTTTAACACTGCAGAATAATGCAGGCAACGAGATCTGAGTTATTAGATGGGTTCTCTGGATCATAAGACTTGTAATAATTATCCTTCTCAGGAAAAGTCTTTTGTTTTATAAACTTTGAGACTGAGGCAAAGCAAGAAGACCACGTGTGAAGTATTGAAGATGTTGTGAGAGAGCAGCAAAAGCCAGCAAGTTATCAGGTCAGCAATCCCATCAGCATAACTCTCTCCCTTGTAGTTAGGGGTGCCCAGTTGCAGTCTGGATTGTGGTGCCAGAAAGTGTGCTCCATTAAGGAGTTTTACTCATTGATTTGTAGGGTGCATTAGAGTGCCACAAACAAGTCCCTGTGGCACAGAATTTGAGCCATCTCACTCAAAACATCTGTCCCAGAGTTCATTATAGCATCCCTTAAGAAGGCTCTGTGCCTCTACATCTGCTGTATGTTTCTGCCATTGGACCTGCTCACAACCCTATTATCTACAGCTTATCTCAGTGATTTTTTTTTTTTTGCATCCACATTTCCTCTTTCCAATTGACTACTGAAAAAACAGGATCCCAAGCATCACTGAGGGTGAACAAGAAGGGGTTAAAATAGATGATCTGCCCCCTAGCACCACGGGAGGAACAGCAGTCTGCCCCTTACTCCTTAGGTATCTCAATGTCTCTTCACAGAAGACCCTGCACTCACAAGTTATTTGGCTTCAGAGGCAAGTTCCACTTCCCTAGCTTTTATCCTCGGCTTGTTCAGCCTAGAGAAGAGAAGGTTCTGGGGAGACATCATTGTGGCCTTCCAGTACTTGAAGGGAGCTTATAAACAAGAGAGAGCTTATAAACCAACTTTTTACATGGTCTAATAGTGATAAGACGAGGAGGGATGACTTTCAACTTAAAAGAGGGGAGATTTAGCTAAGATGTTAGAAAGAAATTCTTTACACAGAGGGCAGTGAGGTGCTGGCAAAGGCTGCCCAGAGAAGCTGTGGGTGCCCCATCCCTGGAGGCTCTCAAGGCCAGGTTGTATGGTGCCCTGGGCAGTTGAGCTGGGAGGTGACAGCCCTGCTCATGGCAGAGGTTTGAGGTCCTTTCCAACCCACACTATTCTATGATTCTATTATTCTGTTCCCTCTTTCACCCCTCCCAGATCTGAGTTTTGGGAACAACTCTTCTCCAGAGAGCCTATAAACCCACCAGTGTTTATAGCAATTCCCATCTTCTAGATACAGGGCATGAAAGGGTAGTGGCTTCATCCTGCATGGGATAAAAGGGTGGGACAGACCTAAGGGCCTTCCCAAACAGCAGTTAGTCCAGAGGAGATGCACTGTGAAGTAAAAAAAACAAAACAACAACAAACGCTATTGTTGTCAAGTGCAAACAAATTTTATTGGCCTCACACAGAGAGGCTGGCAAGGAGTAAGCTCTGAAAGCCAGTCCATTCTTGATAGCCTTCCAGGGACTCTCTACTCCACTGGGAGACTATAAGAGAAGAAAATGTGTTCACACAAGTCAGGCTTTCCAGATAGGCTCAGCCTACACTGCAGCGTTCACAACCAGAAACTGTTTTCACATAGATAGGCCACCCTTGTCCATTGGAGCCATTTGGACACTCTCAGGAGTCCATTCAGATTAAATGCACACAGGGATCCTTCTCAAGCAGTGACAGTTTGTTAACCTTAGAAAAAGGGTTAAATTTTGGCCTGGCTCATAAGGACACCTGGAAAACAGAAAGTCCCCATCCTTCTAAGGATAACATGTCCTCAGGAACAGAGAAAACAAGAACAAGTGCCAATAGCCCTTCCCACCATGCAGAACTGAGCCACAAACCCAGACAATAGGCTGTCTGTCCATGCACTCACTAAAAGGCATCTGTTATTACAGCCTATGAAAACATAGACAGGGCACTCTGCCCCTAAAGATGAAAGCAGCCAAAGCTAAAAAGCCCAGAAAAAGAACTTTACATCCCACAACAGTCCTATAATACCCTTCCTCTGATCCCTGTACCCACCATCTCCCTTGCTGCCTTGCTTCTAGCTCAGAGGCTCAAGGCAGGGCAGCGCTCTGCCAGCCCTCAGGGAGCTGCAGCCTCTCCCACCAGTGTCTCCCACATGGAGAGTCAGTGCCAGCTGCTCCTCACAGAAAAGCTGTGGGTCTCTGCCTTCAATATATCCCAGTTTCACCTCTCTCCCTGCTGCTTGTGATCGCCAGAGACCAAGGTAGTTCCTCGCTAAGTGTACTCGCTCATGTCCTGGGGAGTGCCTGAAGGCCCATGTAGCACCTACAAGAGCTTGGGCTTTCACAACAGCAAGGTCTGTGCAGTTCCTAACCTGGCTGTGAGCATACAGTGTGGAAATGGACAGCACAGAAATATGTTGTTGAGGGACAGTGCAAAGACTGTTAGTCTCTTTCTTTGTGCAGTGAGTCCTAGAAAGGAAAAAATAAGTGAATCATCTTTTTGGCTATGGCAGCTTAACAGCTTAGAGCAGTCAAATTGTCTACCTTCTTGCAGGAGATGTGACAGCTCTAAGTGCCAGCAAGCTGCATTCCTGTGCTTTGAAGAGCAGACTTATAATTCATGAGCAGCAAAACCTAGAGGGAGCTATAAAGGCTTTCTCAAACAATAATAATTAAAAAGAAACAACAGCTACAGCCTCAATTATACGTGGAAGCTTTGGATTTGTGGTTCTGAGTATTTTCACATGATAGAAAGCATCAGCTGAGCCAGAAAAGGATGTCACAGGCCAGATGTTAGAGTGCACTATAAAAGATTTCAGTCATTGCCCAGAGTCAGGCGGTCTTGGCTGTGAGCAGACCCACCCTCGGGTCAGGGAGGATTCCTCTGTGCCTTCCACAGTACAACCGCACACAGGCAGAGTGGCAAAGGCAGACAGTGCTGCAGCCAGCTTCTCCAAAACCTGATAGCAGCAGCCAGCAGCCCTCAGGGTATGGCTCTGCATGCTGGCAGACCAGAGCAAGGAAGAGCCTCAAGATTTCTTTCCCACCTTTCTTCCTCAACTTCTTCAGTTTGTACAAGTTACCAGTTAGTGGGTCTCCTCCAGTCCAGTCTACAGGAGATAAGAATCTGCAATAATTTTCAGTGGGGAAAGACTCCAACACTTGTCAGCATTCAAAGTTTTTCTCCAGAGAAATAATGGGATTGCAGACTTTTTTCTTCTCCAATACAGTGTTGAAAATTTATCAGGCCAACACAAAATCCTCTCAGACGCTGTTCTCCTTGTAAGGGCAAATGGCCCTTGAAAATGGGGGCTTCAATCTATCAAATGGATACAGTTTTGTTCGAACAAGTAGTTTGTTGGTGGTTTACATGCACAGTTGAGGGACACATAGATGCCTATCCTTCCTCTCTCCTTTTTAATGTTTAGCCTACCTGTTACATTAATGGTGCAACAGGCTTTAAGATGAATATATTCTTCATGACTGTGCAAAGGCTTATCTTCATTTTCCTAATGAAAAATATGCCTGCCAGGGAAGTCTCTCCTGCCTCTCCATATAGTCTCCACTTCTCTTCACCCTTCTGCAAAAGCCCATGTAATCAAGGCTGAATATTAGGAAAATTTTCTTCTTAGAAAGAATGGTGAGGCAGTGGCACATTCTGCCCAGGGTGGTGGTGGATTCACCATCTCTGGAGGTCTGGAGGTGTTTAAGAAACATGTATATGAGGCAGTGAAGGACATGGTTATTGGACATAGATGGTTGGACTAAATGATCTTAAAGGTCTTTTCCTGTCTTGATGATCCACTGATTCTATGATTCTAATGTCCACTTTGGTCCCTGAAGAGATGTCTTTTATTTCTTTGCTCCATCTTTTCCTCAGAAGCAGGAATTACTGTGGGAGAATGAATGGTGAGATCACTGTGGTTCTTCCAGTATCTAGTCTCCTTCCTGCCCCTTGGTCAAAGTAGATAAAATAATGAAAGATATCAATGCCTTTGCATCTCTGCTGGATGCTGATAAACTGGTAGCTACTTCTTAAATATCATCAGCCTTACTGATGAGAAATAGAATCAAACCTGGACTATGCATACTTCATTTTGGTACAACAAATTTGTGTCAAAGTAAAAAGAAGGTAGAAAGCAGTGGTGAACCAGCTCTTGCTTGACAGACATGAGAGCTGCCAGGCAAAGGCAAGTTTTGACGGGGCTTCATCTAGCTAAGGAGATAAAGGATAATAAAAAAGGGTTTTTTAAGTACATTAACAGCAAAAGGAAGGCTAGGGAGAATGTGGGCCCCATACTAAGTGAGGGGGGTGTTCTGGTAACGGGGGATGCTGAGAAGGCGGAAATACTGAACGCCTTCTTTGCCTCTGTCTTTAGTGAAAGGGCTCTCCCCCAGGAATCCCAGTCCCCGGTGGTTGATGAGAGAATCTGGGGAATGGGAGATTTCCTTTTAGTCAGGTAAGAGGTGGTCCGTGAGTGCTTAGGAAACATTAATGTCCATAAATCCATGGGACCTGATGGGGTGCACCCGCGGGTGCTGAGAGAGCTGGCGGAGGTTATTGCTAAGCCGCTCTCTGTAATTTTTCAAAGGTCTTGGAGAACTGGGGAGGTGCCTGAAGACTGGAGGATGGCCAATGTCACCCCAGTCTTCAAAAAGGGCAAGAAGGATGACCCGGGTAATTATAGGCCAGTCAGCCTCACCTCTGTCCCAGGGAAGGTGATGGAACAGCTTGTGCTGGATGCCATCTCCAGACAACTGGGAGAAAAGGAGGTTATCAGGAGTACTCAGCATGGGTTCACCAAGGGGAGGTCGTGCTCGACCAACCTGGTGGCCTTTTATGAAGATGTCACTAGCTGGGTGGACGGGGGGAGAGCGGTAGATGTAGTCTACCTTGATTTCAGTAAGGCTTTTGATACGGTCCCCCATGACATCCTTATAACAAAGCTGAGGAAGTATGGGATAGATGAGTGGACAGTGAAGTGGATCGAGAATTGGCTGACTGGCAGAGTGCAGAGGGTTGTCGTTGGCGGTGCGGTGTCTGGCTGGAGGCCTGTGACTAGTGGTGTCCCCCAGGGGTCTGTGCTGGGTCCAGTCTTGTTCAACATCTTCATCAACGACCTTGATGAGGGGATAGTGGCCACCTTCAGCAAGTTTGCTGATGACACGAAGCTGGGAGGATTGGCTGACACGCCTGAAGGCTGTGCAGCCATTCAGAGAGACCTGGACAGGCTGGAGAGCTGGGCAGTAAGAAACCGGATGAGGTTTAACATAAGCAAGTGTAGAGTCTTGCATCTCGGTAGAAATAATTGCATACACCAGTACAGGTTGGGGGAAGACCTGCTGGAGAGGAGCTCTGCTGAGAGGGACCTGGGCGTCCTGGTGGACGACAGGTTGGCCATGAGCCAGCAGTGTGCCCTTGTAGCCAAAAAGGCCAATGGCATTCTGGGGTGCATTAAAAAGAGCGTAGCCAGCAGGTCAAGGGAGGTGATCCTCCCCCTCTACTCTGCCCTGGTGAGGCCTCATCTGGAATACTGTGTCCAGTTCTGGGCTCCCCAGTACAAAAAAGACAGGGATCTCTTGGAAAGAGTCCAGTGGAGGGCCACAAAGATGGTGAAGGGCCTGGACCATCTCCCCTACGAGGAGAGACTTAGGGAACTGGGTCTGTTTAGCCTTGAGAAAAGAAGGCTGAGAGGGGACTTGATCCAGGTTTATAAATACCTGAGGTGTGGGAGCTATAGTGGCGAGGCTGGTCTCTTTTCAGTAGTGCGTGGGGACAGGACTAGGGGCAACGGGCTGAAACTCCAGCATAGGAAGTTCCGCACGAATGTGCGCAAGAACTTCTTTACGGTGAGGGTGACGGAGCACTGGAACAGGCTGCCCAGGGAGGTGGTGGAGTCTCCTTCTCTGGAGATATTCAAGACCCGCCTGGACGCCTACCTGTGCGACGTGGTGTAGGGAGCCTGCTTTGGCAGGGGGGTTGGACTCGATGATCTCTAGAGGTCCCTTCCAACCCCTATAATTCTGTGATTCTGTGATTCTGTGATTCACCAACATCCAGGCCATCTGGCACCTCCTGCACCCACATTTGGCACTGCTGTCCTTCTGCTGTTCTCACCTCCAGCAGACAACTTAGGTCTCAAACAGAGCAGAAAGTTCTACCTTCCCAGTTCTACCTGATCTCTAGGGACAACAGAAGTCCTCAGCAGTTTTGCCTCTATATCTGACTTTCCTCCGTTTCCTAGAGAAGAGAATTAGAGTGATTGAAGCATTTATTCTATTTTTGTGAGGCAGCACTCTGTTTTCCATCAGATTTTTGCAGACAAAATCACAGACTTCCTCAGCATAGCACAATCAGAAGGAGTCCTGTCCTCAGAGTCACACCACACACAACGCCTGCTGAATTCTGCATATCAGAGACACTGCAATTCATAGCAGTGATTTGTTTATCTGGGAAAACTGGATACAGATACCTGTGATTCCCAGATAATAAGCTGGACATCTCAAATTCTACCTAGAAGAGCTTCTCATGTTTTGATGGAAATTTAGAAGTTCCACTAAGGATCTCAAACCACCTCTGTGAAAAGCGGAAAAAGTACCATGTATTCCTATTTTTTCACATCTCAGTTTGTTAGTAGCTTTCTCTTTATTAATTTACCTGATTTTTATTAACCTGAAGTATTTTGAAAGCACTATACTATTTCTAGGCTGCTTCTGTTGCTGCTGTTTACTGAGGAGACATTTGACACAAGGTAGAAAAGGTAATTAAATCCATAAGCAATTCTTTCCAGCTGTTGACAGCATCCTATCTTTATCCTCCAAATACAAGAGAAACATCAGTTAAATCTACATTTCTGGGAAGAAGAGGATTACACTTTCATGACAAGTATTCAAAGTCTTCCTAAGAGATAAGAAGACCTAAAAATTAGCTTTCTGCATGGATTTTCATCTGTAGTGTAAGTATTCGCAGGTCTGAAGCAGAGTCAGTATGTAGTAGCTGTGGTTCCTGGGAAAGCCATATCACAAAGAGGTGAACAGGACATTTTTGAGACAAGTTGTAATATCCTACAGCTTGCATGGATGAAGAAGGTAATTACAGATGTAACGTAGCAGTTTGCCAGGCACAAGGCAGTCTAGGCATTTCTGCTTTGGAGTATTTCTGTGACATTCAAATAAGAAGCAACCTGCCCATTGACTGCCCCCTCCCTGGCAGCAAGGCGTTCTGTAGCTGTAGTGCTTCATGTACTGGCTTCTTGCTGCCAGCTCTGTGACTTGCCTAAAACCTCCAGGTGTAACAAATCCTGTGCACAAGTAATTCCTGCATCCACAGAGTCTGGATGACCCAATTTTCTGTCTTTTGTTATAGTTTACATTGTAGTTGTGGATGTTCCTCAAGAGGTAATGTTAGGGAGCACCTTAATTTCTTTGTTTTCAGTGACTCTGCCTAGCCTCTCAGGTGAGCCATGTGCAGGATCAGATGATAATTATGGTATTAGATGCCAATCTAGATTGCTAATATAAGCAAAAGTACAGTAAAGAGTCTCACATATTCAGGCAATGCTGTCTGCTCACATTCTCTTCTCCTCCCTTCTGATACTATTTCCATTTCTGCACACAATTCTGCTGTCTATTTTTTTTTTTTTTTTTCTGCTGAAATAGATGTTTTCAAATCTGGGAGCTGAAAGGCTGAAATTGCTGATATTCATGGAACTTGGAAAGACCATCCAGGCTGAAATTGCTGCTCCACTGGTTCCACACTGCCAAGCCGCTGCATTCCATGCCTGGGAGCCAAAAGAGCTCCACGTCTGTGTCCCAGACGAGATTACTGCATTCTCATTGGGAAGATAATATTGCTTGGTATGTGTCCATAAGGGAGAACCTGAGCCCTAAGAGCGTGAGAGACACTGAGAGATTTCCCTCACACTTAATGTAGCTGCGTTTGCTAATTACCATTTAACTCGCATAATGCTATTTATTATCCTAGGACTGAATAGATGCAACCAAGATCAAAATTGGTTTCTTATTAAATTTCTGCAGCTAAGTGAGACAGAGCTTCTAGTCCCAGAGGATGGAGAGAGCATGGCCATGAAAACAAAAGAGTAAAAGCTGGGCTATTAAATTGCCCAGAGAAAAATTTTAATTTTAATTTTTTTTTTTTTCAAGTCATACAAGGACAAGGGGATGATGTGCATAAGGATTAAGAGATTGAGACTGATCAGAAAGAAGAAGAGCATTTAGTCCATCTCAATAACTTATTATCCTGGAATCACCATTGCTGGAAAAATATCTGATGTGAGCCTCTATATTTCTGATGAAAAGTATTTACACAACCTGCAATGATAAAGCCCATTTCCATATAGCTCTACCAGTCAAGAGTTCTCCACTTTGGCTAAATTTTCTCTGCTGCTCCTTCAACCTCGTTATTTCCATTCTATCTTCATTAGCAAATGAGTGGAATTTGCCTGTGGCCTGTTCTTTCAGTGTCTCTTAAAAAATAAACAATCCTGTTCACTTCTGCTCTCACCATCAAAACAAACCTTAATTAGGAGGCAATTAAGGTTGCTTAAGCAATATGCCACCACTACAACAATTGAAAGGATGGACCTTTCCAGCTAGCTCTGTCTCCATTGTTTTTTAGCTTGTCTTCTCTGGAATACCTCATCTGCATCTACTTGTCAGACCCCAGCAGCTTTCTGCAAGACCTTTCAGACTTTGACTAATGACTCTGAGGAGGTGGTATTACTGAGCTGACTGCAGTTTTGAGCTGGTGAAGATGTGAACACCAGTCATCTTTGAGTTTTACTGAACAGTTGTTGCTTCAGCCTGTTATGCCAAAGGACTGAAATTGCTGATGGCCCCACATAGCTGTGTTGGTTAATGTTAGTAAAAATTGATAAGATTAAGCTGGGTAGAGGAACAACTGTTTGAAATTCAGCAAATTCAGTCATGAAAATTGGATATTTGGGGGTGGGGATGGGGGTAAAATAAAACCTTTTACAGGGAAAAATGGAACTAATACTATGAGATTTTTATTTTATTGTTTTTATATTTAATAGATTTATTCCTTCCTTTGTGACCATTTGATGGCTACATAAGAAGTTTTTGGCAATAGAGACTCTCAGAAAGCCTGTGCTGCTGCCACTGGGCAAACAAAGAAATGACACTGTGACCACAGCTTTGAGCTAAAGTCACTAAGGAAGGACATTGTACAGAACAGAAGTACTAATGTCCTGTTCTGGATCTGTTCCTGAAAAAGACTGAGCTTAAGGCACAATCTCCTTTCACATTTCTTACGATTTTACAGGTCTGCAACCCACTCTGCAGACTGTCTTTCCAGGAACTGATCCTCTGAGACCTCTGGGACCATATTTAGACATCCTAAATTCCACCTAAGTTTCCTCAAGGTGGTGCTAAGCAGCTTGCTGACAAGAAACAGTAATTTCAGGAGAAGGCTGGAATTGAGGCCACCTGCATGTGGCTGATGGCCCTGTAGGTGAGCCTTACTAACCTTTAGAGAAGGAGGTGCTTTGACATTAGGCACTGTGAAGCCACTTGATATATTGCCTCCTTTCTTGTCAGATGTCTAGCATGATAGGGTATAGACTGCTACCTGCCTAGGTCAGCTTTAAAATAAAATACATATCTCATAATCTAAAGAAGAAATTTCTACAGCTGTTAGTAGTGCAGAACCACGCGGTATTGTGGCTAGAGTGCATGAGACTCTGTGTTAGAAGAAGCTAGCAAATTCAGTAAAAAAGTGTTGCTGGAGACACTGTATTTATCACTTCTATTGTTTCCAAAGAGAAAAACTTCAATAATCATTCTTTAGCTGAAACCTACTGTTCAGAGAAGGATAATTTTAAATACAGGGTAAAAATAATATCTGCATAAGCTTTTTCTGATTCCTTCTCTTCTCCAAAGAAGCACGGGTAGTGCACTACATGTACTTTTCCATGCAGAAGCATCAGTGGTACGATGCTCATAGAGGATGGGAAGCAAACCCAGGCTTTGGAGAAGATCACATTATGTTAATATTTGTCAGTTTTCCCTGTATATTTAAGGTGGGGCAAATGTGTTGTACAGCACGTCTCAGCACATAATCAGAAGCTTCTGCAAACAAAATTATTCTCACTGTAACTATCAAAACATTAATTCAGGAAAACTGAAATTGAATAAGTAGAGTTAACCTGTATCTGCCCTTCTCTTTACACGTACATATATTTACAGAAAGTTTCTGTCTCTTCTGGTTGTGGAGATAACCTTTTAAGTATAAACTGAGGGAATGCTGGCCTGAGTCTGGAGCCAAACACATGGAAACAATAACACTAGAGATAAGCTGCCATCATTCATCTCAGTGGGACGCTAGCAATGAAGTCTGCTTATGACAACGTAAAAGACAGACTTGTTAACTATTTCACTGCTACATTTTGTTAACAGAAAATCTGGTGCCACTGGTCTATCCATCACAGCCTGATAGCCTTTTTCTTTGAAAGGATATGCCACATGATATGACTATGCATTTGAAATATGTACATAAACCATCTTCTGCCTTGAAGAGATCACACTTTGACTGTTTTAATAACTAATACTCTGCATATCAAAATTTGCTCTGTAATAAATGCAGAATAAAAACCACTCCTGAATAACTCTTCATTTTCAGGAACAGTTGTGACTGACCAAACCAAAGACCAGACTTAATCACCAGAAGGTATAGAGCCCAAATATCTGTCTGTCCTGTGGTTTTCCAGAGAGTGTTTTTAACTCTTGTAATAGTTGCAGCATGCTCAGTCATCAAGAAAGGGCTCAGCTAAAAGAATTTTCCTCTGATCTTTCATGGGATTCACCATCAAGGTCTGTAGGGTCTGATAGGTGGACTGCCTTAAGGCTCTGTTGTCTTGGATACTTCACTGTAGGTACAAAGCAGGAGAGAGAGAACAATAACAAACTTTATGAGCAGGAAGCTTCTGTGTCAGAAGAAAAATATCAGGGCTGCATACTTTGTAAAAGAAAATAACTTGTATTCATAGAGAAATTCATTGTAAGAATAAGCAACTGATGGCTGTCCCACTGTGTTGTACTCATGGATATGTCTGCACTGTCCATCTGCCTGCCTCCACTGGGGCAAGGGCTATAGCTGGAGACATGAGCAGCAGTTCTCCTTATTGCCTCTCTCTGATTGGCACTGAGATTCAAGGGAAACAAACATATTTATTAATATTGTCCTTTTAAGTTATTTACATTCTGTTGCTATCTCTTCTTTTTCCTCTGTCCCATGCAAGGGAAGCCAAAAGGGAACACGATGGCATCACTCCAAGGACTGAGCTGAGCGATAACATCAGCAGGGTACAAGAACATAGAATAGTCAGTGTTTGAGCAGGTAAAGTAGAAACAGAAAATTCATTTTGGATTTTTAAAAGATGCTGACAGTTCTTAATGGTGAGGATTCAATTCTGTATGGTGCCTTATGATTTGTTCCTAAACAATCCATAACAATCCTTTGCTTCATTCTTGGCTGCTGTTTCCAGCTGAATAAAACATCCCAACCCAGTCCCTCTGGAAAACGAGGAGAGTTTCTTAATTTCAGTGAATTTGCAATTGAGCTTGAAATGCAGACACTAATGGCCATATGGAAGTCTCTGTGTGCAGAAATGCTGGCCTTTGCTGAATCCCATCAAGCTGAACAGGTCAGAGTTGCGGTATGAAATTATTTAGTCTTATCAGAAACATCTGCTCCATTTGATTGTGCTTCCAAAAGTTGTGGGTTCGTTCTTTAGAATTATTTTCTTCATGAAAGTGGCATTTTCTCTGCACTAAAATGTTTAGCATAATTCTTAATGACTACACAGAAACACTGTGGCGTCCTCTTTCTCCAGCTGCAAGCTGCTGGGTTTTGAAAAGTGTTTAGGTTTGTAGAAAGCACTTATGAAAGAAGTTTACTTTCTTAGAAGTATAATTTATCTATTTTTTCTTTTAAGCCCAAACCCTAATTGTGATCATTATTCTGCATGCGTGTTTTCATTGAAGTTCTGTTGGTGGTGGACTTGGAGGAGGTTCTTCAGTTTGGATGGAAGGTTTTGAAGACTCCTTGTGCTCCTCTTTTGACTTTCACTGTCAATACATTACCTTCTGGAGATACAACTCCTGATAGGAGTTCAGCAGACTAAAGGGGTAGCTCCAAAATTAATGCCTCCCATTTTGTGATGTTGGCCAGTGATGTTAGAGGTGGGTGTTGGTGGTATGGCAGTAGAGACTGAACCTTCTTCTGTTACATATCATTGCTGTGTGACAGATGGTAGCAGAGGGGCAGTCTAACAAAATGGCATCTAACATGGAAGTGTTCCTGCATGCAGAAAAAATGGCACCCCTCAGTATTCATCAATGCTTGCTGAATGTTTTTGGAGACCATACAGTGGATGTGAGGTGGAACAGGAGTGCATTTCAGCAGTGGTAACGGTAACATGAAAGGCAAGTCATGCTCCAGATGGCCACACTAATTTTTATAAGCATGACATGCAAGCACTTTTTCATCACTGGTGAAAATAAACAGCTAATGGTTGTGACTACATTGAAAAAATAGCGGGTTTTAGCTGCGAATTTGCTCTATCAAACAGAGTATTGTGGGGTTGGTTTTTTTTGTTTGTTTGTTTGTTTGTTTGTTTTGTATCTGCTGTGGTTTCCATGAAAATAAATAGGAGCCATTACTTTTGGAGTCACACACATAAGTTACTCACTCTAAAAAGTAAATGTCTAGATGTTTGGGAAAGTCAAGGGGATAGGGATGGACTGTGATGCCTTCCATTCACCCATGCCAGTTAGATCCTATCCCTCTTAACTCAGTAACAACTTTTCAGCCATTGATGTAAAATATGTGGGGTGAGGTCAGGGTAACTCCCACAAGAAAGACACCTATTGGAGAAACACATGCTCCTCTTCACTGCCTCCCTCAATACAGATGGACAACTCCCTGAGGCAGGGAATCCCTACTGTAAGATTCTTCTTCCAGCTGTGATCTCTGTACAGGGACTTGATGGCTGGGTGATCACATTCTCAGGCTACGCGGGGGATGACTGCTCACACAGAAGCACAGAGAGAAGCAGAATCCACAGGAAAGAGGCTGACACACTGAAGAATGCAGGAATACTGATGGCACAGCATGAATGAATTTCCATTGTTTTCTTTCAAATATCTTCTAGTGTTCTAGGTAGGGAACAAAACCTGCCTCTTCATAATAATTAAAGCAACATTATTCATTTAAGTGTGTAAACACTGGCACAAATGTTAATCCTAGTAGCACAGGCTCAATAGACTCATGCAAAGTATACAGACAGTTTCATATCATTTGTAAGAAATGCTGTATTCCCCAAGTTCCAGCTTTACTGTCACGGTTGCTATTAGATAGCTGGATAAAATGCCAATGCTGACAGTATCGGGAGGGTTTGTATCTGTTAAAATGTCACTCAGTATCTGATTTTTCTGGCAATTTGGGTGCTGTTGAAAAGAGCCAGGTTGACAAGCTTACTCCATTTCAGCTTTCTTTTTCCTGTTGTGTACTCTCAGGTCTTTTACGTGCTTTATAATAAATACAACTTCAAACTTGCCCACCAAAACCAACTTTCTTACAATAAGGCAGTCCTGGCTCAAATAATCATTTCCAATTTCATTGTGTTGAATGACCAGAATGCATGTGCTCACACACACGTGTGGATGACTAAAATCTCATCCATAACACTGTGTGTTTCCTATTGCTGTGAAGGGAATAGTTAGAACCTTCAAATTCCCATCAGATCACTCAACAAAGTAAGTGCAGCCATGTGGTGTTTTTCTTCAGTCCCTCCACCCTTGCCTGCAAATGTGGTTTGTCCTGAGTGCTGAAATACTTATTCTCCTCTGCTGGTGTGGAAGAAATATAAATCTCTGGAAGTTTTGGAGCTGTTTTTTGGTTTGTTTTTTTGTTTGTTTGTTTTTGTCAGGAAGTTGAATACCATCAAAAGGAAGTACTTGCCTAAACTATGCTGGCTACATCTACTTCTGCCCACCTCGGCTGCTTCTCCACCACCAACACTGAGAATCTTACCTTGAGCTCTTGTTACTGAATGATAGCTGCTACATTTCATTTTTATTTTTAATGTTTCTAAGTATGTAGGTTTGTGATTCTCTTCAACATTTCCATATGCTCAGCTGCCATCTGCAGATTCCTGGTGTTCAGTAGAACAGAGCTTTGATCTACAAGTGCTTATTTTAAGGGTAACTTCATGCTCCTCTATTTCCATAAAAAACAAAAGAGGTGGAGGGAGAGAAGTGATGGGACAAAGACAATAACATAAACAAACAACAACAACAAAAACCACCCTCACAGTCTGCATCAACCTTCTTCTTTTTCACAAAGCTTGAAAGGCCAAAGTAAGTAAAACTTAATGGTTACTGAAATCTCTGAAATGTTCCCCTGGTGTCTATTCAGAGTTGTAGAGATGTGGAACATTTCCTGTCACCTACATGTAGACAGCCTTTATGTGGTGGAAAAAAGAAAAGAAGCAATGAAAATAAATCCTCTGTTGGAACGTACCTACAACAGGGTTTGTGATTATAGTGTAAATGCTTGTTTCTGCTTACACAAATAAAAGGGGAACAGCAACAAGCTCTTTAAAGTGTGAAGACTGTGCATTCTGGGGATGCTTCTAAAGAACTATTGAAGCTGTCAGCTTTTTTCAGAACTTGGCGCTATCTATAAACACTGAGGACAGTCTCCTAGGGGGAAAACTGCAATAATCAATTATATTGTACGTTTCTTGAAAATAAAATTACAAATCAATTTTCTCAGACTTTCTGGCAGTTTGACAACCAGTCAATGGTAATGATTCAATTTCCTTGCAGCTATGTGGCCTGGCACATTTTAATTACAAATAATGTTACTAGATTTTCAAGTTGTTTTATTTTAATTTTTTTTCTAAATTTTAATCAGCATAAGAAACTAATTGGGCTCATACATTTTAATACTGATTTACCTGTAAGTCCTCATTCAGTAGCAAGTGAACAAAGGTTGCTCTGAAAGTAATGCCTCCTATTTATTTCTATGGAAACTATGATAAAGAGCACAATAACGAGGTGTAACAAAACATAACAATGTTGGTGGGAAGGTTCAGCATTTATTGCCATACCAGCAACACGCTGCTGACATCATGGGCCAGCATAAAAAGGAGAGGTATTATTTTTGAAGCTGCCTTCGTATATTCTTTTTTATGCCTAAAGACCTCTACGAATAATTTGATCACCCCTTCAGCAACTGTGAGGAACAAAAGCCTTTTTATGTAGACATTAGATAACCAACCTTCTTATTGTGTATGTCTAACTACTGCACTCCTCAGTTGCAGATGAGACAAATTCAAGTCAGGTGGCTGAGTGCACAGATAAACTTCAGCTGCCCAGAGCTTGCTCATTACTGAATGCATAAGGGAAGCTTGGATTCCAGTTTTATTCCAAAAAAGTGATTGGGTACTTCGTGTAAAGTAGACTTGTATCAAAAGGAGAGAATTAATGTACTCCAGTTCCAGCAAGAGAGCTAACTTCAGCCTGCACTGTGCACAACTTAAAGGCATTAAATATTTAAATAATGGTAGGATGAATACAAAACATCACTGATTCCTAACCACTTTGTGTGTAACTTTGAATATACCCTAGTAGGGTAATGGCTCACTAAGATGTAGGCATACAGTGAACTTTAAATTGCTCCCTTTAAATTGCTCCACGCTACTGAATGCTAGGCTGTTTTGCCTTCAGCAGAATGGGAACAACCAGGATTTTTCATGGAAAAAAAAAAATGTAGGAACTAAGAGAGTTAAGCCAACAATGTCTAAATAAGAACTCTAGGGATTTTTGCAAATGCTTATGTGTAGAGTCAGAAAGGAGATGGTAATACCCATTTCTAATGTTACAGCACAGATTATAGTGAACTTATAGTGCTCGTTTCCCAAGCCCTAACCAAGGCAATGATCAGGTGGACAAAGTTATCTGTGCATTAGATTTGATGGGTTGGTAATGATAGGATAAGGGGGAATGGTTTTAAACTGAGACAGGGGAGGCTTAGGTTAGATATATTAGGAGGAAGTTTTTCACAGAGGGTGGTGGCACACTGGAACAGGTTGCCCAAGGAGGCTGTGGATGGCCCATCCCTGGAGGCATTCAAGGCCAGGCTGGATGTGGCTCTGGGCAGCCTGGTCTAGTGTCTGCACATAGCAGGAGGGTTGAAACTAGGTGATCGTTGTGGTCCTTCTGAACCCAGGGCATTCTATGATTTGCTGAAACAAACAAAGCAAATAAAAGTGTTCAGCATTCTACAAAAACCCTGAAATTTAGTATCCCTTGAAAAAGAGATTTCTGAATCAGTTTGAAAATGATTTTTAATAACATCAACATCTAGTCTTCAGATTTTAGATATGACTTGTTTGCAAAGGACTATCGTGCTATCATTTGATTTTTTATTAGCTCATTGTTTTTCTGGAATGTAGGGCATTTTTAATTAATGAAAAACATGTTCCTGTGCTTTTCCCATGTGTTCTCTCACACTGATGTGAGAGAGAACTTGTTTATAACTTCACTATTATTTCAAGTGACAGAAACAGATCATGAGCAGAACATTAAAGCTTTTCCAAATAACAGAGACATAAAGTTGGGTCACATTATGAAACAACTGGGACATAATGTCTGTGTGACTTATCCAAGAATAATGTTACTGAGCTATCTGCAAGTCATATGTAGGACAACTCTACACCAGGAAGGATTCAACAAACCATTGATCAGGTCAGAAATCACCGAGTCAGCCACTGCACAATGCACTTATTAGCATCTGCACTTATTAGTATCTGCAGGAGTCAGCTGGAAACCGAAAGATTCAGTACTTCCTTCAAATCTTATCTAAAAAAATACAGGTGACATTGTGACGCTCATGCGCACCACGTAGCAACACAAAGCATCATGTCTGCCTCTAAGCCTGCTGCAGTGGCATGAAACCTTTTAAGATTCAGTGAAAAAATATGTGGCTTGCTGATGAGGGACATCTTCAGCATCCTGACCTTCATCCAGCATGCTGTGAGGGTGGCTGCCCACCATGGGCAAGACTGCACCACTATGCATTTATAGATTAAATACTCAAGACAGGATGCTATAGCACATTTTTCATTTGATCTTAGCTATGCATGAAGACCACTGCAATTATAGCTATTTTAACTTACCCTGACATTTGCTTGAATACATCTTTCTTGCTACTTTCCTAGAAGCTGTTAAAAGATTTTCCTTTCTTGGTAGGCCTGTGCTCCATTTTTATTTTCAGTAAGAACAGGTGTGCTGCCCATACTATTTTGGATATTTGTATTACTGCAGCATCCCATACATTGTCTTTTATCTCTGCCATCTCCAAAAGTCAGCATGGTTCCTGAAGTACAAATCTAATACACTCTTATGATGAGCATAATAATCAACTAAACATGTATCCTGAGCTCACTCTTTTCCAGACAGGCTTTTTAATGTTCAAGAGAAGAATGAGGTTTATAACGAGCCTTTTCCCCTTTCTTTTGCTAAAAAGGAGTACAGTCTACTTTAGCGTTATAAAGCTCAAAGTCTCAGTGCACATGAAATTATTAAATCTATCCAATAAATTATCCTTAAATGACACATTAAATTACCCTTAAATGATAAATGAACACACTTTAGACACATCCTGGAGGACTACTCAAGTTTCTCCCATGAAACTTATTTCAAGTGAATTTTGCTCTTCTCCCATGAGACTATCATTTTTTTTTTCAGCTGCTCGTACAACAGTAAAACTATGTGTGTACCCATACACGCATTCCTTTCCCTCTTCAAGGAAAGATCCTGTTGCAGATATGGGTACAGATTTTCAACTGAATTACGAAGTGTGTGCTGTGTATTATTTATTCATGTACCTGCCTTCCACATGAGAGGCAGGCCAGTTCAACAATGGCTTCATGTTGTTGTATGCAGTCAATGACAAACAGCAACCTGGAACACAGAAGTGGTTACACAGATACTTCTGTACCCATATGCTCATACCTTGTATATAATACTCCATTATATTTACCCTTATAAAGATCCCCACATGGCTGAGATTGTGCAGAGACCTGTCCTAACCTTAGTTAAGAGAAAAGAACCAGGAGTGACTCCAGAGTTGGAGGGAAAGAGATGACAAGACTACAGCCTTCCACACCAGGACTGGCACCAGAGCTGTGCTGAAGATCATCAGGTTTGTTCTGTCATTCATTACTCAAAGTGAATATATAAATACATGTAATTGTGGGTGTGTTTGTCCGTAGTCAACCTTAAAAATAGTCAAATAAAATTGCTTTCTGTTGTTGATAAGAAATGATACAGGCAATACATTCCACTAAGTCAGAATTACTTTTGAATTTAAAGGTAATAAGATTACTATGAAAGAAGAGACTTCAAAATAGAAGTATGAAATATTGTTAACAAAGTATTTGACTACTCAGCACAGTTTTAACTTTTTGGAAGTGCTCAGAATGGTTTCAGTCAATTTTAAGTGACACATTTGGGGAACAAGATCTGAAAAAAATCATCTAACTGTAGCTCTGAATGACCTATTTTTCAAGTGGAATAGTAATTAAAAAAAAAGTCTAGAAATAGCTGACATGGCTAAGAGCTTCACTGAGCACTGTGAGACTGGATAAGCCTATCAGGTCATGATATCTGCAATGAGAAAAAGGGAGTAGCTTCGTTGTGTACAGAGGTCTGAGATGTGTAAGCTGATGCATGTCTAAGTGATCCCCTTGAAATGGCAAGCTGGGTTTGCAGGGATTGAGGAAAAGCCTGATAAATAATTGGCTTCAAATCAGTCAATCAAACTGACTGTGAAATATTTTTGATAATATGAAGTAAAATGAAAGAACAAAAGTTGTGCAATAGAATTCTAGATTTTGCTACCTGAGTTGAGATTATAAACAAGGATATCAATGTTGTACTTTCAGCTATGATGTGCTCTGCCAATAGGTCAAATATCAAGAAAAAAAATCCAATACAGGTTATATTTAAGTATGTTGGTCAGCTTCACAGTACTAATATTTCTATTTTCAAGAACAAACACAACAGAACAATACAAAACTGTAGAGATTTCAATTAGCCCAAAAAGGAAAATCATCATTTTAAGAGCCTTATCTTACAGTTTCATAGAATAGAACTTCTCCTGCAAATACACAATCATACATATGGAATTGTGTAACTTCTCCATGAACTCTTTAATTTCAGGCTCAGTGAATAAACTTGATTGAGGATGTGCTTCTTCTGTAATGCTAGAGCACGATTATCAGGATCTGGAGATAGATATATGAATGAAGTTACAGAAAATCTGGGTCTTCCAAAAACATAAAAATCCTGATTTCCCATGCTGCAGAAGGTAATATACAGCATGTGCAACATCAGCAGGCTATCAAGCAGGATGTTGTGTTTTCTTTGGCTGAGAGAACAGAGAGGATCAGATAGATTGGTAAAGCCCTGAATGCCAAAGATTTAAGGAATTAGAACCATCAGCCAAAGAAAAAAAAATAAAAAGCAGACAAGGAAAGTGATGTTTTTAGGGATTCAGCCAAGACTAAGATATAGTAACATAAATTGGCTTTGAAGAGGGAAAAATCCCATTTTGCATATGCAGGAGGCAGCTAGAGGCTTTGACATTTGTAGAGTTCCTGAATTACTTCCAAAATCCTTATGTGAGAAGGAAACGCACTAGCACCGATGATGGAAGGAATGATGCTGTCTGCAGGTAAGTGGATTACAGTGTTAACTATTGGTCTGTCAACATATATAGATCACTCTTCCTTAAAACAGACAACATACTCTTTAGAACCTGCATAGTTCAAGCTCACATATAAAGTAAACTGAAGGTAACCCTGAGGTACCCTGGATGAGCAACATACACATGCACATTTGTGGCCTTATTTTAGTATGACAGGAAAATGTTTATCTATACATCCAAACCATTCCAGGCTCTGGGTGTTTCTTCAATGGAACATTAGTTCCACAAAGACTAAAATATTCTGAGAGAATATTTGGAAAATATCTCAGAAGTTACCTGTGTTCCAATATTATATCAAGTAAAAATATCCAGAAGAGAAAAGCAACCAAACTAAAAACAAGCAACAAAAAAAGTCTTATAAAACAGGAAAAAGATAATGCCTTCTATCTAGACCTTAACAATCCTGACCTACAATGGTCATTTAATGAAACAGCACAGACATTCATTCTGGATTCAAAAATCTGGTGAGCTGAAATAGACATATCCATATACTTTACACATGTAAGAAAAGGTCTCCATACAATAATAGTGAATGTATATAGGAGACAGAACTGATACCAGAACCAGATGCCTTTGCTGAGAGATGGAGCAGAATCAGTGCATAATGTATTCAGAGCGGGGCAGGGGGTGGGAATAAAAAATGTTTGATCCAACTTTGAAGCACATGCATCAAAACACTCTCTTTCCATTGAGAATCTTGGATACAGCTTTGCTGTCTTCTGCAGAGAAGAATGCAACCAGACTCTTCTTCCAGAGTGACAAAGGCTTGTATGATTGAAAGTAGCTTGTAAATAATAACACGGCAAGCAAATGTGTCAATAAGCTTACTTCTCTTGTGAATGCTGTATAGTAATAACAAGGATTCAATGGGACTGACAGCAGTATAGCTGGGTGTTTATATAAATGTAAGCTGTCAGACATTTATATCAGCTTAGAATTTTTCCCAGTGACTTTTGCTCAGTGTACTTTTACCACCACTTCCTGAATGAGGCACTTCCTCCTCATCTCCACTTAACTTTTTGAAAGCTGTTTTGCTGTAGTTACTGTATTACTCAGCTACTTAGTTTTGAATTATTATTATTATTTTTTAATTCTTTATCTTTAGATTAATAATTACCTAGAACCAATGCGATCAGTTAATGCAGAGCATCCTGTATACTAAAATAATGCATGTGTCCCTCAGGTAGATTTAAACCTGTTGGGAGTTGTACTAGCACAGGTAATTAAGAGTTGCTCAATCTTGGACCAACACTGAGTTAAAAATCTTAAAATAATAATGCATTTCCTTCAGCATGATAATTCCTTGGATAAGAGAAGGAGGATTACAGACTATCCGCAGAAGTATTGCAGTGATGTTTAGAAAGCGACATATTTAGGAATCTGTTTGTGTTAATTAATCACCTAAGACCTGCATTTCTGGTACAAAGCATTAACTGAATAATCAGCTGTGCAATGGAATGCCAATAGATATGCACAGCTACAGAACTACACAGAGATGGCATTTTTATAACTAAATACAGATTAGCCATTTTTACATTGTTTGACAGTGAATGGTTTCAAGCTACGGCAGGGGAGATTCAAGCTGGACATTAGGAAATATTACTTCTCAGAAAGGGTGGTCAGGCACTGGAATGGACTGCCGAGGAAGGTGGTGGAGTCACCGACCCCAGGGGTGTTCAAGGAACAATTGGATGCTGTGTTGAGGGACATGGTTTAGTGGGAGCTATTGGTAGTACGTGGAGGATTGGATTGGATGACCTTTTAGGTCTTTTCCAACCTTGGTGATTCTATGATTCTAAGTCCTCTCAGCAGAGCTTAACTCAGGGGAACATCATCCAGCGTGATTATACAGCATTTCATACAAAAGACAGTGCAGCAATGTCCTTGTCCTCACTCCTAGATGCAGTGTTACATACCATACACTTAGAGACCCTTCAACAATGCCCACGTTTTCATTCCTACCACTGTGAAAAAGATAAAAAGATTTATACTCTAAAAGGAAGTAAAGCCAGCATGTTCACTTCATCAGTGATGCCTAAAGATACTGGACAACTCTGTGAGGTCCTGTCCATGTTCTGCATTACCAAAATACCACCACCACAAGAGCTTCATTCAGAAATTAAAAAAGAAAAAAATAAAAAAAAAAAGTAAACTTTAAATGTTTAAAATTTGAGACTCAAAGTACCTACTTTCAGCAGGTTCAGAGTAGTGAAACAAGACAAGTCTCATCTGCTAAAAGGTGACTGAGAAGCCTTTTAAAACAGAGATCAGCTTTTATTATGGCCTACTTTAAGTAGCTTTGTGTTAAGTACATTACAAGTATAATTGCCTCTTGGAAGATTCCAGAACAACAGTAAAAATCAAAATTTAGGTGCAGTGATGCTAAAAGCATCAATGAACATTAATGGATGCCAATTTTTTTCCACATGGAAGAACTCAATGACACACCTTTGCTTCCATTTTACACCACACTGCTATGTCAGATGCCATTCTGTCAGACAGCCCCTCTGCTGCCATCTGTCACAGGGCAACAACATGTTACTTAAAGTTGGTGGGAAGGTTCGACTTCTACTGTCATACCACCAACATCTGCCTGTGACATCACAAAATACTAAGCATTACTTTCAGAGCAGTCATGGTAGGTCTGCATTATCTGGCTTGTTATTTGACTAGAACCTTTCCAGAAGGCTTGTTATCTTAGAGGCTTGAGGGAAAGGGTTTAGTTCATCTACTCCAAGCCTTTTAAAATCCCAGCCCTGTGTGTAGCAAGGGCTTTTCCTTTCATTTCAGGACAGTGACATTGTGCTAGAAGGGCTGTATTTGTGTTGCGATGGTAGAGTTAATAAAAAATGATTTATTTCCTAATATGCAGCTTTCAAGTATCACAGAGCCTTCTGGCATTAAAGGACAAAGGTCAACACGGATATATGAGTTGCTAATGTTTTATCCTGTGGTTTTTTGCATGCTCTTTCGGTACTTGGCATTTGTCATGCTGACAACTATTTTCATTAGGTTCTTTATCCATTCTCTGCTTCAGACATAGAAAGGAAAACTAGTGATGGTATGAAAGCTTAAAGAGATGGGAGAGGGAATTACCATCAGAAAGACACTACTTTTAATTTACACTGGGTTAGGATTAATGATTGGTGCCTTCCTGTTCCTATCAATAAAAGGAAGAAGTTGAATGAACTTAATCCACAACAAGCCTGTGAAAAGTAGGCAAAGGCCACCCTACCAAGTTTTGTAAAGCAGTAACTTGTCTAAGAAGAGAGTTCATACTGGTAAATGAATATTTCTGCATTGTTCCTTGGCCGTCAAATTGTGATTCCATATTGAATCAGGAAAAAACAACAACAAACAACAACAACAAAAAAAAACAAAAACAACCCACCAGTAAATAGTGAAAGTAGAGATAGGAAAAAATAATCATAAAGCAAGAAGGTTGAGACAGTAGAACGTTTGAAGGTCATGTCCAAATATTTCTGGCAGAAAAAACAACAGAGCCCCCACCCCCCTAAAGATCTCACCAAAGAACTTAGAAACAAACTGTCCATAACAAAACCAGGGACAGAAGTGAAACAATAATAGGAATAGGCACAGTAGTAGGACCACAACAGTGGTTTGTAGCAGCTCTTCAATGCTGTTCATCAAAAAGCATGGGTAACACATTATTTCACTACCCAGACTTCAAGAATGTGAACACAAGAAATAGAATCATAGAATCACCAAGGTTAGAAAAGACCTAAAAGATCATGCAGTCCAACTGTTCACCTATTACCAATAACTCCCACTAAACCATGTCCCTCAACACAACATCCAGTCACTCCTTGAACACCCTCAGGGTCGGTGACTCTACCCCTTCCCTGGGCAGTCCATTCCAGTGCCTGACCACCCTTTCTGAGAAGTAATACTTCCTAATATCCAGCTTGAATCTCCCCTGCCATAGTTTGAAACCATTCCCTCTAGTCCTATCACTAACAACATGAGAGAAGAGGCCAACTCCCAGCTTCCTACAACCTCCCTTCGAGAGCAATAAGGTCTCCCCTGAGCCTCTTCTTCTCCAGGCTAAACATTTCCAGCTCCTTCAGCCTCTCCTCACATGGCCTGTGCTCCAGACCCCTCACCAGCTTTGTTGCCCTCCTTTGAACATGTTCCAGGGCCTCCATGCCTTTCTTGCAGTGAGGGGCCCAAAACTGGACACAGTACTCAAGATGCGGCCTCACCAGTGCCAAGTACAGGGGGACAATCACCTCTCTGCTCCTGCTGGCAACACTGTTCCTGATGCAAGCCAGGATGCCGTTGGCCTTTTTGGCCACACTGTCAGCTCATGTTCAGCCGTGCATCAATCAATATCCCCAGGTCCATTTCCTCTATGCAGTCTTCCAGCCACTCCACCCCAACCCTGTAGCACCACCCGGGGTTGTTGTAGCCAAAGTGCAGGACACGGCATTTGATCCTGTTGAACCTCATCCCATTGGCTTCAGCCCAGCTCTCCAGCCTGTCCAGATCCCTCTGTAGGGACTTGCTACCCCCCCAGACAGATCCACACTTCCAGTCAATTTGGTGTCATCTGTGAACTTACTGAAGGTGTACTCAGTGCCCTCATCCAGGTCATCAGTACAAGTATTGAAGAGGACAGGCCCCAGCACCAACCCCTGGGGAACACCACTTGTGACCGGTGGCCAGCTGGATTTAACTCCATTCACCAACACTCTCTGAGCCCGGCCCTCCAGCCAGTTCCTTACCCAGCCAAGAGTGTACCCGTCCAAGCCACGGACTGCCAGCTTCTGCAGGAAAATACTGTGGGAGACTGTCTTTTAAAGACAGATATAAAGAAGGTACTCAGAACCTCTGCCTTTTCCTTATCCTCAGTGGTCACATTCCCAGCCTCATCCAGCAAAGAGTGGATATTCTCCTTTGTCCTCCTCTTACTGTTGATAAAGAGATTAAACAAGACCAAGCATTTTGTACTAACTTCTCCCTACCTTTGACCCCTCCCCCTTTTCTTTTTTTTAAACATAACATGCAAGATTTTACCATAAAACAGTCCCCTTCCCCCTGACTGAGACAAAACTCTTGGGGATTCTATTATTAATTGAGAACTCTGTTTTCCGTTTAAGACTTGGATAATACCACCATATCCTCCAGTTGGCCTTACCAAGCAAGGACTAGTTTAGTTACTACTGAATAGAATAGATTGGGCACCTCTAATATGCAATACTTTCATAATACCGCTTTTAAAACAGTGTAATTTGTATCCCCAAAACTGATATCTGTAAGAAACAAGAGGAAAGAACACCAAGGATAAACAGTCTGCTAAGCCCTTCTCTCATCACTGGTACCTGCCCTGATCAGTGTCTGCTTCCTCCTACCTACTGACACCAGAGCACAGTGCCAGCTTAGGAGTGCAAGAAATTGCAACACCTTTTTGCTGAGTTACTCCAAGTTCCAGATCACTTCAGCCAGTTATGTCACCTTTTACCTGGGTTACTGGCTTGAAGGAGGAGGTGTGAGTGTAGAAAGCTACACTTGAGCTATCGGCAACAAAACTTCCATTAATGCAGTGAACACATGTTGAAAATACACTTCCAATTCTTTCAACGGGGCAACTATGGTTTTAGTGACCACATGGGAGTTAAGGGAAAGAGGCTGCATGAGTTCTGTGGGTATTTTCTGAGCTTCAGAAGCATTTAAGTTAAGCATTTGCTAATGAGATTTTCAGCTCCCTCCGCTGTTTTGCTGAACAGATCTGAAAAGGCCTTGCAGATCTTTTGTATTAGCTGTGTTTAGTTTACTAAGAAGCATCACGTACAGGCAGTGCACGTTTACATTATTTCATTGCATGAGAGAACAGTTGGGTGAGGTCAGGACTCTTCTGTTTGTCCTGTTGTCAGTGTCCATGGCAGAGTAGAACTCCCATGTAACTTCCAGTCCAGGGAGAGGGGAAGAGGTGGAGCACAGATTCCCCTTTGCTGGCTTCCATTACCATTAGCAGTAGAGAGGCCCCTTTCACATAATCAACTACAAGCTGGTGTGGCTGATCTTGCCCCACAGTCAGTAAGGAATGCAAGCAGAACTAAGCCAACTGTTCCCAGGAAACGGTAGAAATTGGAAGAAAGGGAACAGAGAGGCACATCCCAGCAAACAGTGCAAAATCTGAAGCTCTGTAAACACCATGCATAAAAAGCTCCTTCTTGCAGCATTCCTAGTAGCTCCCATATCACCTCGATGGAGATTGCAAGTAGCAAAATGCTATAGTTGGGATTGCACAAGGCGGGACCTACTTGTTTTTAAACAAAGATGAGTGCTGTGGGAAGGAGGTGGCTCTGGGGTAGCATGATCCATAGTCCTGGTGCACCTTCTAACACGAACAGCAGAAAATAAGTTACTGTTGTATTCAGATCTCACATACCTTAGTTGCAATCCCAAAGCTTCAGTTCAGCTCCTGTCTGCTGGATGTAGTCAGCCAGCACTTGAAAAACATGGTTTTAGTTATGCACGACCTCAGCCTACCTAAGATCTAATTTTAAATCAGCCTGAGCTGAACTCTGTCTTGGCCAGACCCTCGCTAGAAGGTAAGCAAGGTAATTTCAATCTAATTCATTACAAGAGACACACCTTAGGTGTTTTCTGTCTCAGCACTTCTCCCTGCAGGAGCTCCCCAAACTCTTTGTTCAGGTTAGTATCACCTGGGATATAAAAAGTCAAATTATGCACAGTAACACGCTCTGTTGCTCTTTGGTAGCCTGCCTCAGTAACACGAGGGACATTCCAAGTCCCACATTACAGCTCTCCCAGTCAGGAGACAACTTGGCAGTCTGAGGAAACTAGAACAGTAACACTCATGCTAAAGTGGGTTTGTAAAAGTATCAGAACTATTTTAAATATTAAAAATACAAGCGTGTAAATAATTTCCTTTATGCCTTCCTGCAGCACAAAGAACTCAAAAGAGGCGTGTATACAATAATTAATCACAGCTGCTGTCACATAAGGGCTGAACTCACGTCCCAAAATTTCAGTTCCTTGTTTTTAAAGCCAGAAGATGCTCACATGTTCTCCTGAGCCTCAGCACTTTCCCTCTGGAGGTGCTGATTTTCAGAACCGCAGTTGATTTGCCTCTGAACATCAAATCCCAAAGGGGTCTTTCCGATTAGCCACTCAAAATAGTTTACTGAAATTTAACCCATCATTTTAAGACGTACGACACCATTCATCTGGGAATAGGAAACATCTGGTAAGGTAAACAGAAAATGCCTCTCAAACTTTACAGTAATCAGCAACTGAGTGTTTTTCCCATCCAAGCCTACTCCAGTTACATTTGCTCTTCCCCTCCCTCTAGTAGAGGGAGATTTAGACACGGGGTGTTCTCATATGTGAGGAATGAAGGGGGGTTCCAAAGAATAATCAGTAGAAGCCCTTACAGAAGCCGTAGAACTGTCCCTGACATGCAGCCCAGGCCTCACCCATAGGTGGAAGTAGTATATAAAATTATTCAGAGGAATTCTAACCATAACACACTTCATTATTTATTCTTGTTACTTATTTTAAAAGGAGAGCATCCAGGTTCTTGACGTTTAGGCATTCTATCAGACAAGTAACATCTGCAGTACAGTTACAGCAGTGCTGTCTATTCAAGGATTCACTAAAGATTGTTAGCTCTCAGAGTGGAATGAAAAAAACATTGCCAAAAAATAGAATGAAAGGAAGGAAGGGGAAACAATAAAAAAAGCAGCACAGTGATGCAATTAGGGATATATGCCTCATTCATCCACATCATGAACAGCTGAAGACTTAACATAGAGAGATTCCACTTTCAAACTCATAGCATTTCAGTCTCTTTCTTCCAGTCTGAGTTGTCAGAAATTCCCCTTATAATTTTGGCCTCCACAGAAAGGTACTAAATAGAGACTTTAAAAGAACATTGCAATAGTGTTTAAAAACCTTCTGAATCGAACAGAATCGTAGCCAACCACACAAGAGTGTGGCATTCTGACTCATAACTCCTCACTCTCTCTGATCTTCACTTCCTCAGTTTTCAATTGCTTGCTAGCCTGAAAAAACAAACAAACAAACCCAACCCAAAAGAGCCCCCACCCACCTCTCCCAAGAAAAACAAGACAGATAGAAGAGACTTGCACAATATTGACTCAGTTTTGTGCTAGGCTTAACACAGCTTGATATAACCTACAGCAACACAATTTTTGCTTCTACCAGCTAGATCTCTAGGGCACTTTATTGAAACAAATAGTGTTAAAAGCAGCATCACAAAGAAAGTTTTAAAAACAGATTTTAAGAATGGAGAATCATTCTACATATGCATTATCCATGTGGAGCTTGTTTGGAAACTGCAGCATGGAATCACTTAAAGCTTACCCGCAGCCTTTTTTTTCTCCTTTTCTTCTGGCAGCACAGTCATGGAAAACAGTAGGCCAAGTTTCTAATGTAGGAAGTTGTTCTCTCTTTCTGCCTGCCGTTATCCAGCTTTGACATCTAGTTTTGCCAAGTCATCTATCAACAATAAATGCCATTTCAAAAAGATACCATCTTCTCTGAGGTAGACTGAAATGCATTAAACACTATGTTTAAAGTTGAGCTGCTGGCTATGGTAGATAACCACTATTTAAATAAGATTATAGAATTATCTGTGCCAGTCGCATACTCTCTCAGAGGCAAGAGACTATTACAATAGGTAACTACTACAAATTACTAGAATTAAAAAAACAGTAGCAATTAAAAAGTACTATTTCTATTGCCATGTTCTGAACAGTATCTGATTATAATTGTTTGAAACAGCTACGTATAATACAGTTCCTTTTACAGGTTATTTAAATCCCACCAGAAATTTGGCTAAAAAGAGTTGCCTCAGAATACATGCAAACAGAAGTTGTCAGTTCTAGGCTCAGAGCAAAGAAAATTCTGAATTCTCATTCAGATTTGTTTTAAACCCATTCACAAATTAATTCTCAGAATATAACTTAAAGGATGGGAAGACGCAAATGCAAACAATGTATTTTCAGTGGGGCTTCCAAATATATAAGTGCAAACTGTGAAAAAGGCAATCTTTTCATTTAGAAGTACTAAAAAACAACAATAAAACCTTGGAAGTGGAAATAATGTAGTTTGGTCATATTGATATTAGTTGACATTAATATTGCTGTATTGCTGTTGGATGAAGAAATAAGCGATCTTCTTCTAGTCTGCACACAGACCTACAAGTATTTCAAAGAACAATTTGAATAGCTCCTATTTACACTCAACTAGAAAGCAGTTGCTTATGCTGAAATAAAACAAAGATCTAAATGCCTGAGTTCTGAAAACACTCTCAAGTATTCTGAGCTCTTTCTAAGATAACTCCTCATGAAGTGAAAACAATATCAAATGCTTTGCAAGAACACTGGTAAAATGAAGATGGCAGCAAGATGATAAATACTAGGGGGAAAAAAAAAAGTAATAAAAAAACCTTCTGAACTGATAACCAACATGAATATCAAAATAGATCTATTCTCACTCTTCCAGATTTTTAGAAATTGGATGGTGAATGTCACCATTTGGAATAAGCAAAAATGATTTATTGAACTTGCAAAGCTAAAAGCCAATTACACTTGAATTACATCAATCCTTTAAGGACAGAGGTTTTGGCTATTTTTCCTTCTTGTGTTTAGGCTTTTCAATACCATTATCTAAGAAATGTTTTTTTTGATATACTTGTAACAATGGCAGAGACTACAGGTTGCTTGAACAAAAGCCCTGTAACAGATACAAAGTAAGGTTATATCAACTTAAAAAAAACCACTACAACAACCAATCAGCCCACCACCTTACGACATGTATATAATGCAAATATATCTGCTACTTTCAGTTATATAATGTGAAAACTTCTGTAACAAAATTTAGAGTACCGAACTCCTTGCAAGTATCAGTGGACACTTACAGGCATGCCTTTGGCATCATTTAGCATTTCTCACCTCTTTGGTATGAACTCGTGACCTCCTCATAGCCCCTCAAATCTAACTTTTATCCTCTGCACTAGCGAGCTAGCAGGCATTAGATGCACACAGGAGAACACAAATGCTCACAAGTGTACCCAAACCCACGGTCTTGGTCCTTGCATTTGTACTTTTGCTATCCTCAAAGAAAACAAACAAAACAGCATTTTATCACTTTGGTACATGTAAGTAGTATTTTCTCTCCTTAAACAGTGTATTTCAGTCCACTAATTCACACAATAAATAACAATAACTTCAATTACCAACAGGATCAGCAATTAATTCACAAACTACTTGAAATTAACAGCAATACTGCAAACTTCAGTGTTCAGTCATCTGTAAGCTTGAAAACAAAGACTACAGTAGATTGAGAGGACAAAAAGAAAAATGTAAGTATACTCAGGTTTCTGTGTTTCAGGTCAGGCAATAGAATGAACTAAGCAATCAACAAAGAAAAAATTAAGTATTTTTTCTTCTTAAAACAGGTACAACATTTTACAATGCTTATAGCTATTAAAAAAAAAAAATCAGGACAGATTATTAATTACAGCCAAACCTTTACTTCTTATCTTGTATGTTTTGAAAGATGACCATATAGAAATTTCATCTACAGCAAATTAACCAGTTTTGGGAGTAGATTCTGATGGTGGGAATGGTTCTTGGGCGCTACAAGACATTTTATCATTGAGCTTTAAAATTCTATATCAAAATGCACGTTCATACAACCACATTATTCGAATATCTCTTCCCCCACTTATTTAACATGTTCAAATCTCACGTACTCGTATTATATTTGTTGCTTCTCTTGGAAGCAGCCACTGAAGCACATGAAGCAGCACAGTCCAACTTGAATATTCACCATCTGTCTATCTAGATTTATCCGCTACTCACAGACAAATGCAAATCTGCTCAAGTTACACGGAGCTTTGTCTTTTTAGTTCAGTGATGGACAGAAGACAACCAAGTACAATTTTCTTTTTTTTTTTTTTTTTTAATAAAGATAAAATTACAAAAAAGGTAAAATCAGCTCAGGAAATGCAAATTACTTTAATAGATCAGTTTAGACATTTAACATAACTCACATCCATTTTAAATACTATTACATAAAGCATGGCGAAGAAAGGAATTTCTGCCTCATAATTAGAAAACTCACAATACAACTTGCCAAAAACCAGAACAAAGCCGTTTGAAAATAAATACGGTCCATGCCAAATAGTACAAAAATGAAATCAGCAGTCTTTATCAATATGAAAACTTCTTCCTTTAGGTATTCTCCAATTCTAGCATTATGTTCTGCAATTGATGTGAGACTATCTTTTGTTCAAGGATTGCTGAGCTGTTCTGACTTTGCTCTGTACAAAAGCAAAAAATAAACTGTTAAAATGCATGATTTTTTAGATTAACCATTTCAGAAACGCAATGTAGAGTCAGTATTGTTCTAAGTGTAAAATATTTAGTATTATGAGGGAATCAAAGTATCTATACAGAAATCAATACTTAAGAATACTTAAAGTTAAGTTCTTAAGTAACATGACATTAATTAACTGCTTACCCTTTGGTGTCCGTCTTTTCACCACTGTTGTCCTTGGATTTATCCTCCTCCTTAACATCTAAAAATAAAAATTACATGGTTTGGAATATACCAAGAAATGCAAGTGAACTTCCTTTGGACAGAAAAAAAAATAAATCTGGGACAGCTATACTTCATAGATACAATTGCAGCTAAGAGAAACAGCTTTTGGAAAAGTAACCTTGCTTATTGACATATAACATTAAATGTATCCATCCTGGGGAGTTACCTGGGCACAACGCCAAGTGATTCAAAGCAAGTCAGGCATAGTTTCTCTTGACTGGCCAAAAGAGCATCTGTAATGAAAACTGAATTTTCCCCAGTTTCATGGGGTTCACTGTCCCATAGTCTTAGAATACAGCCTTTTACTGAAAAGCCCCAAAATTCTTTCAAGTACACTATTCCTAGAAAACTACCAAGCTTCAGTTTCAGAAGAAAACCAGCAGCCTTACTCCATTAAAGCAAAAAAAGAACATACTTAAACCAAGATAACTTTTTTTTTTTTTAACCCTAACAAACCCCTGACTTATGAAGCTTTGAGTCTGGGGAGAAACGACACTAATCCCAGCCTGATGAATAGATACATCTTAAAATCAATGATGAAACAGATTAAACTTTAAAATAGATTTTTATAATATGATTTTTAAAAGTTTTAATAGTGAAATAACTGTTAACAGAGAATGTATCTTCCTTCCGGCAGGACAAATACCTGCTGTTTTAAAAGGCAGGATAAAATAACCATAGAATCCTACCTGCTTTTTTGTCCTCTGTCTCTTTCTTGTCTTCCTCTATCCTAGCTTTCTTTGCTCCTTTCTTGTGATCTGCAACATTTCGCCGTCCACCTTCCCCTTCATCTTCAGAGTCTGAAAATTCTTCATCACAGGCAATGCGCTTATCAGATGCTCGAACTGAAATTTATGAAATTAAAAAAAAAAGGTCAGAATACAGACTGGCTAAATAGACCTAGGAACTACCAAATTAAGAACTAGTAAAAATATGTTATAAATCAGATCATTTTACTTTCAAAAACACTTAATTCATTACTATTTTTATGAACAGCAAGTCAGAAGCTAAGTCCTTCCATTACAACTTGTCTAACACTTCTGGAGTATATTAAAATATACTGCAACAACTTGCTCTATAAGACTCAGGTATTCTTGAGCACTTCTTGAGACTCCTTTACAGATTCATATTTGGGCACAGAGGCCATTTTAATAACCACAAATCTGGCAGACCAATGGCAAAAGTTTTTTTTACTTAGGAAATGAGTTCTCCAAGTTCCAATCTTCCAGTATCACACTTCTAAGATTGATGTTCTGAACAGTTAAAACTAGGATTACTCAGACTTCATAGTGTTCCTTACTGGAAATGCGTTTGTCTGGATCTTCTCCATCCTCATCTCCACTATCTTCATGAACAGCATCTTCAGGAATGGCCTGCATCTGTACACCAGGTGCATGAGGTAACATGCGCAAGTTTTCAAATAAGCGTTGCCTGTAATTAATACAAAGTTACTACTACACAGAAGTAGTATTCCCTTGGATTTTGTGTATAATTCCATAAATTCTGCAAAGTTAACCTGCTTTTCTTTAAGAAAGCCTTCAGAAAGCCTTCCATCCACAGCAGATCACTAGTATTCACAACCTATTTCGACATCACATTCTCTTAAATTTTATACATATACTGTCAGTGAACGTCAATCCTTCAGTTTTTCATTAGGTCAGTAGGCATCCTTCCACTATTTAATAGACAAGACTATCAGGTTGGATAGTAAACTAGACTCTGAACGAAGCCAGACACTTAGAGCGTGACTATTTCCATGCTGTGTGCAGCAATAAGATCAGGATCAAAAGTGATCCATCTGGATGAGATTGCTTACTGGCTACTACAGGGAGAATAGACAGACATTCTTGTCCAAGCCAGCTGATGCGACAGATCCCACACTCCACAGACACACATGCAGGAACAAGAAGGATAGATAACCTGGGACTCAAAATTATCGGTCCAAAGCTGT
This sequence comes from Excalfactoria chinensis, assembly GCF_039878825.1. Classification (NCBI taxonomy): domain Eukaryota; kingdom Metazoa; phylum Chordata; class Aves; order Galliformes; family Phasianidae; genus Excalfactoria; species Excalfactoria chinensis. The sequence continues at coordinate 43,743,589 of NC_092827.1, forward strand.
TTGGGTGGAGAGAAGTGTTGGCAGGTTACAAGCATCAGCATTTGTGACAACTGTCTCAGTATCCCCCCGCTCAATTCAAAGAATGAAATGGCAACTGAGGTTTTATGAGATCCTTGCAGCCTCTTTTTCTGTTTCTATTACATAACCTTCTTCTAAATCCAAATTAGAAACAAAACCATTGTAAACAATGAGTACTTCAAATTAACCAATTATCTCTTTATTAGATGAGCACAGATTTGATTATTATTATTATTCCATTTCTGAAGACCAATATTAGTTTACAAACAAACCTTCATGATGTGAGTAGGCATAAACTGAACTAAGAAGAAGCAAAGCCTACGAACACGATCTCTACAGTTTGTCAATAAGTACTTCACAGATCTTGTGGACTCAAACTACAATCTCTCAATTGCTTGCACACATCTTTCCATAGTTTTTGATGTAATCACATGATTTTTATTTTTAAGGCTGACACCTACAAAGAATGGCAATCAACTCCTGTTTAGACAAGGGAGTAGAGAATTTGGAAGCCTAATAATCAGTGCACAGCACAGCTTCTTTCCTGACAGGATAAACTTCTTACAAAATCAGAATAGTAAGCCAAATAAAACAGCCATCTCTTTAATTGCTGGAAGAAGGGGAAAAAGCCACCAAAACTGAGTCCTAAGCTTTCATCTTTAAATACTCAGGACTCATAAGCATAGAAAATATTGTAGGCACAGACATTTTAATTAAAAGTTCATCTTCTGATAAAACAGAAAAGAAGTCTTTTCTATTCAGTACTTTTTCAATGTGTGGTAGTGAAAGGAGCTCTCAAACGTGTAAAAATTAAACCTTTGGAGAAGCACAACTCACACGTGTAGCTGGCAAATAAGGTAAGCACTACTTACTTGATCTTTTCCATATATTCTGGTGTATTCTGATTAGTCATATTTGATGGACTAATATGAAGTTTGAAGTCTGGTCCAAAATACTCAAAGTAATCATTGTATGGTAATTCTGTAAACAGAACAGAAAAGACAACTGTGACCCAATGGTGATTTTAATCATTTTAAATACAAAGTGTATACAAAATACATAAAATATCACCCAAATCCTTTAGTGTTTTTCTCTAAATTACTCCACACATGAAGTTAAACATGTTTTCTTTGCACAATACAATACAAAAAGAACAAAATAAAGTTCTGCTTTAATAATGGTAGAACACATATTGACAATGCTTAGGTAATAAAATTGATAACTTAAGAATGCTAATTTTGGAGATGTGGTACAATTAACTGATGATTATTTACAGCTACTTACAAGTTACCTTATGTGAGCCAATCAGAATATTCTTCCAGTAAAACCTATGGTGGGTACAAAGGTTGCTCCAAAAGTAATGCTTCCTATTTTATGATGTTAGCCCATGACAGCACAGGCAGATGCTAGTGGTAGCATAGTAGAAGTTGAACCTTCCCACCAATATTCTGTTATATTTTGTTGCCCCGTGACAGATGGCAGCAGAGGGGCAGTCTGACAGAACAATATCTGACATGAAGTGCAGATGAAACAAAGGTGTAGAACTGAATTTCTGAATTCAGAAAAAATAGCACCTACTGACATTCACTGATGCTTGCTGAGCATTTATGGAGGCCAAACAGAAGATGTCAGCAAAGTGAGGTGGTGGGTACAATGTTTCAGCAGTGGTGACATAGACAGTGGGTCACACCTCTGCTGATGCAGACTTTAAAGTGTGGTATGCAGGCTCTTATTCATCACTGCTAAAAAGTGATAGTTAGTGGTGATTATGTTGGAAAACAGTGTTTTGTAGCTAAGAGTTTGCTGTATCAAACAGTGTTATTGTTCTTTTTGTACATGTTGCAGTTTTTACAGAAATAAGAGAGACTACTTTTTTGTGACCTATGTATATCAAAACGTTACCAGGAAAACTGCAGTCCAACGTGAAAACTGCCATTGGCTGATGTAACAAGACAGTTCAAACACTAATTTCATAGAAAAGCTTTCAAAAAATATGTCCAGAAGCATACTTGGCCAGAATTACAGGGAGTGTAGGCTCTATGGAAATATTCCTCAGATAAATTACTTAATTATTCAAGAATTTAAAAGAAGGTGACTACTGCTATTTTGCTTTAAAAGTGGTAAGAGCTTGCATAGCCAAAATTGAGGCAATTGGAAGAGATGATGTCAATAAAGACACTTTTAGGTCAAAGATATAATGAAGGAATAGTTAAAGTCTTAATGTGCAAAATGGGTACTTTGACACTCAACCTTTTCTTAAAAACACCGTATCTGCAATACCCAGCTTAAACAGGTCTGTGCTGTCATAATCAAAATACTGCCAAACATATGATAACACATATACTAAGCGACCTGATAATTTAAAGCTTTGATTAAAGCATAAGCAAGCCCTAAATCTCTAAGCTTCATTTAGTATATAAGCTACTAAAAAGTTATCAGCTAAGCCTTAACAATAGCTTTCTCTATAGTTCATTCTAAACGGACACACTGAGCTTGGCAAATATCTCCATAATTATCCTTTCACTTTGACCTTCCTATGATTATTTCTTGATAAGGTATTAATTTGTGGATTAATATTTACCATTAGGAATTTCACAATCTAAGGCAACAGCAGTTTCATATGTCCAGCAACGAGCAACATTGCGAATAGTATATCCACCTCCTCCTAACATCAGCAATGGCAAGTTGAAAGTCTTCACAACTTCCACACATTTTGCATGACCTGTCACAAACAAGAAATATATGCAAAACACCTAGTAAGAAGAAAATGTGAATTGTATATACTCTTATACGCTTAGAGTTCATTATAATCATGTATCAAGTAAAACAAAACTGTCACCCTCTACAGCTAAGCATAATCTCACAAGTCAGATATGAAGCATATAAAAAACACTGAACATTATCCACCCCAGTTTTCAGAGACTTTGGATGATGGTCTCCTACCACTGTAGTTCTGAAATGCTTTTAGAACAAGTATTTTGCTTTTTGCATTGATATTAGCTATGAAAAGACAGGGACAAATCTAGGGATAATTTCTCAGTTAAACACAAAGTAGGAAGAAGGAAAAAAAGTAAATCAGCACTTGCTCCTTTCTACTTCTAAATTTGAACCTGTACAAAAGGTTGCTAAGTCTTGCTTACAGAGTAAACTGGTGCCAAGACAGTACACAATCCAGGTAGATACAGCATACTGAAAGGCATCTGTAGGAGGCAGCAGCTCTCTTGGTTTCCAAGATATGTAAGATGAAAAAAAATCTGATCTGTATGGGCAACTGAAGGAGCTTTGCCACCTGGTGCAAATCAAGAAAAGAACCCTGAAACACTGCAGAGCCAACAGATACTATACTGTTGCCTACAAAACTTTAATTGCCTCATTAAGAAAACAAAAAAAACAGAAAAATCAATGACTCAAAAAGACCAGATTCAAGGCTTACCAACAATTCAACATATATTTTACATTTTATAAATATTAGTACTAACCATTTAAGTTATGTTGTTTGCTAAATTAATCTCTCATCTCAATTCTAAGAATCATTCTTTTGGGTAGAAATGTAATTAATAGTAAGAAATCAACAAATTCTACAAAGTTTATTAGAAATGAATGCTACCACGAGGCTTAGTATATAAAAAAATCAACAGTATAAGCATAACAACACAATCAGTATTCTAATTTCAGCAATACCTATTTTATGCCCAACAAGGTGTTTGATGTTTAGGAGTCCTACTAAGAGACCCGTTAGTTTTGTTAGTTGCCCATCACAGTAAGTGTTGCAGTAGGACTACTGTTGTCATCCTATCATTCCAGGACACTGCTTTAAAGCTACAGAAAAGCCTGTACATAGAAGAAAGGGAATCAGTTGAGTGGCTAGGAAGAACATGGAATACCAGAGTTCTTAACTTTTTTAGATGGACAGAAAGATACAACTTCTGTGTTTCTTTTGGCCATTTCTGTATAGTAAAGAAAGAGGCGATTAATCATGGTAACGAACAAAATCTCTCCAACTCCAGTCCTTGTCTCGCAATTTTGGTGGAAAATGATACAACAGGTAGAAGTTCCTCTTGAGTAAAAAGTTACAGACAACAAACACTTTTCTGCTTACCTTTAACAGTGAGATTAAAGCATCCCAACCTATCACCAGACAATGAATCCGCTCCACACTGTAATACTACAGCACTGGGCTGGTACATCTCCATTACTTTTGATATAATCTATAATCAATATAAAACATCAAGTTGTGAATTCACATTACAAAAATAAAGCCACAAAATGAAAAAAAGCACAATCCCAAAGAGCTCAGAAAAACACTCACTGGTTTGAATATCTGTCCATATGATTCGTCATCTATACCATCCCTCATTGGAAAGTTGACAGCATAGTATTTGCCTTTTCCAGCACCAATGTCCTATAAGCAAAGACAGAAAACATTCTTATAGTTGTAATAATACACAATGGTATCATGGGAAAAAAAAAAAACCTCTATACTACCACAATGAGCCTTTTTGTATCATTGTTCGTGCCATGATGGGAACAACAGGCAAAATACTGTACTTGATTCTGATTTCCCATTTTGAAATGTAATAATTATATACCAACACAACACTCGCAGGAAGTACATTTGATTTTTATTTTTTTATTTTCTAATTGAAAAACTTAAAAGATGACATAACCAATTAATTTAGCCCAACAAAAACCAAGGGAACTGAGAGCAAGGTAAGATGCACAATACATAAGATTATGATTTGAGAGGGTGTTTAAAACTGTATTCTCAAACATAGGAGAGTGTGCTTGTTGGATAGAAAGGAGAAAGAAATTGAAGCCAGTTAGAGAATCCCGTCAAGAAATAGTTTCTAATCTAAGAAAAATGAAATAAAAACCAACCAACCAAAACTCAAGCAGACTATTCTAAGTTCCATCAGTTGACAATTCAAGAACTACACAAGCCTATCTAAATGGCATTCCTGGACAACATTTGTATTAGAAGTCTTGGTATATAAATAATAATAAATATTGAATCAACTCTGGAGTATTCCACTGATTACCAACTTAATACCTAAAGATACTCACATGCCACACATTCCTATTTTCTCCCTTTAGCTCATCACCAAACAAGACAGAAACTGACCCAGTTTGCAAACTGCAGTTCTCTGCCACTAATCAAGGTGCAGTAGGGAAGACAATGAGATACAACATAATCAGTTTAGCTATAAACTGTCATCAAATAACAATATGCAGTAAGAGCCACACATCCTTGAAAAACTGCAGGTCCCTAGCAGGATGACCCAGCAACACTAAACTTATTAACAGAAGGTGCTGAAATAGTCTTGGATTTTTTTCCTCTTTCTGAAAAATACATCTTCTGCAGCAAATGGAATGGCAACGTACCCTTTTCAGTAGCCACCTTTCATTGTTGGTCAATAGCCCAGTGCAGCAGGTTATAAGCAGGTTCCAGCAGGTTATAAGAGTTCACAGTATTGCAAGCAACACTGAAAACCCCTGCTAAACACATCTGATTTGAATCTAGGCTTTCAGAAGCCAATTTCTCTGAAGTGACAGCACTTTGCTTTTCAGATATAAAAGAAATCAAATTCATCTTATTCTAAGACACAGAAAGCAAAATGCCTATGCATTTCCCTTCAGTTAAAAAAAGATATTACAACTGAACTAGAACAGAAGAATGCAACCTGTCTGTAAATCAGATACAGTGGTGGTTCTATAATCGCAGAATTATGAATTCTTGCATAATTTGTCAGATAACTTGATCAGCAAACTAGACCCAGCAAAGAATTACTAAAACAAACCTCCACTGACAACAAGTTATTTGGTTATTGAAGTTGACGTAGATAACCAAAAGAAAAATCAAGTTGAACAGAAACAAGCAACAGAATAATAATTCCCAGAACAAATTATTTAGCTCAACTAGTTTTGCAAACTCTGGAGATAAAAAAAAAATAAATAAAAACAGTTGCTGTATTTTTTTTTCTTTGGCAGGAAGGTGGCATATGCAATTAGCTGTAATAAAGCCTCCTTAAGTCTGTATGCACACAGTGCTCATTTTAAAAATACTATCTAGCAACATAGGACAAGTTACAATGCCTAAAGTACTGTCCATCACTGACATCATGCTAAAAAAAAAAATCCCAATAATATACAATAGTTTTTATTTCAAACATGTATCTTTTAATTCTTTGTCCTGGGTGTGGTGAGGTGAAGAATCCACAAACTCCTCTGTCAATGGGAAGTGCTGCTTTTAAGACATCAAGATATCTAATCCTCCAAAAACAAACAAACAAACAACAACAAAAAAGCTACACTAAAACCTAATCAATTTCAGAAAAAAAAGCTAGTCATTATGATCATCCTGGTCTGTGCTGTTTTCTTGTTTAAAGCACCACTACCACCTTGTGGCCAGTCAAGTTAAAAACCACCAAGTCTGATTTCCTAAATCAATTTAGAAAGCAGCTTAACAAAATTTAAGAACCATAACAACTGTCAGCTCCAAAAAACAAACTGAAATGAATACACTTAACACCCTATGGACTTAACGCTCAGCTTTGATTTACTGCTTTGTCCACTGGGTATCATCACACAGTGCAATACACATTCTGGAAACTTTACTGTAAAGATAAAAGTACTTGCATCACTTGAATCAGTGCAAAGATAACAAATACAGCTAATACCTTCTGAACACAACATTTTCATAGATCCTCTTTTTGGTAGTTTTTATTACTTTACCAATATAATAAGTGCATGTACAAACTAATGTAACAAAGCTGTTAACAAGGAATTGATTTATCCTTGGAGTGCTGTCACAGAGAGGCTGAAGGCAAGAGTATCAAGCGAAGAATATATTAAACTTCATACGTGAAATCATATTTCAACTCACAAAGTGGAACAACTTCCTGTTCTGATGAGACAGAGTCTAACAGAAGGAATGACTTAATTTAAAAAAACAAAAACGACCTTTTAAGAGCCAGGAAAATTATTTTCCATTCTCAGCTATGACAGAGATTCACCAGCAACTTAAATAATAATGCTTCACAGTCTGTTGTTCCCTTTTTCAAGTTAAATGTAATGTTAGTAAATCATTTGTGAAGCATGCTGAAGTTTTTCAGCAGTGGGAAGCACTACAATTCAAAATGTACCTTATTAATGTAAGAAGTAACAAAAAATAAATAAATAATGAACCAACTGTACTACTAAGCAAACCTAACACAGTAAAGTTGAATGATAAATACTGTGATTACTTAAACTATTGCATATATTTATTTTAAGATTTGAAACCCTGTGATGTCCAAAGACTTACTTTTCTCTGTATTTGCAGAACTGAAATGCAGAGACTGTAATTACAAGTGCAGCACACCACTCAGACAATATATCCAGAAGTCAAAGAGTTGGTTTAACTTATCTAGAAGTAAGCAATTTGCTTTCCGATATCCAGTATTTCTTCCTAAGGTTCCTCAACACAACTATTACTCCAGACAAACTTGGTAACTTTTCAGAAAATACATGTTATTATGGAGTATAATTGTGAAAACAATATAATCCACATGGAAATGCGTAAGAGGGAATTTATCACAATGAAATTTCCTGCTCAATCTTACCCTAAGGTCCCCCGTGCCTGGAAAATATTCACCATACTTATGGAATGATACTGTCATGACACGATCTGTGGTATAAAATGCTTCTTCAACACCATCACCATGATGGATATCAATATCAATATACAACACTCTTTGGTGATACCTAGAAAGAAAATTACACATGTGAAATCACAATCTTCTGTTATGTCCATAAAATATCAATACCTACCACAAACAAATATAAATAAATCACAGATTATGATAAAGTTTATATTTTTGAAGCTCCCATAACTCTCAGAATTATCAGTACAGTTTGGATAATGGCAAAAATAAGCTCATCTTAAAGTGATTTTTATTATGCAACGCATTCAATATTTAATTGAGTTGTCCTAGTCAGGAGTAGTTTTACCTTTTAATCCTGTTTATACCAATTTCTTTTGTCCAGATCCTTTGAATTTACCCCTTTCATGGTACATTTTTGTCTATATTATTTCTCAATAATTGCCAAAACATTCTGCAATGAAACAACTTGAAGTGTATGCTTTTCAAGAATTTTTGAAGAATCAATGCCAGAAGCAGGCATAATCCATATTCCATAAAAATCAAAATATCATTTTTTGCAGACTTATTTTCCATCAACCCTCCCTTTTTCAGCTCTGCAAAGACTAAAAAATAAGTACGTTCTTGTTTCCAACTGCACTACACTTATCATTAACATAAAACCATGATATGGCTTAATAGTTCTTTAAATAGTGCAAGTTTCTGATCATTTTATGTGAGAGGAATAAAGAAAACTGCTTCATGGCAAGAGCACTGAAAACAACGATAAACGACCCTTAAATCCTGTGCTCTTCAGTAAAGAATAAAGTCTATCAACATCAGAAGACATTTTCACCAAATTTTTCACAGTGCTATAAACTACAGAGCAGCCATAGTTTCACTGTGCTAAGATCTTTTTCTCTTAACAAGATACCAAATAGCTTCTTGCAGTGATATAACCCATATCTGGTTTGAAAGTTACTTCCTTCACATACAAGTTAAGATTTAAAAACCAGTAATCAAAACTAGACCACAGAAAAATCATACTGCTTTTATTAGGCGGTAGAGACAATCATAAAATCATAGAATAGTTTTGGCTGGAAGAAACCACCTGGTTACAACCGCTGTTGGCAGGGACATCTTCCAATAGATCAGACTGTCTAAAGCCACATCCAACTCTGCCTTGAACATTTCTAGGGATGGGGCATTCACAGCCTCTCTGGGCAACCTCTTCCAGCACCTCACCACCCACGTAGTAAATAACTTCTTCCTAGTAACTCCTTGTCCTATCACTACACTCCCTGATGAAGAATTTCCCTCCAGCCTGCTTTTAGGTACAGGAAGGCCACCACAAGGCCTCCCCCTGAGGCTACTCTTCTCTAGAATGCAGAACCTCAACTCCCTCAGCTTCTCCTTATATCCTCAATATATGCATATTAAAATGAATGCTTTAATGTGAAATATCTGTGCCTCCAGCAACTTCTTCCATTTTTAAAGTTACTTCCTGGTTACAGCTGCTTCCCTCTACCACCCACCACCAGCAGATTCAGCTGCTCCACCCCCAAGAAGTCAAATGCCAATGTTTTTTGTAAAAAAATAAGCCTTATGCGATTAGAAGAGATAGAGTCCCATTAAAAACTGTAACTAATATTAACGACTTGAGGTTTTATTGACGCACTGTTGCTTGAAGGTAGTTCTGCGATCAATTCTGCATTACTCCCCTCTTCATTTATTACTCTACAACCAAAGAAGCACAGCTGTTATTTCACTGTTTTCTTAACAGCCACATTAACTTATGTAACAACACGAGAAATTTCAGTGTATGATTTTCCTTAGAATTCCTGTTTATTAGCAATGCCCTGAAAGATGGAAAATAAAAGGGCATAACTGAGAGATCAAATAGGTCTATGACTGAGAACAAAACACCTGAGGCTTAAGTGCCCTATAGTCAGGCCAGGGCTCTCAACCACTATTCTGTCTCCATGAGCAGCAACAGAAGGCAACATTTACAGGGCGAAAGCAAGCCTATCCATTTTCCAAGACCTGTTACGCAACATCTACAATTACAACATATAGTATTTTTCAAGGGTGCATCACCTCTTGGTTCTTTCATAGAATCACAGAATCACAAGGTTGGAAAAGACCTATAAGATCATCTAGTCCAACCATCCTCCCTTTACCATACCTACAGAAAACTACTAAACCATGTCTCCTAGCTCCCTATCCGGACACTTCTTGAACACTGTCAGTGATGGCAACTCCACCTCCTCCCTGGGCAAGCTATTCCAGTGCCTGACCACTCTCTGAGAAAAAAAGTTCCTTCTCATGTCCAGTCTAAACCTCACCTGATACAACTTGTGGCTATTTCCTCGGGTCCTGTTTGTTGTCTGGCATAAGAGGCCAAGCCCCTCCTCATCACAACCTCCCTTCAGGAAGTCGTAAAGTGCAATGAGGTCTCTAGCTTCCATTTAAGGATCTCCTGCCCAAGAACATGTCTAATTTGTGTTTCTTCAATCTACTGTCACCCTCTGCTTCATTCTAGCTCCTGTAATAGTGAGATCTAGGAGTTCACTATCTTTGTGCTTAAGAAGTACTTTAAGAACATGTTACAAACCTAATAGCTATTTTTTTCCACCTTGCCTGTATATTAGCTTAGACTTCTTGCTGAAGCCAAATTGAACAGAGCTGGGAGCTTTCTTCATCAAAAATTGTACAAGCTCAGCTACGAAAACTGACAAGTAATGACATTACAATCCATATCTTCAAACATTTAACTAGTAAAAATTTTGCCACCTTAAATAGTTTTTGTCTTTTTCTATCATAAAACTTACTTCAGTAACTCAAGGATGGCAAGCACAATATCATTGACATAACAAAAACCAGATGCCTCTGACTTCTTGGCATGGTGAAGTCCTCCAGCCCAATTAACAGCCATGTCTGTCTGCTGTCTGTTCAATTTTACCGCCCCAGCTGTAGAAAGACATGCACAAAATTGAGACGAAACATAGTCAGAAACTTCTGAAGGTCTTTAAATTTGTTAAAAGGAAACAGTAACTCATTTTTAAGTCATTAAATCTCATACTTGATCCTAGATCTCACAATATACAAATTATCAAATATGAGATAGTTCAAATAACTGTTAATCTTTGTGTTGCTATGCAAAACAAACTTGTATTTGCTTCAGGATCTATATTATCAAAGGTTTATGTAGCTGACATAAATATAATAAAGCTACAAAATATCTGGCAAACAACCTCTACTTACCAACAGAGCCTCCAGTTGATAGCTGACAGAACTCAAACAGGCCATCAAAAACAGGACAATCTTCTCCAACATTAACTGTGCAAGAAACACATTACTTTCAAAAACATAATCCTAATAGCATTGCTATAGGCAAGGATAGCACATAAAAATGCAGAATTCATTTAGCATTTCAACTATTTTTAACCCCCTCTCCCCTTTTCTGTCAAGCTAAATTTTAAACACTGAAACAAATATTAAGTTTGCCCAGACTTCTAATAATCAAACAACTGTTGGCACAGTTTTTACCATTTAAGATGACTCCAAACTGGTTTTTTTGCTTGTTTTTTTTCTTTGTTTCCATAGAAAGCTGTCTCATTAATAAGTTAAATCATTTGTCTGCTTTAGAACAAGTGTTGATTAACATCATATTAATAAATGTGCAACTTCTTGGAAAAATACATCGAGAATAAGGCACTGTAAAGAGTTACAAACACGTATTATATATTGGTAGAGCTGTGTTAAACTGTATTTCTAACAGTAATTTGAACTTACTCCTGAAGTATGAAAAATTACTTAACAGAAAATGTGAATAACGTGCAGTTTTTACCATCTCACTCCAACAGGAGAGTCAATTCGATTTCTTGACTTCAACATATTTTAATATATTACTACTACTATTCTTTAAGCTATTCTTTTTTCCCTCTGAAAGAATTTGCATTAGAGGGTATTTCTAAGCCAGTTTTGCAAATACTTACAGCTGAAGTTTAACCTGGTGCATGAGGTCTATAGAAAGTATTATTTTGCATCCAGCAGACATTCTGCATGCAAGTCCTTTTGTAAACATCGAGAATATTTCTTTGAACATAGCTGCTTTTTATTAAAAGACACAAAATTAACGTAGCTACTGTTTGTAACATCACACTGCTGAATATTTAGGTTTAAACACCACAACCAATGAAGCACACGTACAATCTTAGAATTTACTTAATATTGACACTTACATCTTTGCATCTGCTTGCTGTACTCAGACATATTGTCAGGCCTTATTGATCTGAGGAATTTGATGTATTCGTCACTATGGTATTTGGTCATTTCCTCAGCAGTAGCTTTGTGGGGTCGCTGATAAGAAGAGTAAGTTATGGAAATAATTAGAGCACCGCTGCAAAACCAGTTAACAATTAACTAAAACAGACAGCTTAAAATAAATCTAACCTGCTCTGAAGGAAGAACAGTGAAACTACTACTACTGGTGTTTTGCATGAAGCAAGGATTACTCTGCTAGCTTGAACCCACTAAATTCATTGTGCAGTTACCCTAATTTCACCCCCACATAATCATAAAAGTACTATCAAAGCCTCTATTGGCGCTGCTTCTTACTTCTCCCAGAAAGGGACAGCAATCTGTATTCCTTACAAATCAGTGCTTTTATATATATATATTTATATATATATATAAAACATACATACATATATATAACACATATATATAAAACACACACACATATATAAAACACTCATAAAAAGGTACTTCAATTTTAAGTAAAAGTGAACTGAATACACTAAGTATTTTCTATTTCTACTCCCATTTTTACCTGTTTATCTGTGTAAGAATACTTGAAGCCAACTTACAATATATCAGTGGACAATCTATTGCTTATACTCATACTTCAGTGACCATTCCATTGCTTATACTCACGTAAATTTCCATTTTTCTGTACAAGCCATAATTTAGGAGCAAGTTGTGCGTCATTCGGATCCTATGAGGTTTCATTGGATGCCCTTGTCCATAGTAATAGTTTCCAATATCACCTGTCAATATACAGAAATGAACTGACATTACAAAACAAGTTTTTTGCTACTTAGAAGAATCATTCCCAAAAGACAAGTAAATATGATGATTCCAAAAAGAGATATGCACAAACTACTCTGACGGACCACAAGGAAAACAAACAGCCCAAAAAAGCTGTAAGCAGATGGCAAAAAAGACCAAAACGAAGACCTTTACTACAAGCCAACAGTAGTGGGGGAACAAAAGTGCCTAGAGTGGTTTCAAGACATGAATGAAGAAAACAATGGGATGGAACTGGAGAATAGAATAACAGGAAACAAAATAGGAATTATGAAGGGAGCAGAAACCACCACTGACAATGACATTATACCACAACAGCAGCTGTAGTAAAACCTACCATTTTCTAAGAACTGATTTTAAGTAGATACTTCCTTACCCTGCCCTTCAAAGCCAATTCTAACAGTTACACTCCAGAAGTTAGCTTCAAACCTGCTGCTATAATCACACGCACAAACATTTCCAAGCCACCTGCTGCTAGGGATCCATTCCACAGTAGATTGCCTTGCAACCCAGATGAACCCTACTCTTGTCAAATTAGATAATGACTAGACACACGGTTACCATAACATATTGATCACTTCTTTTCAGGAAGAAAGAATGGCTACTGTCACCAGACATTAAGTTTTCCTCCAGCCTGAACAGCATGAGAACACACCTGCCTCTGCTCCAAACACAGACATTTCCAAGAACCAAATCTTATGTTCCACGTGTTTCAGGAGATGTGGACAAGCCTAATAGGTATATTCAGTTGTCAAGGGCTATCACATTGTCAATTATTCACAGTAGCTCTTCTTTCCTTCTGAGGAAACTCCTTGGTAGTATTACTGATTTTACCTTCTAAAAATTTTTATTTTTCTTTCATATTTTTCAACATTTTTTCAACAAATTTTTCCAGCCTACTGGAAAAGAAATAACATTGTTTTCAAAATGTAATTTTTCATATTTCGGTAGGCAAGGGTAAGAAGTAGCACTGCTACAAAGCAGCTGGAGTTTCACTTATTCAATGTGAGCTCCAGGCCACAAGGAAGGGAAAACATCAGACTGCAATAGCATCACCAAGAAGAGCAAGCACTACACTAAGATTAGAAATATTGAAGGATTCTAAAAATCCAACTTTCAGTTTTTGAAGCAATAGGGCAAATAAGGACAATTCACAAAACAGATATGGCCTAACATACTGTAATATGAAGGTATCTACATAGGTTGCTCCTAAAGTAATGCCCCCTATTTCCATGCAAAATACAACAGACACAAAGAGCACAATAACACATTCTCAGCTACAAAACACTGCTTTTCAAATGCAGTCACCAGCATTAGCCAAATCATGTAGATGAGCTGATTCAGGCACTCTTCATTTCATGGTGTGACAGCTGCTGACTGGAATGTAGCTTGTCTTTCTTTCATGTCAATGGTATCACTGTTGAAACACATCACCTACCATCTCACTGTGCTCACAGCTACTGTTTGATACCCATAAACGTTCAGCAAACAGCAATGAAAGTCAATGGCTGCCATTTTCTCCACTTGGCGGAATTTACTGTCACACCATACTGCCATGTCAAACACCATGCTGTAGGACAGCCCCTCTGCTGCCATCTGTCACAGGGCAACAACATGTAAGAGAATACTGATGGGAATGTTACTCTACTACCATATCACCAACATCAGCCTCTGTCATTGTGGACCAATATAATAAAATACAAGGTATAATTTTTGGAGCAGCCATAATAGAACTATTCAACGTCTTACTCTTCATCAACTCACATCAGTGAAAAAAACACTATTGTTGAAGAACTTCAAAGGATTTTACTCACTCCTAACTTTGCTATGTAAATGGTAACCAGCACATCAGTTAATAAGATGTAGAGTCTAGCTGATACTGCAATCCTATACTGTTTTCTCAGGCAGGCCAAGAACAAAAGGTATTAAAAAAAAAGAACAGTACTCCTATACCTCCCACCAAACCATTTCTTAAATGGTTCCCATTTTTATACAAAAAAAATACCTTCAAGAACTCTTTGGAACTAACTACTACACTAACTACTACAAGAAGAACACCATTTACTATCCCCACCCTGTTTTTACCAGTTTGCTCTTCCAAGTTCATAAAGCTATACCACAAAAGACATTATTTTATCTTACATAAAGGACACTGTTAAAAACTTGTGTATCCCAAGTATATTTGGGATATATCTTTCAATAAAAGCATCATTTAAACATTTAAAATCAAATATCACCGGAATACCATACACCGCAGAGTATGCTTGAAAAAATAATAAGTCAATCAATAAATATATTTTAAAAGTTGAAAGCTACGTTTAATGTTTTTAATACAATGTAGAACTTTAAAAGATTCAGCAAGCTGGCAAATTTTATGACAGCTTATTAAGAGAAAGAAGATCTGCTAGTGAATAGCTAGTGGAAGCATACTGATGCTTCTGTATTAAAGGTCAGCTGTAATGACTACCAATAGATCTCAATATCATACACTTCAGTGACAAGCAATACCAGTCAAGTCTTAGCATCATTAACAACAAAAGGTTTGTGGTATTACCCTCACAAAAAAAAATATTCAAACATGTGGACAAAAAGTCCATCAAGTTTCAAGGCATTACTATGATGTATATGTTGGCTAGAGGTTCCATTTTCAGCACTGGCATCTTGATTTTCAGCCTGTTATCACAATTTTGGAAACATCATCCTATGTAAGGCTGCTTAGAAATGTCTCCTCCTCCTTTCACTCCATGAAGGAGCACTTCCTGCACATATCCTGAACGTTTCTCTCTCTTCCTTTCTATTTAACACCACAGACTTACTGAAGTACTCAGAAAGAGAAAAGCAAAGGTGAGAGTATACATAGATACATGAGAAGCGGATACAGCAGAGCTGAGTACAAAGACAACTACTGCAGACTACACAAGAGTGCTTGATGCCAAAGTTGTCAATACCAGAGCAAAAGGCACAAGTGTTATAAGCATAATTCCTATCACTCACCAGTGAGGGCACACACAGAAAGTGCAAAAGAAAACATAACTGAAGCACGAAGTAGAGGGAAAAAGTGTGAAGCAGCATATATAGAAAGTAGGGAAATCTATTATTTTGTTCAAAGAAAAGCTTCAAAGACCATTCTATACCAATAACATTATCAGCTAACTGGCTTGTAATGAGAGGCAATAACCTAATTTCAAACATGTTGAGTTCTTAACTGAAAAGAGACAAACCAAATGCCGGTATAATGTAAGCATCAGCTCATGGGCCTGAACAATTTATCACATGATAGACACTGCAATAACAACAAATGACCAGAAAACCTACCTGAAAATTAACTTGTTACACAGGCTGTCATGCCCTGGGTTCAAACATATTAACATACTAATAACCCGTCAATTCATGAAAATGAAAACAAATCCATGTGATTCTTTTGTTGAATGTGTTTGACATACTTCCCTATCAGAGACGTCAGCAAGGTCTGCAGATGTTCAATAGTCTCTAACAGAGAGATACAAGAGGCTACACACTTGAAAGGAACTTCAGTTACATCTGAGAGACTCCCAACAGGCTGTGGATAGCAGCTAAGGCTCCAGTCATGCTAAGATCACCTTCTCCAAGTGTTTTAGAAAAACAAGACTGTAAATTAACTAATTACAAAGGTCTTAGCAAACTGAAGGAGGATGCAATATATGACATTTTGACATCATTTTTTCCTGTAACTTTGGCATATATAAATTTTTATGCACACTGATCATACTTCTGCTCATTTTAAGCACGGCTAGCATAAAATCACACAATTGTTTGTAAGTGCTTTAAGTGTAGAAACACAACCACTACAATAGAAACCACATGAAAAATAAATCTTAACAGCAGTACTTACATTTGGATTGGTTGCTGCAACGTGAATAGACAAAAATCACACACAGAAAAATCTAGAAAATAATCATCAGTGCCTGATGAGTCCAACAAAGACATTTAAATACACTTAAAACTACTACATCTGTGGACTTCAGGGTTGGTTTTTTCCCCCCCTGTTCTGGTTTTTAAAACTAAGCAGGTAGAGTTCTGCCTTTTGAGCCTCAAGCATAGTCTGGGTACCACTGCAGTTCTAGCAGCCACAGTTCAAAGCATCACTTCTATGAAACACTCTTCAGTTAGAGTCTGCAGAAACAGAAGTTAATCTGGAAGTACTAACATACTTGAAGAGCATCTGAATACACTAACATGCTGCACTACTAAAGCATGTTTGGTCTCACCTCTATGGGTGGCACCAACCACATTCTTACGCAGATCCCTGGAATTTCTCATGAAGGTAAAGCCTTTTGAAAACACACATTAAACTGTGCAAGAAACGCAATCTAAACAATACTGCTACTCCACTGGCACAGAACCAACACACTAACTATAACCGTGTTAGCTGCTGTGTGATACCTTACAATTGCGTTTCACTGTACAGGATACAGAGCTGGAAAGACCATCTGGGTCCTGTCCTCATTGCTGTGGACAATGCCTACCTGTTTTGAGATAGGTCACTAAGGTACCCAGGCCACATACTGCATAGTGGACGTAGCTAACGCTTTCTAATAATAAACAATAGAAAAATGAAATCAAGCTGCTATCTACCACAAGTTTATTGGTTGTGGGCACAGAGTAAAGGCTGTTAAAACTGTTAATTATTGATATATGTTAATAGCAACACGCTAATCAAGACTTGGTAAGCAACAGGCTAATTTGGAAACTTGAGACAACAACCATAATGATTATCATAAAGAATATGTAGGAGTCTACTGCATCTCAAAGAACATGCACGTACACTCCTAATGCCTTTCAACACTTTTTGCTGCATCCTCTCAAAGAAATGGAGTGAAAGCCTTTGTGGAAGGAAAACTGTGGCAAAAAATGGACATTTATTCCAGTTATGACACTCTACCTCTTTGCACCATTTGGTTTGGAGTTACTTAAGGCTTCAAATACTCCCCCTAATTTAATTCAAGATTTTGCTGGTATAACATATTACAAAATACTAAAAATTACCAGATGAATCATAAATTAGCACAGGAAGTGTTTACCGCAGGTATTAACTCTAAAAGGTCTTCGAACAACTCCGTTTTCAAAATAAGTATAACTGTTTGACAATAAAAATTAAAAAGGACAGCCAAAACATTCCAACATGTTTTATTTCTTTTACAGAGAAAGCATCTAACAACAGATACTGTTAGTTGCATATAGTTACAGGCTACTTATTTGAGCAAGACATGAGCTCCAGCTGCTTGCATGACACCATTATCCTGCTCTCATAAAACTTCTCCCTTCCCCACTTTCTCCAACCTCTTTCCTCACTATAGATTTTGGGCTGCTTATGGAGCTTGATACTAAATAGTACCAAGTCCAGAAACCATAGCAAAACTTAAGATATTTGTGTCTAGTAAACGACAACCACCTGGTACTTAAAAAAAAAAAAAAAGGATAAGCACAATGAAAAAAAGACAAAACCGAAGATCCATTTGCAAGCAGAATGCTTCTAACCTATTGCTTCAGCATTCCCTTCAACAAGGCAGAGATTGATTCCTCCGGCCTAGGAAAGTAAGATCCCAGTCTCACCAAAACTATCCCTAACAGGGGCCTCCCTTCCCCTTTAGGCTGAACAAAGAACCAGAGCCAGCAACAAAGAGAAGGGGGCGGCAACCACACACTGCTTCCTTCGGTGTAGTGCAAGCCCAAGGCAGGCCCCATTTCTGCCATTTCCTACGAATGGCAGCTTTGCTACAGCAAGAGTCACTTCGGGTATCTTCGTGGGTTTTGCGATTGCTCTTCGTTTCCAAAATGGTGAGACCTTCAAAGCGCTGAGATACAACAGCCTCTGCCTCACAAGAGCCTGATACACCGATTTCAATCAACGGGTAAAACAGGAGACAATTCGAGAAAACTGAATCTTTTAACTACTCTGACCACCGACTTGACACCTACTGTACAAAAAGGAAAAAAAAATAAAGTAAAAGCAAAGTAAAACAAATATAAACTCAACAGAACATAAGGAAAAGTTCTCTCTGCTGCAGCGAGAGCAAACCACGAACAAGTTGCTGCAGATATCCGAACCTAAGCGCAAGCCGTGCGTACTTTCCGAAGCTGCCAGGCGGCTCCGTCTCCATCACACACACACGAGTGTACAAACTCGGGAGGCCAGAGAGCAACTCGGGTTTCACCACCGCACAGCCGCACCCCGCCGGTACCGGCTGGCCGAGGAGACCCGCACTTCCCCTCCGTAACCCAGACCGAGAACCGGGCCGCAGGAACATCCAGGTGCCGAGCCCACACACAGCCTCCGCTCTTTTTTTTTTTTTTTAACTTTTTTTTTTTTTTTTTTTCTCCTTTTTTAGGGGAGGAGTCAGACTCGGCAGCGCCTTCACGTTTAGCGGATGAAGGGGAGTGTCCCAACTTTTCTCCTTTTTCATTTTTCTCTTGGAAGGGGGGGGGAGGAGGGTAACAATAAATCCAGCGCTCACCGCCGGGATCGCTCGGGCCCTGCAGCTCCCACCCCAACCCCCTACGCTCCTCTCTTTCCCCCGTCCCACCGGCCCCGCGGCGGGGCCCAGCAGGCAGCAGGGCCGCAGGTGGATGGCGGCCGGGACCCCGCGCCTACGCGGGGCAGGGGGCGGCCGCAATGGCGAAGAGGCCGCGCCGAGCGGCGGTAACGGCGAATCTCTCCTCACACGCGCCCCGAACCCCGCTCACCATCGTAGTAGTAGCAGACTTTCTTCTTGCCGCCGCCCTGACTGTACGCCATAGGGCCGCCGCGCCGGGGACGAGTCGGGGCAGGGGGAGGAGGGAACGGGAGGCCGAGGCGAGACCGAGCCGGCACCGAGGGAGGAGGGAGGGGGCGGGAGGAGGCGGGCGCGAGAGAGCGGGAACTCACGAAGCCGGGCCTCGGGGAGAGCTGGGGGAGCGGGCCGCGCCCAACCCGCCACAGGCGGGGGAGGTGGCGGAAGGAGTCAGCAGACAACGCTCCCGCAGCTAAACGTATCGGCTCTCTCCCGCTTGCCCCTTGCTATATCGCTTCGTCTCACACTCACTGCGGATTGGAGGCAGCAGGGAGGCCTAGTGAGGGGAGTGCCAAATAAAACACCCTCCACGCACACCCCCACACAGTGGTACAGCCCGCCGGCGGGAGGGAGCTGGCCTCGCCGCCCGCCCCGCCCCTCAGCGCAGCCCTCCGGCGCATGCGCGATGCGCTCCTCCTGCGCCGCATGGCGGCAGCGGTGGCGGGTTGGGGTGCGCGGGTTGGGGTGCCCTCCCGCCCGGAAACTGCCCACTCCAACGCTTTGTGCTGCCCCTCGTTGGGGAAAGGCCCTGCTTAAGAGGCTGAAGTTAGCTCGGTCTGTGCCCTCCACTCCTGGGCACAGGATACGAGGTAGAAGTACCTGCGGTGACCCCAGGAGTGTGTCCTGCGCTGCCTCTGCTGGTGCTCAGGATGCCTGTTCCAGAAGGAGTTCAAAGCAGTTTGAGTAGTAATTACTTCTTCCAAAATTAAAGCATGCCCACACCAGATGGAGGTAGTTGTGGCTTTATATAGCACAATTACTGAATGTCCAGAGTTGGAAGCGATGTACGGGGGTCATGTAGCACAGGGGCCTGTCGGGTTTGCTTATGTTGGGCCTGACTTCTGAATCGAGTTTCAGTTCCAGGTGTAACAACAGTGTTCTCTGCCCTGTTCAACAACAAACACAGGGGGAAGGTACACAGAACGTTAAGATGATCACGTTCATATTTACCCGGCAAGTACAGCTTCTCTGATTCTGCAGGTGATTCCAGGGCTATCAGCTGTTAGAACCTGAAACTGATACACCCAGGTCAGAAAAGGAAAAAGACAAAAGTTAATACTTCTTCTGAATCCTTCATTATTTAGGGAGTTTCACGGATTTTAAAAGTACTTAGAGATTTTCCTTGGTTTATTATACTCCAGGAGTACTGAAATGCCCAAATTCTTACCATAGGCATTTTTGTATTGGACAATAGAAATTCCTGTGTATTGCTGTCAGTCATCAGAACCAGTTCAGATCAGTGTTCAGACGCTGATTAGGACTGGACCCAAAGTCGGGTTATTTCCTCTTCTACAGAGGTCCTATGCTAGTGTAAATAAATCTTTCTAGTTAATAGCTGTTTCTATATAGTTACTAAGGACCAACTGCAAAGTACACTTCTATTAAGTGCATATACGTGTGTGACATACAGAAGATAAACCTATGACATTCTGAAGTAACAGGTTCTGGATTTCCCACCCCCTTCCACAGGCTGTAGCAAGAACAAGACTTTTGTCAGGTAGCCAGATACTGTAGCAAAGATAAGAAGGACCATGCTCCACTTGGCATTTTCTTTCTTGGAAATAAGTTACAAAATGGATTCTGTCAGATTGTCGCACAGCAGATACAGGCTTCTTGCTGTGTTGTATTATTAGCATAAAGTTTTGGCTGTTGAAATGAAATGCATTTAAAGTTAACTCAGCACTCTGATAAACATTTGTATTCAGACAACGTAATAGCATGAGTCTGCTGGCTCAACACAAGCCATGCTTTTATTAGGACCAAGCAGAAATTGAGAGCAAGTAATGATATATTGTCAGTGTTCTTAGGGACTTAATGTAAAGAAGAGAGTTCATAATTATATTAGTTATACAATTAGTTTTGGATGAGTGCTCAGCCTCATATAGAAATAGCTTATTTTGGTTTAAATTAAACATGTGATGTTAGCTAAATCAAGAGAAACCACTTTGCTTTCAGGGTAGAAGTGATTGTACATGTTTTTTCTAACCTGAATTTATGTACGTATAGTTCTCATTCAGAGAAGCTTTTAGAATCCTACGTCATATTTGAACCAAGAAAGTGTATATGAGCATACAAAGTTAAATGTTAGACCATGAGGTCATTCATTCATTAAATTTGTAATAATTCAGTATTATAGTAAGTTCAGAAAAGCTTAAATGTGAAGTTTCAGTGATTTGCATACTATGATTTTATATCCGAGTGTCACTTCTAGAAACGAATGTTCACTGCATAGATTGAAACCTTCTTGTTAATACAGCAGCATGGCAGTCGTACCATAAAGGCTAATGACACAAGGGACACTGCGCTCATTGATGTGAGTTGTTAAGAGGTCCCAAGCTTTGAGACATAAGGGTATGTAACAGTATCATTTGGAAAAGTGGCTATTTCATTTTAAGATGTAGCAGTCTATAAATGTGGATGTACAAAACAATGGTGGTTTTGTTTGTTTGTTTGTTTTTATAATTGCCTTTGATTTCTTCTTGCTGCACTGGAAATCTTTTAGCTTTATTTCACCCTTCCTTTGTGTCTCTATACAGGGATTAGCTTTTTCTTTCATGGAATACTTGTGTTGTACCTTAAACAGTGTTTATTTAGTAAGTTACATGAAGAAAAGAAAAGAAAAAGAAGAGAAGAAGGGAAAAAAGGGTTTGATAAGGAGCTTTTGAATAGAAAAGTAACTTGCAGCTGGCTTTGCAATAGAAAGTGTTACTGTTTCTTACATGTTTCTTACATGCCTCAAGCACATTGTCTATGAAAGCTCAGTGAAAACTTACATAAACAGTGAAGGAAGAATTCACTATATGTAAGAGTTTAAACATTTACATTTCAAAAAAGCAGCCAAGAAAGGACCCTATGTTAAAGGCCAAGCAGCCTAAGATTAAACAACAAATAACACCCTCCCCCGAAAAAGAACAAATCCAAAAATACTAATATATATAGAAGGAAGGAAGGAAGGGAAAGAGGGAGGGAGGAAAGGAAGCCATAGGACTTAAATGATCAATAGGTACTAATTTTTTTCCTCCTAGCAGCTACTTTAGTGAGGTAACAATACTCATACCACAGAAATCATGACTAGATCACCTTCCTTTTCTCTCTTGCGTAATCTAGATGCAGAAAAAATGTAGCTAGAAAGTTTGCCATCACAAAACTTGTTCTATAACAAAACTGTACAAGCATGTGTACTCTTCTACATAAACCTACCTCACTTTACTTCATCAGAATTCAATAACTAATCAACAACAAAGAAAAAACAAAACAAAACAAAAACAACAAAAAGACAAAGCTCCAACCTTTCAAACTGCCTCAATCCCAACCACGTACTCTGAAAAATAAACAGCTAATAAATAAAACTGACTTAACTCAGAGGTACAACACAAATCTTTTCACTATTTTACCTTCTCATATAATAGTTACTTCTTACACCATTGAATATACCACTATCTATATCCTTCTTTAACTCTGGACATGCTGGTGTTTATCTGTGTCCCATTTTATCTGTGAAAAGTATTGTCAAGTGCTATCTTTTGCCAGCATTCACAGCTGTGAGTTTGTAATCACATCCATATTAATGTAAGGCAGGATGCACAGTTAGAAGAATGTTATTGATCTGTCCCTTTGTCCAGCAATCTCTTGACAGCACATGAAGGCATGGAAATATGGAAAAACGGTTTTCTCAAGTCATTCATAGGCCTTAGAAGGGTTCTGAAAAGCATAATACTGTAGAAGTAGAGCTTTGGGGCTACTTTCTTGAAAACTTAACACAAGATTCATCATGCAGATAGATACCTTGCTAATGAAATCACTTCATGCAGAAAGTCAAAGTCATTAAAGAGCGAATAAATAAAGGGAACTAGATGCAAAACTAACTGTGAGGCTCAGGTCTTCTCTCAGCTATTTGTGCTATAAACATTGTCAATATTGCTGTCTACTAATTGTTTAATTGTTGCTCCCTGCGTGGCACAATATTAATTATATATAATAGCAATACTGTAGATCTGGGAGCTATGGGAACATGCATGGCCTTTGAATTCTCATGACACTGCAAAAAATGACAGAGATTTCAGTTTAAGTGATAGGCCTGTATATTCCCTTACATACCTGTCATTTCTGTGTGTGCTGTCTTCATCTCTGTGATGTACATAAACATAATACTTCAGTAGTGTATTCTGCCTGGGGCAGCTTCACTTAGTCATTGAATTTAATCACCTGAAACTGATTCCCTGTTTGGTTGTGTTGCTGGCAGTCTGATAGCCAAGAGAAGCCTGTGTTCAGTGTATTGCACATAAACACTGGTGCAGTGTTTATGTATGGCATCATGATATAATGTAATACTTCTGAAGACTATCTTTCACTTCAAAACAACAATGTAATGATTTAAAAGCACACGTAACCATCAGTATGCAAATATTCTCTTTATAAAATTTACTCTCATTTTAGTGGAAGGTCTATAGCAAGACCTTGTGATTTGTTTCTGCTTTACTTTGCTTGATCTTGTCTGATTATGAGCTAAATACTGAAGCTGCTTGGAATATGGACTCGTGCAAAGCAGCAGACAGGTCTTTTCAAATTATGATTGATGTTTTCATATCTCTATATGTGTACAGTTTGATAGAGTTAAATGTTTTTGTTCCTAGCAACAGTCTTATTTACATAAATTGGTATGAATAAGAGCAGGTAAGTTTTTCTGTTCAGTAAATACTGGGAAACTTGTTCCACAGTAATGGAAAGCAGTCTGTTGGTATAAAATCCCTACCATGATGAGCACATCAGGACACGAGAGTGCAAATACAGAGTAGCACTGTTCTCCAGCAATGCCAGCACCCTAAACTTCTAGAATATATACCTTATTTTCTTATTTTTTCTTTATATCAGAGATTGAACAGGTCACAGCTGATATTTTCATCCCTTCACAAGTTTTTTGTGCTACTGATGCCTTAGTTAACCTCTGATACCTCAAGCAAAAAAAAAACCCATATATATATATAGTGAATCATGGCTGTCTATGCAAACATCCTGCCAGTGCTAATTTTTTTTAAGTGTGGCCTGCCAAATGTACCAATTTAACTTTAAATCCTTTTTTTTTTTTTTTTTTTTTTTTTTTCTTAACCAATTTAAATGGCAGGAAGACATTGTTTGAACATTGCTTCAGTTAAAAGTGACAAGTTGGCTTCAGTGTGAGTGTGAAATGATTCTAATCCTCAGACACTAATCTGTTATAAGGCAGTGTCAACACAGTCATTTGTATCAATTAGAAAACAAGTCAAGGTATATTTACCTAGGTTTAAACTAGATTTGATGGGGGAAGGGAACATGCTGCTAAGGAATAGAGAAAAGTCAGAGAAGTCTGTCACTTTAGGAAGCAGCAGGGGAAAAGTTTGGATTTGTCCCAGAGGTTTGTGGAAATGTTCCTCCAAGAAGGTAATGTGGCTGAAAGTCTAGCTGAAGTGCCTCTATACCAGTGCATACAGCATGAAAAATAAGCAGGAGGAATTGGAAACTAAGTTGCAATTGAAAAACTATGATTTTTCTGCTGTAATGGAAACTCACATAACTGGAATACCATGACTGAGAAGTGTTGAACTTGGACTGAGGCAATCCCAGTTGTGTGTACAGACTGGAAGAAGAACCTATTGAGAACAACTCTACAAAGAGGGACTTGGGAGCTCCAATGTGCAAAAAACTGGATGCGAGCCACCAGTGTGCTTTTGCATCCTGGAATGCCAACAGTATCCTGGCTGCATCAAAAGAAGGGTGATGAACAAGGCAAGAACAGTGAATGTTCCCCTCTACTCTGCACTTGTGAGGTCCCATGTGTATTACTGCATTACATGTAGATCCAGGTCTGGGGAACCAAGTACAGGAAGGATACAAAGCCTGTTGGAGCAGGTCCACAAAGATGATCAAAAGGCTGGCACACCTCTCCAGTGAAGAAAAGTTGAGGAAGTTGGGCTTGTTTATTTTGGAGAAGAGAAGGCTCTGGGGAGACCTCACTGTGAACTTCCAGTACTTGAAAGAGCTTAGAAGCAGGAAGGGGACTAAAATTTTGCATGGTCATGTAGTGACAGGACAAGAGGGAATGTCTTTAAATCAAAGAGGTAAGATTTAGGTTAGATGTTAGGAAGAAATTATTTATTTAGAGGGCTATGAGACATGGGGAACAGGCTGCCTAGAGAGGCTGTGGATGCCTCATTTCTGGTGGCATTCAAGGCCAGATTGGATGAGGCCCAGGGCAGCTTGGCCTGGTGGGTCATAAGTCTGCCCATGACAGGAGGGTTGGAACCTGATGATCTTTAAGTTCTTTCCCAGCGTGAACCAGTCTATGATTTTATATAAGATAAAGAGGAACAAATTTCTAATTTAACTGAAGTCTACCAGCTTGAATTTCCCATCTGATTTGGTCTTGACAATGAACAAATTAATAGGAAGTGACAAAGTAAATGGAATTCTGGAGCCTGTGGATGTTTTACTGCTAGGGCTAGTCCCTTACTTAGCCATACCAGTGCAAAGTTAAAAAACAGTAGGAATGACCAGAAAAGGAATGTGACTGAGAAGGTTTGCAGTTGTCAGCATACAAATGAGATCCTTGGCTATTCTTCTTGGCTTCATTTCCACTATGCGGGAATGATCAGCAAGCTGTGGATCAGCAACCTCATTGTTGCAAAGTCATGAATGTTCTTTCTCTGCTCATCTGTTCTGAGAGCGAATATATCACAGGTGCAATGTACCACAGCATTTCTTTGCAGTACAGTAATGCTGAGTGTCAAAGAGCAGAAGAAAGATGAGAAAAATCATTTTTGTAAAATGTGTCCTGGAGGCAGATGTTATTGTCACTCATAAACTCCTCATAAATCCAATCAAAAAGGCTGTCATTTACAAATTTTTAAGCAACTATGATTTTATTCTGGAAGACCATTGGGGGGAAAAATAGCACTCCCAAAAATCAGAATGCTTGTTCTACTCCACTAACACAGCTTAATGATACATTCTAGAAACCATATTATTTTCACATTTCAGTATCCATGATTGATTTATAGCTGCCTGCAATAATGTATCATACTGTATCCAGATGAAACTACATTGTATTGTTTATATTGTGCATATTGTGTCAGTTTACTGGCAAGGAAGCAAGTTCTCTGCCACCATTTTGCTTGGAGCCACTGATGTTTATGTACTGGCTATACACCCACTTCTCTGCCAAGATTCCTGTTTCTTCACCACACCCCACTTGATAAACAGATTTCTTCAGGAATATCACATTCCTGCAGGTGGTGGCTGGGAGATCAAAGTATTTGGAGGGCAGGCTGAAACATGTTTCTTGGCATTGAAATGGCTGAGGAGCAAATTAAAACAGTTTGTAGATTCTGCATGGGGATTCTGCATGGGGATTCTGCATGGGGAAAAAAAATAAAAAAGTCCCTACTCCATTTTTATTTCCCCTTAAAATGCCCATGATATTTTACTATTGCTTTATTGTTTGTTTATTTAGCCCACAATATATTTGATTTGAGGATTAAATAACAGGCATCTTAGAGGACTGTCTGAGGACTATCTTACTGGCCTATACAGCACTTTGTTAGTTAATTTGGCCATGTACACCAGAAGCAGCATGCAGAATGAGACAAGAAAGGAGTCTAATGTCTGCATCATCCCAATCCCCTTAGCAGGTCAGTGGGTACCTTGATACACCATCAGAATGCCATTCTGAGCAAAATCAAACAGGTAGTAGTATGGGAAGTGTTGCAGCTCTTCACCAGTGTGACGGACTGGTGATCTCCAAGGGGGAGAGCAACAAGTAAAATTGAGTCAGATCTACTGACTAATTATATGGCATTAAAGTAAGACATGGTGTCCATTAGTCTGATAGCTAAGACAAAGATAAATTTGAAATGTAATGACATAAGTCAGCAAAATAGCAGTGTTGTCCTCTACAAGGATCTGAAGGAATGACAAGGAAGTACTCTGCCTTAGCAAGATCATAAGCAAAAAAGAGGTTGTGACTGGTTGTAATTTACAAATACCCTGGTGCTAAATCTGGTCTGTTTCTTTCATATCTCCAAACAGAAATGGAGCCTCTCACTCTTTTCCCAACACTATGAATTCCAAATCTCCTGATTATCAGTCTCTTTTGTATTTTAGGTTTTCTGTAATCCTTCCTTCCAGAAGAGATGAGATGAGAAAGAATAATGTCAGAAATGTTCATTGCTTTGATGAGAGACAAAGAGGGAGAAAACTGGTTTGGGGTCTGAAAATTAATTCTTAAATTCTAACCTTTAGTGAGCTTACATCAAGTGTGGTTATTTTTCTGCTTTAAATGAAAAATTACTTAAGCTTATGCAAGCAGCTTCTATTTTACCTAAAGCAGTAATACAAGCTGAAGATCTGGACAAGTAACATTCCAAGTGATTCCCAGACTACTTACTATCATTTCAGTTAACTTGAATAGCCAATCCTGTTTTGAGAGAACTGAGTACTTATTTCCAAGAAAAGTTTAACAGTTCTAAATGTATCTTCAGTCTCACAGGAGAGCTAAGTTTTGAAAGGAAAACAGCAGATAACACAGGCTTATTTCTAATATGCAAAGTAAATAACAAAACTAAATCTCACATCTTTCTTCAACTCTGACATTTAATACTTTGTCTTGTACAACATGAAAACTTAACGTTAGTCTATCATACATAACCTGATGGCCTAATTCTCATCTGCTCTACTTTTTATGGATTTCTGAATTAAAAAAAGGAATTTAATACTGTCTACATAGTGTCCCCTGATTCAGATTTTCAGGTGTACCAGTTAAACACTGTATGTTGATGTGTATACGTCACAATATTGTGAGCCATATTTTTGAGCCACAGGATAAGCATCTGGAGCTACACTGACCTACTATCTATTCCAGGGGTGGGAAAGAAGTGCCAAGAGATTTGTGTAGCAAAGAGCTGTGAAACAAATGTTTTAAAGTCTGCAAATGTTTTAAAATCCTGAAATACTTAAAAAAGAGGAGATAGTGAATTGATCAGTTAGAAGAATCCATATAGCATGATTGTTGCATTTTGGACCTCTGGCAGGTTTCCTACATTTCCCAATATACAAATCATTTCCTAGCACTGATAAAATCTTAGGCCAAAACCTGACATATTTTAAGAGAGGAAAAACAAACCAAGTCTTAGAGCTTCTTTAGAAAGCAAATATTGACCTCTTCTGTGTCTGAAGACAGGCCCAATCTCATCTGAAGTCATTACTATAACCTTTGATGTAACTTTACCAGGGGGATATGTTCCACATCAAGTATGTATAAAGAGCTCAAATTTTATCTGTGGGATGATTTTTTTACTGTTATTGTTTGTTTCTTTTTAGTTATTGTGCTGTATTTAGCAATGGCTAAGTCTGTTTCAGTGTTTCTTACGCATTCTGGACCATGGGAATAATGTGCTGTACTTCTGACCCTGACAACTCTTGAAGCAGTGCAGAGAAGTAGCTATTTTCTGAAAAGAAAAAAAGGAAACATATTCCATGCCACTGACCAAGTTTAACAACTCAGTCTGACCTCCAAACCCAATCAAGTTTACAGATGAAAAATCATGGACAATAAAACCACTTGTAGAGACCATTAGAGTTTCTTAGAGTTGGAAGACAGGATAAATAACTAGTACTGAATGTATTCACTCTATGAACCTTCTTGGTATTTAGGGAGACTTGGAAAATTATCTTTTCTGTTAGAATTTGGGAAAAGATGAGAAAGGAACAAGAGGCCTCAGAAATCTAAAAAAAGAAAGCAGCTTGCTCACATCTAAACCACTTAAACTCACTTCAAGGACCATGTCACCCTGCCAGGTGCCAGTAATAATCTCAAGTCAACTGCCCTGACATAACAAGACTATAGTCAAGACTTTGCAGTCAAAAACAGCATCTTTGACTTTTCTGGAATTGTGTGTTGTCTGATAGCCAACAGGAGCTAATTTCCAGATGAATGACTCACTGCTAAGTGAAGAAGCTAGGCTGACAAGCGGGTATAAGGAGATGACAGAAGACTGCTGGTGGCAGGAGCATCTTAGTCTGAATAGAGGGCTGGAGAATTCCAGCATGTGGCTCAATACCAAGTGAGTTATGCATTTTTTTTAAGAGTAATGCCTTGTGCTTGCAGTAGAGCCAGGTGTGAGAATGCAGTGACTGCATTACAGTGCTTTGTGAGATGTGTACTAGTGGATTTGAGCCTTTTCTAGAGAGAAAAACTACATTTTCAGAGCATAGCTAGGGGTTTCTGGAAGAGCTATAAGAATTACGTGACCATCAACTTTTTCTTGCAGATAATAAAGAACGACTCTGTGATGTTATGAAATAGTTTTTCAAAAGTTAGATATTTAGTTTTGAAACCACAGTAAGGGAACATTTTTGAAGTTATATTCATCATTAGGTTAATAACCCAATTGTCTGAGACTGCAGTCTAATATATCTTTTTGATTTACATAATGTCCTTGAAGTAGGAAGGAATAACTCTGACAGAAACTATTGCAAAAAAGTCTCTAAAGTACACTTCTGGCAGTAGTTTTGCTGTTAACAGACATTTAGGAAAAAAAGGACTGCTGTTTCTATCTTACACATATCCTGAGGCTGAAAAATTTTTGGATTTCTAGTTCTTCTGAGAAAGAGAGAAAGAAGGAAATGAAAAGGAGGGGAAGTAGGAAATACCTCAAATCAAGAAGAAAAAGAAACTAAAATAAAAATTACTACCAACAACAGTAACGACAAAAATCCAATAAAATAAACACGCACACACAAAGACCTTTTTTCCACCTTTAACATTAGCTACTAAATATTTGCCACCATATGTCTCCTTGAGAGAATGTTGAAGAATTTGTCCTCACATGAGATGTAGCTGGGTTAATAATTGATATCATTTGTTACTTATAACATAAATACTAATAGTTTCATGAACAGTTTGTTATTCAGGAGTCATAGCAGGGAAAAAGATCAACAAGCCAAAAGTTTGTGTCAGATGATCAAATGACCTAGCAAGTGAATTATGCATTCATTGTCTTGTGGATATAGTCCCAGCCCCCAGATTAATTTGGGTGTTCCTAAGCTCAACCTTTCATGTGTCCTTTGCTCAACATCAGCTTGCAAATATGCAATATTGTGCATAAGTTTAAGTTCTTTTGTGTCAAGGGCTTGGGAAAAACTGATGGTGTGTTGCAGTAATGTCTTTTCTGATTATGATAAGCAGTGATAGGAAGGTGTTTATATTTCAAGTATTATCAATGGATAGCTAAGTTGGTTCTCACAGAGAAAGATGTGGAAACCATCCCTTAGAACATTTTTAGTTAAGGTTCTGAAAGTGCAAGCAGATGCCACTACATCTGTTACATCCTCTTCCCATATTTGAGTGCATCTTCTCAACCACATTAGCTGGAGATTTTATTCTGAGAGAGGCAGCAACAAACACAGATATTTCCCCTCAGTTCCAAAGCTTGTAGGTTCTGGAGAACAAGGAGATAACACTAAAGAATGCCAATATATCTTACAGCTTCCTGGCTAAATTTAAACCACTCATGACTCAGTTATTAATATTTACACACATAATACAAGAGAGACTCGATTTATGTTGGGCAAATGGCTAAAAATATATGTGCTAACAACAGTGTGACTGACAGACCTAAAAGGAAAGGAAACAGCTGTTCTGCACAAGAAATGTAAAGGACAGCATGCATTACATGGAATGTATGGACAGTTTCACAAAGAGAATAGAGAAGGAAACAGTAAATGACTAAGTGTGAAGCAACATTTGTTCATAATACTGTTTACAATTACTGAATAGGACATGCTATGTGTGTTTTTTAGTTTATTTTCTAGTATTTCTATCACTATATACATATATTTGTGTACCGTGTTAAACTACTTTGTTCTTCTCATCATCACAGAACATAGAGAACCAGGGCTTAAGGTCTGTGAATCTTAATTTAAAATAATATTTGATTGCTGATGCTGATGTTGATTTATCAAGGCAATGATTTTCAGTTGTTTCACAAATTCTCTATTTTTACCCTTTTTATTATTGATACCATTTTGAAAACCAGTGGAATAAAATTTCGTGTTACATTCAGTGGAATAAAACCAGCACAGTGTTCATGGAAAACTAAGTTCTACATATCAGGGATTCTTTTATAAAAGTCCCCAGGAAGCTCTGTTAGGAATCAGCAGGATAGGCACATGATAAAGGGGAGCCTCAGGAAGGGAGCACTTATTTTATTGTGACACAGTGAGAATTCGCTCCCTGGTTAATAAAAGCAAGATATGCACACCAAAATAGCAAGCAAGCAAATCCAGAAAAGAGGGAGACTGGACTGTGGATACAAGAGCAGCCAGATCATAGGGCACCTTCTTATGCACAGTCTTGAGATATTCGGGAAGCCCTGAGCTCGTTTCTGCAGAGCTGCAACAAAAGACCTGAACAATGTTACTTTTATTTCTTACAGACCCTCCCTGTGTCTGTAATTTAGGCAGGCTTCTGGTAGCTGGGAAGATGTGGGGGAGTGTTTGAGATAGAAGATGGAAGCCTCTGCTTACTAAGAGTGTATTTCACAGGCAGCTAGAGCTGATATAACAGGTCACTGCTACAGCCCAAAGACAACCTGGTTATCTTGAGCTGTTGTTGTACTCCTCCATAAGCTGATTCAAATCACTTAGCAGAAAAGCAAGCTTGTAGAGGCAGTGTGTGAATTTGTGTTGGATTTGTGAATTGAGTCCACTCACAGGGGAGAACCTGTGTGAACTAGCATTGACACAGAACATGAGGTCACACTACATGCCTGGGAAAGGGGAAAGGGACAGAGAAAGAGGCTGGTGTTCAAGGATTCTTGTGCGTCCCTTCTAATTCAGGATGTTCTAGGTAGCATGCGAAGAGACTATAGGAGAAGAGAGGATGGAGGGAGGAGGGAGAGAAGAGTCTGGGAGACCTGTTAACAAGCAGATATTTTGTGCTAATTACTAAGTGGATCACCATGGGTGAGAAGACTAACAGGATCATGAGGAGGCTGTGGGCACTTAAGGAACTGAGAGGGGAGACAGTCAAGACAGGCCAAAGCAGTGTCCCATGCCTTATAGCACTGTGCTCAGCAACAGAACTGTGGGAAAGAAAGAAAGTAGGGGGAGGTTTTGGGGGTGTCTGTTGTCTTCCCAAGAAACTGCTATGTGTGATAAGCCCTTCTTTCCTGCAAGTGGCTGAACATCTGCCTGCCAGTAGGAAGCAGCAAATGAATTCGTTGTTTTGCTTTGCTTGCATGCCCACCTCTTGCTTTATTTGTCTTCATCGCAAACTATGAGTTCTAACACTTTTACCTTACTATTTCTATCCCACTTCTCACCTGGGGAGAGTTAGCAGGAATGACTGTGTAGTGCTGACCAGCCTGCTGGGGTTACACCATAGCAGTTGCATGAGATCAATGTCTGCAAAGTCTGTTTCTAAAGCAATAAGTCAAAAACTTCTGAGGATCATTCTCAGGCACTGCAGCTGAAATGTCTGTGCTGTACAGCTGCCAGTGGTTGCTGGTTTTGACCCAGGCTGATGAGCAGTCTTTCAAACAGAGGTCTTGGGAGTGGAGCAGAAGTTCCTATGGTTATGGCCCATTTCCAGTCAGCAGTTTGTAAGAGGCCATGCTGTTTTGAAGGGTAAGGCAATTATATGTTATCAGGGTTGGCTGTACTGTTCCAGTTGACTTTAAAGCCATAGAGCTGCCCTGGGCTTTTTTAACTTAGTATCAGAGACAGAGGTAAAGAATAGGTTGTATTTTGGGCTTCCTTTGCATACTGTTTTGTGTCATTGTTTAATTTGGGCAGAACTTATTTTACTTATCTTTACTGTCTCTAATGTCAATTCCAACGTTAAAGCCAGTGTCTTCCTTAAGATTTCTCTAATGATTTTTCTCCCAGACCATGCAACTACTTATTTAAACTGCACTTTTTTTTTTCTAATTGACTTGCTAAGCAATCTTCCAAAAGCTTCCTTTCTTTTCTTCTCACTTTCTTTTGGAGTTCAGAGAAGGTAATTTGGTCTGATTGTAGTCTGTTATAGGTTTTGGAAATATTCCAGAGTCTAAGGCAGCACTAAAACAAACTGTCAGAATCAATAATTTTGAAGTTTCAGCTCTTAGTTAGACAAATTTGACAATAATGCTGAAAGAATGTTGGAAAATGTCACAGACAAATCAGGAAACTGCAATATGATGTTTGGTGAATAAATAACACACTGAGTGACACTGCAAAAGGAATCCTGGGGAAAATGATACCTTCAAAATGTTATCACATTATTAAACCCTAATTTCTGCTTCCATTTATGCTAGTTTGTGTCTGCAACAATTTCACTGGCCTAATACCAAGACTGAATTCTTTTTCCCCCAAAAGATCTTTTACAAAAGTTGCACCTCAGTGGAGTTATTTTAGAAAGAAATAGAGAGATCTCGGACTTTTAATAAAGGGACACCAGAAGCTGTGTGGTCAATATGATTGTGTTTTGTTTGAGCAGTGTGTGCATAGCACAGGCTGCTGGAACGTCTCTCCCTGCTGCTCTTGGCAGTGTGATCCTTGGTTTTGGAAGTCCAGGCTTCTTCCCCTTGAAAACCATAGGGAACAGAGAAAATGGGCTGAGGTATTTGGAAACTCCCTGTCTGGGTTTCAGATATGGTTGAAATATATCCTTAATCCTGGGAAACTTGATGTAGACTTGAGATTGCCACTTTGCATGTTACTCATATAATTACTATTTTGGGGCCATTTGACACCTTTCAGCTTCATGAACTGGTGCAATGCAACAGAGAACTGAGTCCAATGGTATCCCATTGTCTAGGTATTCAATGAGACAAACACTGTGTGCAGACAGCCTCACAGCTGTTCACCTAGGAGGTGGACTAAATTAATACCCCTTAAAGATGAGAGTGTACAAGACCATCATATTATACAACAGTATTTAGAAAAATTACATTTTTTATGTTTTATTTTTAAGTTATTTTTATATATATTTTTTGTAGCACTAAGAAAGCCAGCAGAATTTTTATTTCTTACTACACACTTTCCTTTATTCTCTGAAGACAAAATGAGCATTTGATTTACACTGGTTGAAACAGCACTGTTAGCCTAACATTTTTCCCCATAAAGGATAATCCTGAATTTATATTACCAAGTAACAAAAAAACCCTCAGATAACAGACAAATAAATAAATAAAAAAATAAAAATTAAAAAAAAAAAAAATCCATAAAGGCAAAACTTCTTCCCTTGCTTTTGGGGGTGGGGGGAAGTATGTGCTATTTTCTTGCCTTTGTTTTCTCATTGTTCACAATCTTTGAGTTTGTCACCTGTCATCTTTCACAGGGCACAAGCTTGGCAGAGTCCAAATGCCACACACTGCTGTTTTCTCCAGCCGGAGAACTCCTGGGTCTCTGACTGGCTGTCTAAAAAATTGTTTTTTATGATCTTTTGTTTCATCTGGCTCTGTGGTGGAGGTTCATTGTTTGAACAGTTTGCAATGAAGAGGGCAGGAGGAATAAATGTTTGCTCCTTCCCTTGGGATTGTTAGGAATGCATCTGCCAATGTTAAATGTCTCAGAGTTTAATTCAAAGAATGAAGTGATCTGCCTGACAGTATGCATCTTATCCTCAGAATTTAAAACACATAGTCTCTTAGGTTGTCCAGATAATGCATTTATTTTTGCTTGCTGTTTAGTCTCTACTCTCCAAGGACTGCTCACCATCCCAATGAACTCCTGAGGTAGGTTTAGTGCGTACTTCTTCCTGCCTGATGTGTCATTTGGACAGGTTATGCATAGATATGCCTTCCAGGACTGCTGGGAATCTTCTTGAGATGGCTCAGTGCAGCTATACAGGGCTAAGTGAGCCTGTAGAACTGTTTCTGGTGACTTCAGAATTCATAGAGCCATTTGTTTACCTCAAGCAATACCCTGGCTGGTTTACGGCTTGAGATTCTAATACTGCAATGAAACAAATCCTTAACTCATCTTTAAACAGAGCAAGCTTTTTGATTTAAGTAAAATTATGGTAAAGTAACAAACTGTTCAGCGCTCACCTTCTATCTTGAAGCTGCTTGAGTAGCTTAAAGTTCCATTTTCTGTCTGTCAGTTTTTTAGTCTAATAGATTTGGAAGAACTAAGCACATTTATATTGCTAAGCATATATATGTATATGCATTTACCAAATGAATTTTTACTGAATATTTAAGTGTAAAACATTACAATTTCATCTCTTTGCAGGTTTGGCCTGCAGCAGGCACAATTAATAAGGATGTCAGATATTATAATCAGGTAAAATAACATTCTATATAAAAAATAAAACACAGTTAACAGTGGCAACCTCATTGGTTGCTCTAGCAGATGGACCGGGTGCTGGATTTGTGGCAAGCAATTCACTCTCAACATGGGAGATGACTTCTCTTTGTTAGGACAATGTGGGAAGGATGCTTAAGTTATACGTTCTTTGTGTAAAATTGCAGAGCCACAGCCTCTAACGTGGTTCATTCTACAAAAAAATAAAAAAATAAAAAAAATTACTTTTAGAGTGAGCCAGAAATAATCAGAACAAAGCAAGCTACAGCTGCTGTCAACTGCTTTCATGCCTCCAATGGGAACAAAATTCACTAAAATGGGCTGTAAGAAATAGCGGGGGGCTCAGTTTCTTTTCACTTAAGTCTGAATAGCTGGCTTCACCTTTCAGCTGGGTTCAGGCTAAATTAACCTGTTGAGGGCAACAGCCATCTTTAAGCTGCTGGGAAAAACTTTAAATCACTTTTGTTAAGAAGTAGTGAAAACTACAGAGGAAATTCCTGGTCAAAGTAGTGCTCTGAGAGCTGAAGGATGGAGTGGGAAATAGGTTAAAATGATAGAGGGAGGTTTTGTCCACTGGAGCTCTTTTGTCCGCAGAATGCCTCTGGCCTGAGTTCAAAAGGAGGAAATTAGAAGTATCCTGAGTGCAGGGTTTACCTGGATGCTAGTACAGCAGATGAAATACACTGAATGGAGATGATGTACCAGCCCCATTTGTGCTGGCTTGACCAATTCTCACATACAACAGCTAGACTGTGAGTTCAGCCATGAAAAGGGCAGGGCTGCAGTACTAATTTGTAGGCCCACAGATCTAGCAAGACCCTCTGAACTGTCTGGTAGCCAACACTAGATCAGGAGATGTTGAATGTCAGGTGCTGGGCATGACTTGAAGCTATGGAAAAGCCAGGTTGCTGCACTAGGACCATGTGAAGTGCAAGCACTGAAGATACATTGGAGATTTCATGGTGAAAATGGGAAAAACACGTCAACAAGCCCTGATAAATCATGATGCCACCATAGCCATTATAGGATCATAGAATATCCCGAGTTAGAAGGGCTACACATATCTCCATGCAGGACCACCCCAATGCAAAACCCTATGTCTGACATCATTGTCCAAACACTCCTTGAACTCCCTCAGCTCGGGGCTGTGACCACTGACCTGGGGAAGCTGTTCCATGCCTGACCACCCTCTGGTGAAGAACCTTTTTCTAACCTCCCACCTGATCCAAGCTGTTCCCTTGGGCCCTGTTGCTGTCACCAGAGAGCAGATCTCAGTCCTTCCCCTCTGCTCTCTGTGAGGAGCTGTAGGCTGCCATGAGGCCTCCCAGTAGCCTTCTAGTCAAGTGTCTCTTGCATCTGCCAAAACCACTCCAGAATGGCTCAGACCAGTTTCCAGCACAGTCTGCAGTGAGAAAGCATGCTGGTTCTCAATAGATCAGTGACCACTGGAGGGCTACAGTTGCTGCAGTCACACCCACTCAGTTTCCCCTTCCTGAACCATGAACATAATAATCCAGACTAACACAGGCCTCCGAGTACCTGCCTAGTACACACTCAGACAAAAGCTCTTGGCCATTACTGTTTTTTTTCTCCTCTCTTTTTATCCTCATCCATTTCTGGTCCTACACACAGACCAGAGTCTAAGAACTCTGTCTGTAACACATCATTCACTTTTTTGTTTCTTTCCTTTCTGACACAGCACAGAATTCCTGTCTCAGACAGGTGTACAGTGGCTCACTCAGGCTGCAAAGGCAATGGAAAAAATGATTTTTATTACTAAAAAGAGGAGCATGTTTCTCTTCACTAGTATTGCTGTTGCACTCTAAACTACCTACAGTTTTCTATACTTATTGTCTGTATTTCATCTTTTCTGTGGCTCAGGAACACCTGCTGGAGAGATCATCATTTACTCAAGAAAATAATGACATACTATATCATATATTGTTTTGAAATAATTATACTGAAAAAATGGTGCTTTGGTCTAGAGGTGATGAAAGATCATAAAGCATGAATTATTTAGTGTACTAGTTGATGCAGGAGAATATTTCTCTCTGAAGTTTCCAGAATGTATGAGAGATCATTTTCTGGTTTTATAATAGGATGATATCAATCAATGGGAAAAAAAACAACAAACAAACAAACAAAACATTTCATTGACAAGCCATTACTTTGCAGGTCTTTGACTAAAGGGCAAAAAATTCCTGGGTGAATGAGAAGAGGTAACAGAGAATTTTTTTCCCATAAAAGTTTATATACATTAAAACATTACAGGCAAGATAAGGCACATGGGTTTGGCATACAAAAGATGCTAAGATAGATTCTCCTGTTGTGGACATAGCAATCCTGGTCCAGGAAAACTGACTAGCAGTACTAAATTACATACTGAGAAGGGCCAAAGGTTTTTTAAGTGCTGTGTACTTACTTCAACCATGGGTTATTCAGATGGAATTATACAAAAGGACATTTATAGATAAGCTTTGCTAATGTTACATATTCCTGTACCTGCAGACATCTATAAACTTGATTTGGAATATATCATTTCACAGTAATCAGCCACACACAATTGAGAATAAGTCACTGGCTACATATTTACTAGTACTGTTATAGTTCATCTTGGACTGTGGATAATCCAGGCACTCAGGTACAGTAATGCTTCCACCTCGATGAAAGCAAGGACCCCTTCACTGCTTTTAGTAATCACAAGAGCGAAGTCTTTCTTTTCTGGAAAATTCACTCGAAGCGTAGAAAAAGACTGATGGCTGCTCTCACTGCATGGCAATGCCGTAACTAGAGGACAATTTCTGAAGCTAGGAGATTGTTTTTGAAAAAAATAAAATAATTTTTCACAGCAAATAGAGATAAAAATATTAAAGAAATGCTGATAAATTAGAGTGTGGAGAGGGAAGTAAGAGAAATTCCAATTAGAAAAATGCTGTTAACAGTGGGAGTGGTTAAGTCCATTAATATGTTGTCTCCAGAGGTGGCATAATCTCCATCCTTGCAGATCTCCAAAGCTCAGTTAGACAAGAGCTCTGGAGCATGTCCAAAAAAGGGCAATGGAGCTGTGGAGAGATGGGAGCACAAGTCTTACAGAGAGTGGCTGACAGAAATGGGATTGGTAGATCTGGATAAGAGGAGGCTAGGGGGAGAATTTATAGCTCTCTACAGCTCCCTGAAAGGATGTTGGGATGGTGTGTGATTGGCTTCTTCTCCCAGGTAACTGCAATAGGACTAGAGGGAATGGTTTTAAGTTGCATCAGGAGAGGTTCAGTTTGGATGTTAGGAAAATCTGTTCTCTGAGGGTGTGCTGAGGCACTGGAACAGACTACTCAGGGGGGTGCTGAAGTCACTGTTCCTGCAGATGTTCAAGAAACTTATGTGACACTGAGAGACATGGTTTAGTGGGAATGGTGGTAATGGGCTGATGGTTTAAGTAGGGTCTTGGGACTTAGGGGTCATTTCCAAACTTAGCAATTCTAAATAAAATAAAATTTTAAAATTTCTGTAAGTATATTTCAGCATACATTTATTAAGAAAATCCTGAAAGCAAATGCTTATGAAATTTCTGTGTGAGTCAAGCTGAGAACTACTCAGCAGGCCCCAAAGTGCTCTCCCTAAGAGGTATTCATTGTTAAGATGGGATCTGAAGCCTGCCATTTCTAAGAGTTCTTTCATTTCCAGTTTCCTCTTACACTGCAGTAGATACTAAAGTTTTCTGAGCTATGAAAGCCTCCTAAAACTTCTGCTATGCAATCACAACAATCTAGGGCAGTCCCATCTGGCTATAACATAATGATTTGCACATTATTTCTTAGCAAAGGGTAGGAAGTCATCACTCTGAGAATTTACAATCCCCCTTGGCCATCCACTATGCCAGACCTGTAACAACAGCTTTCATTATTGTGCTTTAGTCTAAATGGATTATCCTTTTTATTGCTGGCTGCAGTTGCAGTTCTCAGAAATAAACCAAAAATTATTCATTATATTAAAAAATTCTCCAGTCTTCATTAATGTTGCTCTCTTTAGTGTTATTTATTGAATGATTAAATTGCCATTAGCAGATGGTAACTGAAGTATATAAAATGCAAATGCCTGCAATATCAAGCAAGCATATTTTACTGACAAAATACAAGTGCACATAATGATTGCTCCTTTTTGTGCACGGAGTGGAGGATAATGGAGATGTGTACCATGTCTCACTTAGATTAATTAATCTATTTATTCAACAAATCAAGTTGATGCCAGTATTTTAGTTAACAATATGGAAAGATAGGTAATGTTGGAACATATGTTCCAGAGTTGAAGTGAACTTTGTTACTCTATAGTGGAACTTTTTCCTTGTGCTTCTTAATTTTAATGGTACACTGTTGGAAGCTTAAGGCATATTAGAGAGCAAGGCTGTAAATTGTTTCTCAGTTTTATTCTGAAGCCCAAATAATCTTTTATAGAGGAGATTAAAAATGCTCAGATGTGGACTCTAAGTACTTGATTAATACAGAGAATGTTCTTTTTCCTGTCACCAGGGTCTTCCATGTTCCTTGTGCAGTTTGCTTGAACTTGCTCCCCAAACTCCCACTGACTGCTGAGGAAATTAAACAAATCACATATATTTAAAGAGGTAGAGCTGGCAGACTATAACATAAAGGCAATGGGAGTAATACAGAACTTCCCCAATGATTTGTTTCCTGGTTCAAGAGGATTAGTTCTTCCTTTATGCATCTAATTCAACAGGAGATGTCTAAAAAGTCTTGAAAAAATTAGGATAACTGCACCGTGGGGACGCCCCATGCACACATTCTTTCTTAATGTACCTGAGACTCAAGAAGGTAACTCTCATTACAAGAGACAAATGAGAAGTTCTTGCTTCAGTGGGTGGAGCAGTAACAAAAACAACCGCACTTCTGCATTCTTCCTTTCTTCTCTAGCCAGCCTGCAATATTAAAGCCTTTGCAAACAACAAAGCCTGTTTACTGGTGCACAGGGCACAGAATTATTCCTCCTTGCATGGGCAGAAATTTGTGATGCAGTCTGGTTGTTACAAGTTTGCATTTTCTTAGTGGTAAATTGTGACAAATCAATCAGAAGTAGGCAGTAATGAGGAAAATTAACATATGTGAATATAATAACATAACTGAACTATTTGCAAAGGCTGTATATGGCATATCTATGCGAATAGCATTATAGGCGATGGAAAGATTTTAGTTAAAAAGAAGACAGGAAGAGAAAGCAGAGCCCATATTCTCTAGAAAATATACCTTACATAATGTTGCTGTGTATAGGACATTTCTACTGTTTTAAGGGTGGATGCAGATCCCTTTACTTGAGGGAACTCGTTTACATTAAAAAAACATTCTACTGTAGTTGCACTGTTTGCAAAGTACGAAGAATGGCTTCATGTGGATTGACATAGAAACTTCTCTGGCTGCTGAGCATTCCCTCCAGCTACACTTAGTTGCATAGGCTGAAACATTGGGGCTACTCAGGTTATGTCCCAGAGGCCTGAGGAAAGAAGAGACACTCAGAAAACTGTGGGTGGGCAGAAAAATTCTATCAGCCTTTGGAGAGGTACAGGTTCTGCTGTCCCCTTGAAGGCCATCTGAATTTCAACTGGAAGCCTAAGTGTCCATCTATACCACTGCAAGGAAGAACTGCTGAAGAACCAGTAAGGACCATGCTAGGTAGCGGTAAAAAAGAAGAAACAGAAGAGCTACAAAACAGACTGAGGCACTGACATCAGTGAAGAGTCATATTAATTATTGAAAGAGTCGGGAAATATAACTAATTATCTTAAATTTTAAATTTAAAATAGTTTATTGTAGCAAGATATAGCAATAGTTTTGTCTGTAGCAGCTGAACAATAATTAACAAAATTTGATGTAATTAAGTTATTTAGTGCCCTTCTGCCCATTTAACTGGAGTTTATTTCATTTTCAAGCAGTGGCTACTCAAGATTTTTTAAACTATGAAAAAGCAACTTATTTGTCTCTGCAGAGATCTATGTCTGCATCATACTTACAGGTCCTCCGAGTTGCTTTATTTATAGAATATATAGAATTAGTTCTAGAATAACTAAGCATAATTTAGAAAAATTAACTATCAGATCCAGGGGAATCCAGATCATGGATGATGGAACATTCACTCTGGCTGCTGAGAAAACATAAGGGACAAAATCCTAAAGCACAAATCATACTTAAATCCCTATAGTCACTTGGATCAGTGTTCTAATCTTTTCTTATTTAGGTTTCTTTATATAAGAACAGCCTTGCTTCTACATTAAACTGCTTAGCAAACTGAATATTAGCGATAAGTAAATGAATGCCCTGAAGAAAACTGCTCAGGATTTGTAGATTAGAATATAAAGATTGTTTTAGTCAAAATGAGAAATCTGTTATTGCAAAACTAGTTCCCCACTGTATTCCTTGAGGGGGAGCTCCAGTTAATGAAAAGAGGATAGAGTGAAAAACATGGGGAAAGAAAAGGAATATTTTCTGAAGCTGCTAATAAGCGAATTGATGGAACAAAACTCTCACCCATGTGTAACAAGCTTAATTCTCAAGCTGATACACTGCTTTTCCAGCTGTCCTCCTTCAATTAGTACACTGTAAAGTTCTGTAGCAGTGATTTCAGTATCATCTTCAGGGGAGCACAATGGTGCAATCAGCTTCTGTTCTCTCAGCTCAGCTCTATGTACACTGACTTTCTGAGACTCCCCCAACTCAGAGTGAATATATGACTTTCCTGTTACTTCCCAGCTTCCCTCCTGGGAATAAAAGTTTTCATGAATTTTTATGTATATTTTAAAAAATGTATAATTTGATGACACAGAAAAATGAATCAGTTGAATCTTTCTTATTTTAAGGAATATTATTCTTCTCAGACTTCAAGAAACAGATGGAAAAATGCCACAGAGTAATAATCCAATTCTTTGTAAGGCAGTCCTGTATTTTAAGCTGAAGATTCAGATGTTTTCATAGCAAGGCAGACTCTCTGACATTCTCTTTTACCAAGAGACATTTTTCTTTTTTTTCTGTCCTTATTGTTCTTCTACTTGAAGATTCATTTTAATGATACAGTAATTGCACTCTAGGAGTTAACTGTTACTGAATTCTCTAAAACCAAGATTTTTATTAAAAAACATACAAACAAAATTGTTGCTTTAGTTTTCTTTCTTTCTTTTTTTTTTTTTTTTTTTTGTTTGTTTGTTTGTTTATGTGTGTGTGTGTCTCAGTGAAGTGCTGAGGCTCAGAAACTGGAATAAAGTGGCTGTGAACTTTTCTGGCATTGAACAAAGGTAGCCTTACTGTAGCTTAGACCAGTTTTTAATCACAAGCTATCTCCATAAGTAAATTATTTTGTACATCCACTCTCAGTCTCTGAAGTAGCTTCTTCAAGAAGCTCTGCCATTCATTTTATGTTGAACTACTTTGAAAAAGACTTCAGGCATTCCCTTTGGGTATGGCCAACAC
The DNA here is from genome assembly GCF_039878825.1 of Excalfactoria chinensis. Lineage (NCBI taxonomy): Eukaryota > Metazoa > Chordata > Aves > Galliformes > Phasianidae > Excalfactoria > Excalfactoria chinensis. Next base: position 43,786,915 of record NC_092827.1, read on the forward strand.
ATTCTGGTGACTGGAGTGTGGGAGAAGAGTGAGATCTCTCCACTTTGCTATTAGGGAGGGGAAAGTGGTGAACTTCCACTTAACATATGTCAAGGGACAATCTATTCGGCCTGGATTTAAATAAAAGGCCAGTAAGGAGTATCTTTACTAGTGTATGTGACATATGTCGTAGAAAATCTAGAAAACGTTCCTTGTTTCATACCCTGGTATCATGGATCAATCACATATATATCAATAAATAAAATGTCTGGAGAGTGCTTGATACTGCAGGTCATTGCCTTGCCATGGAGAATGCTAGCACGATGGACCATGGTGAAAGCTAGCACTATGGACCATGGTGAAACAATGCTCCAGATCAAGATTTGATCCAGTTTAGATTACTGAAAGAGACGTAACCATAGTGATTCCAAGACTGATTCCAAGTGCATTTAAAGCGTATTTGAAGTGCATTTAAAGTGTATTTACTGCACTATTTTTTTTTCACCTTTTCCTGTATGACTTTTTCTTACCTCTGTCTTTTACTTTGTATAGAGATAGGGTGTTACCAGTAAAGGAGATGTCTTGCTGCATGTACATTTGTGAGCATTTCCTGTCACCAACAGGTAACAACTCAGAAATGATAAGCTGCTCATCTAGCTTGCTCAGTAACTACTAACTTAAGTATGTGTGTGATCCCATTCTTCAAGTCTTTATTATCAGTACCCTAAAAGTCATGTTCCTCACTTATGAAGCTTTCTGAGATTTTTCATTTTCTTATTAGGCTCTAAAAAATGGCAAATAAGTCTTCTCTAGCTTCAAAATCGGGTGCCTTTTGTGCTGGTTACTAAAAGATAACATGAGCTCCGTTGAAAGTATTAAATTTTAATGAAAGAATTTGACAGGCATACCACTGCTGCAGTTATACAGGGAATACATTTTGTAGGCCTAGAAAATTTCATTCCACGACTATAGAACAGAAAATATGTCTGACAATTCCCTACAAATAAAAGCATAAAAAGTTTCTGTGATAACAACCTTACAGTTCCTGCATTGTAAAGCCAGATCACTCATCCAAGTCTTCTGTTGTGGAGACTGGAGTACAGAGATGGTGTTTTATATTGCTTAGATTGTCACATAGGAGGAGAGCCATCTGCAGCATTCAGAAATCTGTGGAATTTTACCCCAAGGGCACACATGCTGCACTGCCAGGTTTTCATCTTCATTACTGTGATTCTGGAATTATCATCTTGATAATTCCAGCTGTAAGAACTTTCAGCACCGTCAGTCCAGAAGGGCTAGGTATATGCAGGATCTGGCCCTAACTCTTTGGTATTTCTCTTTGATGAAAAATGTCCCTGTGTACAGTTCTAACTGTACAGTGAAAATATGTAGACCATGAATTCTGACTTTCCTGATGTATGCAAAACACAATAATAGCAGAAATCAATAAGCAATGAACCTACCAGCTGGATATCTAGCATCACTGAGAAATAAACATAAATCAAACAGAAATAAACAGTAGCAAACATAGCTGAAGCGTTCCTTTGCAATTGTAAGGTTCATTAGACATAGGGTACAAATTAGATTTAAATGTTCAAATATGAAAAATTTAAAGCTTTGGAACATTCTTCTGCTTTTACTTGCGGTGTAAATAAAAATTCCTTCTATGGATTAATAATCTCCTCCTTGAAATAAGCACTGGTCACACCACAAAAGTCTTCTAAAAATGTTTGAGCTGTTTTTCCCTGTTATGACTTCTGTCAGTCTTCAGATTTAGCTATTAGCACACTGTTAAATTATGAGCAGAAACATCTGTTAGTATAATGGTACACAGAATAGACTGGAACCATGTAGTTTGATTTACATGATAATTCTGGATATGCTGTAGTTCAGGAAGGGGGTCAGTATATTCAGACAGAACAAATAGAATTAAAAAAAAAAAACACAAAAACACTTGTTTTTCAGAACATACTTGTAACTTGCTTGATAGCAAGCTACAGGCTCTTCACAGGCTCATTCTGCAGAGAAAATTATAGCTCAAGCTAGAACACTTTCAGGGTAGACTTCTGTAACTACTGTTTGTTTAAATGGAGATCTGTTTGTTACAAAACCAGTTTTGATCAGTTCTGCTATTGGTCTCTATCATTATTTGACTTTGATGTCATTTTTATAGAGACATTCTTAAATATATGCTTATATTTTCCACAGATCAACCTAAATGTTTTCCAGATATTTCCTTCATGTTTCTCATTATGAAAGGTGCTGTAAGGACAGATCCCACAGCACTTTAAATGCTATTGCTAAAACAGAGCGGTACTTTACATTCTGTATGTTTTCCAGTGTATAATTATTTTCTGTTCTGTATGTTTTCCAATAATCACTTTTATTGTTATTATTTATTTTATATTTTATTATACATATGTATATATATATAAGCATGTATCTACAGATATATATACACCCACCACCCACCACTGGTTTGATTCAAGTTATCTGCTTTAAATAACACAGTGATGAAAAAATAATCTTTGTTTTGGAAGAACCACAGAATGTTGATATCCTAAAGAATTTTCAGGTTCTTAGTCACAAACATGAAATCTTTATACTCTCATTCATCTTCCTCAACTAGTGATCTGGCAGTAAGAGTTACTATACAAGGAAGCACTCTTACATTTGCAATTACACATGGAAAAGGAATCTGGTAGGCAAGAGTCTCTAAAAAAAAACAAACAAACCAAACAGTGGATCCTCTCTAAACCCGTTACTCTTTAAATCTGAATCTTTGAAAACATTCAACATTTTGAATAAGTTACTAAATTCTTAACACTTGCCGTGGTGCCGTTCCACTAATGTGATTCATGGATACTACCTCGAGGAACCAGATATTTGATAGACAAATGACTAAAAAGTTGTTGGTAAAACCTACTGGTAAGAGGGTAAGTTGACATTAATACAGTGACAGCAGGGGTACATAAAGCTTCAGCGAAAACAGAAAACTGTTGCCATCTCCTTTCTTAAGTAGGAGCTGTCTTGGTCAGTAATGCCCACTAACTAAATCAATGCTATTGACTAAAGCCAATTGTAAGCTGGGACCTGTAAGGGCAGAAAGCAGAAGGTATTTGGGTTTTTAGCTCAGTAATGGACAATTATTGCCCTCTTATCCCTTTTGCAAAGTAGCAGAAATACTCCTGTGTATTTCTTATTGCAGTGACTTTCTGGCCTAATGTCACATTTTGGCCTTTCAACCATATGTCTGTCTGACCTTATGAACTTTTCAGTTTAGAATATTTCACCATCTGGCTCCAATCCATTTACATAAACATGAAGTTTCCATTGCTATTTCATCCACCAGTTTCTTTTTAAAAAAGTACCTATGAATCTACTGATTCTCACAGAAACACCTGCACATATGAATACCTCACTGAAGAGGAATAATTCATTGTAAGTCCATTCAACATACTCTCACCACCCCCATGAGTAGATCCAAATCTGTATAGAGGTAATGGTTTGACTTTTAAAGGCTGAGTGTCTGAGTTGTCTTGCACATAATTACCTAATGGAGCAAGGGTGCAGAGCAAATGCCTTCTCTCACATAGTACCTACTACTTTTTCAGGCTGGAACTAAGCTACTGGAACTTGAAGACATTCCAAGCTCCAGCAAACCTAAATAACAAGAGAAAAAAAATATCACAAACTTTTTCTTTTTGTGAACTTGTTTTTGTAGCCTCTCATTTCTCTGATACATGTCTAATTCATTTTCTCCTTACTTCTTTGCATTCTCAGGCACAGATGCTACTGGATTTACCTGATATAATCTCTGCACAGTGCAGAAACATGATTCCTACTTTGTTGAGAAGAAACTGACACACAAGTAATCTGCTAAAGGTCACACAGGGACAGTGAAACAGAGCCAGAAATTCAGTCCATACATGAAGCACCTTCATGAGGAGCCTTAACAGTAGGTTAGCTCTTCCCTTTTATCGGATCATATATGTTTCTTATAGCCTAGATGGAATGCTTGAGGTTAGAAACATAAATCCATGTTTGTTTGTACTTTCATTGATATCTTGCTTTTCATCTTCTTCAGTGCCAACTTACTGCTTTTTCAGAGATTTTGTTGTTGTTCACTCTAAATTGTAAGATGCATTCTGTGAGTGGGAAAGGTATCTGTAAAAAATTGCCTTCCTGTATTTTTCTTTGCAGTTTAGTAACCGGCACTAGTACTAATCCTGTGGAACAGTTTGTTTTCTAGATTTAAGTAGGCAAATGCATGCAGATATTCTCAGAAATATCACTGTTGCAAACAGCTTATACTGCATTAATTCCAGTTAAAATTGTTTAATTTTTCTCTCAACTCGTAGCACTTCACAAGCACTGTGAAACTTCTTTATGCTCTATCTGAAATTTTAATCGTACTCTTTGTATCTTTTTGATCTACTCAAGACTAATGGAACACAGTTGCTTCTTACTACCTCTCTAAGCGAAACATGAGCACACACCTCTCTTCAAGAAGGCTGCCTACTCTTAAATCAAGACTTTTTTTTTTTTTTTTTTTTTTTTTTTTTTAAAGTGTTCCCATCTGATCTTTAAAAAATGGTACCTAATGCTTTTCTAAAAAAGAAGTTAGACTAACTTTTCTATGATTTCTGAAAAGCCTGTAGAGTTTTGTCTGAATTATAACATTAAACTGGTCCATTTTTAGTATTCCCAGATTTCTGTTGAGCTTCTCCTCTATTAATTGGTCATTTTAAAAAATATTCCCATCAACATGTCCACCACTTAACAACTACCATTATCTTAAGAAACACTGGCTATCACAGTTTATGTATGTTCTTCCATGCTCACTACACTGTAAAAGAAAGAGTGTTTGAGAATTTCATGCCTTAATATCTAAGGACAGGGGCCCTGTCAGGCAAAGCAACTTTAAAGAAAAAGGTTGAAATGAATGTGAAGACTAGATTTGTCTCTCTTCTCTTGTCCTACTTTGTCCTGCTCCTATGGACAACTAGAGAAATTCACATTACACTTGGCTATTTGGTAACATTATATTGTATTATATTGTGTTATCTTGTATTCCTATATCTCATTTAGTAAATTAGTTTTCCTTTGCAGATTGTTGCCGCTGTTTTGTTTCTAGGCCCATCTCCCCTACCCTTTTCCCCATTTTCCCATTTTCCTTTTTCTGGGGTATGGGTCCGTGTGTCCCCCTGCCCCATTAGTCACGGAACCAGGCCAAACCAATCTGTTGACAGAAAACTACCTTGCACCCTGATAACTGATTTAGTAGATAGCACAAATGGGGGATGAGCATGATCAGATAACAAAAATGGAAGGAGAGCTTCTGATAGTGAAGGACACATAATGCAAATGATCTTGACACTGATGGATCAGTTCTGAATAGGAACTGAGCTTGAACTTTTTTTTAGGTTTGATGAACCAGTGAAATATTTTTTTGTCAAAATGACAATAGAGTAAAATCATTCTGTAGCAGTAACTGACCTCCTGATTGCTTATTCTCTCACCAACTACTGTAGTCTGTAAATGGATAAGGGAAAAAATCATGCTCATCAATGTTGGTAAAATATTAGATAGCTATTGAAAATTGTGTTTTAATATATAATTATTAAATACTTGTGCATTTAAAATATCATATTAAAAAGATGCTCCAGTGAAGTTATACTCAGTTTGATAATTTTTCCACAAGAAATACCAGCACAGATCATCATTAGCTTGATGCAGCTTTGTTTACTTACATTTTTGGACATTTTTTTTATGGAGGCATCCATTCAGTTCTCTGTGCAGACATGGTGGCTTGAAACAGACAAATCAGTACTCTATCACATCTGCTGTTCATATTACTAACTTAAATTCCAGCTTACAAAACAGTCAAGCCTGTGCAGTACAGAATGATCTGAAGTTCTGTGATAGGTAATCATAAAAATAGGTCTGTCTATCCTGGAGCATTACATCACATTTCTACAATGAAGCTTGATGGTAAGATCCTAATTTGAAATCTCAGTGGCTTTTATTTTTCAGTCTGTGGGTTATGCTCTCTCTCCTTAGCTTGTCTTGTTGCATAGAGATTTTCATCGTGCACACCCAAGTTTGTGTTTCTTTAAGATTAAGAATAATTGCCTTTGTAACAGCTTACAGTCACCTAATTATGAATCCCTTTTGGCAGTTGCTTTATGGACAGAGAAAGAAAAAGCAGCTGCTATGCTGAAAAGATCGGTGTGAAGCATTGCCACACCCATCTTTTCTACCCATATAGAGACTGGAACTTTAGATGTCACCAGCAGTGGAAATGCAAACTTGAAGGAAGATGCCTTTCAAACCCTGTGCTAGAGAGGGGCAGGAAGTGCTGGGAGACTTCTGGGAGCAGAGGAGGAAACATGGCTCTTAGAGCTAACCTGGGGCATTAGCTGAGCAGATGAATCTCTGAAAATGTTTGGCTCATAGAGTCAGAGTAGTAAAAATACTTAGTATGAAGCTGAACATTAGCATTTAAGGTAGGAAATAGTTAAAAGAACTTAGTGACTAAAATCTTTCCTAGGCTTCTGTGCTCTTAACTGGAAAAGCAGGGTAGTTAATGCTCAGATCTGAGCCTCTGCCCTCATTCACACAAACCTGAGAATGCAGAATCAGCCATTGTCATCTGTCAGCACAAACCTGGCACAACCAAGATTTATATAGGGCTGTATGACCTGCATTACAAAAACAGGTACTTGGAGAAAAAGCACAAATCTGAAATTGCATACTATTTGTCTGTAGTTTATCTTAGCTCTTATTTTTTCTTGTTAAATTTAATGGCCAAATCTCTCTTTCTTATTTTTTCTTTCAACGAAGAACATGTCCTCGTTTATTTATCAGCTTATTTTCTGTAGTATTTTCTTTTTCCAGTATGTTTCTATTCTTAAATACTTTTAAAAGCATTAGAGTCTTTTGCTTATTTCTGTCTCTTGCACTTTGACTTTACATTTGGTGACTGATTTATTATTATTATTATTATTTTTCAATATAATTATTGTGATAATTAAAGCAACAGGTTTTTGTATCTATTCTTAATTAAATCATGTCTGTGCTTGTTTCTATGCATTTTTTCTTTCAAAGAAATGTAACTGATGTCTTTTGCCTATTGTATACTCTCTCACATTTTTCCCTTTTTCCCCCCTTCTCTTTTTGTGGCACATAATATGAGATGCAGGAGATGTTTGTCATTCCAAAATGTGAGCTGCAAGGTTATAGCAATGATTCATTTGGACAACTCAAGTTGACTATCTCAGTGTATGAAATTTCTCATCCACAGATTTTGCAGCCTAACTGATTTTTGCAGCCTAACATCCTTCAGCCTAGCAGAGCTCCCTGTCTTGGTGAAATAATGTAATCCTTTCCTGAAAGCTGTTCATGAACTGTCCCTGAATTAAATTCATGTGGTTTAGGAGTCATAGCTTTAGTACAGCTTAAAATAAGTACAGACATCTCCCTTGGTTTGAAACATTAAGCTAGCAAATGGTATTATCTCCTTTTCAATTAATTTCTCCTTTATTTCAATATGTATTTCAAGATTACATCCCTTTACTGAGTGATGGGCCAGGGCACATACCTATTTTGCAGTGATGGGAAGGCATGACAGATTTGGGTTCTCACAGCAAAGCCAAGCATCTGCCCCAGATGGGGGGCATAGCTCATTGCTAGGACCTGCAGTGAGACCACTCATGCGCACAGGAGCTTCTCTTTCATCATCTCTTTGGTACATGTCTGCAAACACAAACGTGGGAGTCATTGGATTAGTCATTATTTTTGATTTCCACTTATTTTTAGTAGAGTTTATATGGACTCTATATGGGATTCAGGGTGGAATGGTGTTGGGGTTGGCAAGGCAAAGGAGGAAGAGAGTGAATTCATGCTTGCTCCTAGGGATGCAACTGATGTGTCAGTCTCCTGGAGACATTCCTATCAGTTTCCTGACCATGCACAGTAGGGTAGCACCAATGGTATTGTTCCAGTCTGGATGCAAGCAGAAAATGTGGGGATACTTAGAAGAACCAAAGCCCAAGTGGAATTCAGTTTGGCAAGTAGTAAAATAAATGCTTTTGTAGATGCATCAACAGCAAAAAGAGAATTAGGAAGACTCTCCATTCTTAATTAGATGGTGGGGAGATTGGAACTAGATGGTTTTTGAGGTGCCTTCCAACCAAAGCCATTCTATGTTTCTATGACCTCATCACTCTCTATTGCTACCTGAAAGGAAAAAGGTTTAGGTTAGTTTAGTTTTCTCAGATGACAAGTTTTAAGATGCAAAAAATCAGCCTCAGGTTGGACTAGGAGAAGTTTAGACTGGACATTAAGAAGAATTACTTCATGGAGAGTGCTGTTAGGCAAGTGGTGGAGTTACTGTCTTTGGAGATATGCAGATGTATGCAGATGTGGAGATATGTGGATGTGGTACTTAGGGACATTGTTTAGTGATGGGTCTCACAGGCATGTAGAATGGTTGGCTAGAGAACATTGCATAGGACTGTGTTCAGGAAGGTTTTGAATATCTCCAGGGAAGGAGACTCCACAATATTTTTGGGCAACTTATTCTATTGCTCTGTCATCCTTGGAGTAAAGAAGTATTTTCTCATGTTCAGATGTAATTTTCTGTATTTGAACTTGTGTCCATTATATGCTGGTACTGAGAACCACTGAAAAGAGTTTGGCTCCATCCTCTCAGAGGGTATTTTTATAGCCTATGATAAGATTTCTTTTTGGCCTTCTCTACAGATTTGGCCTGGTTTGAGAATACATTATTTTGAACAGTGTATCCAGCAGCTGAAGATAGCCTCTTGTTCACATCCAAATTTTAATTCTCTCTGCAGGGAAATAAAATTGGGTTTCACAGAGATTTCTCCATCTGAATTCCCTGTAGGTGTGACAGGCAGCATTCTTAAATTAAAGACATTTGTATGTCATTCCTGTGGGCTCCACTTATATCTTGAATTTGACTTTTATTTCTGTGGGAGAAAAAGAGCTCCTTCTAGATTCTCAAAATGTGTTATCCCAAAAGCTACAATGGAAAAAAACTGGTGATAATTGAGCATAAAATGTAGTGGCAGCCTCAGCTGATTACATGAAAATGAGCTCTAATGGTTTCTTTCCATAGTTTGTTACCAGATTGCTTGTTGGATAAAAGAGCAGTTCTACATCTTGACCACTTCACCAAACTTGCCAGAGTACTTCTCCATAACGTGTGTAGGTATATAATGCCAGCTATACAGTTCATCAGTCAGAGATACAAAGCTGTAGAGTCCAATCTCTTTTCTGGAACTAGTGATAGTATCGATTTCACTGTGCTGACTGCTATTGTGTTCCTGTACTTCAACAGTCCTACTCAAACTGATAACTTGAAAACTGAGGACCTGATTTCATGACATGAAGTTTTTTAGGTCAAGACTGTCATTTCAAGATGTTTGGGGTAACTGCAGTTCGTTCTTACAATGTCTGAGCTTTATGAACACCTTGTGGAATTTTTAAACCAGAAGTATGTATTTGGGTTACCCTTAGCACATAAGAGGATGGTGTCTTCTAATGTTTTATCAACCAGTATAGCCCACACAAGAAATATTCTTTCAGCTTCTTACCTGTCCAAGACTTCCCAGCACCCATCAGTGAGGCTTAACTGAGGAGGCATAACAAGACCATTGTGGGCTAAGCAAGCCTAGCAAACACTGATAGCATATAGCAGTGCAACACCAGCACTCCTGTTTACATTTGGCCAAATTTATGACTGCCACACAATCTGGAGTTTCTGTATCTTGGCAAAATTTGAATATTTGCTTTGTATATTCAGAGATTGTCTCATACTCATACCAGAGATGGTATGAGTAGAGTCAACCTTTGAATATACCTCAGTACACTCTTTGGACTGAACAACAGCAATGTCCTGTCAATAAAGTCCTTGTAGGCTAATTCTTGGGAAAAATGAGGAAGAGAATGTCTCTGCAATTTTATCCTATTTTATCCTATTCCAGTGATCATGTTTTATCTTTTACACAATGTACAAAGCACTTCTGCTTTTTTAAATATTTCTCAGATAGCGTAGCATTTTATGTGATTGTTATCCTAATCCATTTAAAAAAAAAAAAAAAAAAGTGAAATTAGGAATCTAGACTATTTACGTAGTTTCAAGACTTGATAAGGTGCTTGAATTGCTATATTCTAGATTTCTCATACTACCTAGGAGTCAGAACTAGTAAACGTGATAGCTGTGAAATATTTAACATCAAGTTGCAGCAGTTTAAAGTAAAGCCCATGTGACAAAAATAAAATTTACTGGATCTCAACTATAAAACAACCTTTATGAGCTTCTGTACTTGTCCGCTTTTGTCATCAACAAATTGGCAGGCCACCAGGGCAGACCACATGCATGCGGGTGGCAGTTTTGGATTCCAGGATGGAAATAGAGTTAGACTTTTTCTCCCTAATCAGCACTGAGTGCAAGTTAATCCTGTGGGCCTTCAAAGCAAATTGATTTAAATGAGCCTGAAGGTGTAACACTAACTGCCCATGGTACTGGATATGCATTGCTAATTGCTACTGATGGTAATGATAATTACATGTGGCTACTGCTTAGAAGGCTGTCCTAACAAAAAAAATTTTTTTTTTCTTTTCCTTTATCTCACTGATGCAGTCTGGCCCTTTCAATGCATACCAAATGTGTAACTTTCCTTTTTCAAGACAAATGATGGTTTCACTTCATCAACCCTGTAAGTCCAAGTTACTCTTCTACAAGCACTAGGATACATCACAGACATGCAAAATTACAAAATATTTTTTTTCTTTCTGTTTTTAAAACTTCATTACTAGTGGAGATACACTGAGGAGCTTGGAACAGTTGGAGTGATATTTCTGAAGATGAAGTTAGTAATAGAGCTGCTGTTCATCCCACCTCCAATGAAAGGCCTATCACTTTTTTTTTTTTTTTTTTTTTTTTTTTTTTTCCATATATAGTAGGGAATTGTAAATTAATTCTTCTCTGTCTCCACGGGTTTGGAATAGAAACGATGCCTTCACAGTTCAACGAAGTGGAAAGTCTTTCATCATTAGAAAATCAGCCAAAGAATTGGATGGCAAAGGCCTCATACATTACAAAACAGTTGTTTGCAATTAAGGCCGGGAGTAAGATGTGCAGGAGTGTGTCATGCTTCTTTTTGTTTATTTAATCAGCCTGAGGCATAATATTAGATGATTTGAATTGGCATTGTTTCCTTGCCATATCCTATGATTTGCTATGCTTATTTGTACAGCGTATATAATGTATCAAAGGACGGTAATCTGCTCAAAGTATAGACATTTCATATATTGCTTGAATCTCAATCAATAACCAGGACATTTTCACAGAAGCATTAACCTTCTAAAGCACTGACCACTGCTGGTGGTGGAAGATTATTTTAAAAATCGCTAGAGGGAATCAGCTAAGCACAAAGCCATCAACAAGATGAAATGCTGCATGCCAGAGTCTTTCTCTGCAATCAGTAGCAGAGACTGTGCCTCTCTGTGACAATCTCTGCTGATGTTTCTTTTCTGTCTCACCAGACTTACATTTCAGTGAGACCTGTGAATCACTGCGTGCTTTGATGGAGCTGATGCAAAGGTGAATAGAGACAAAGCTGAAAAGAAAGAAAGCAGAGTATAAGCTAAAAAGAGTCAGGTAGATTGGTCCACATCATCTCCTCAAGTCACACCACTGCCTGTTGTAATGGGGATCTCAGAACAGCAGGTAACCTTATATACCATATGCTGAGCAAGGTGCAGCAGATGGATGATGGTGTTCTAGTCTTTTCTGTGCTTTTCTTGCACTTGTCAATTCAAGCCCTGGGAAAAAGGCTGGTATTCTGATTGAAAACACACGGATGTTCTCTAAGGGCATGACTCTTTCATCTGTGCACTATTGCAGAAAGAAGTGCTATTTCTTTCTCAATAAATGTAAATCAAAATAGTGATATTTAGTAGTTCTGAACATGGATTTATTTTGTCTATTGTAAGCTTGTCAGATGGTAAATCAGGCTTCAAAGAGCAGATTAGCCAGAGCTGATCAGCTGGTAGAAGTGTGCTATGAAATACTGCACACACAGCATCTTCACAGAGAAGCTTGTAAACAGAAGAGAAATCTAACTCTTAGATAGTGACTATAGTTAGCCAGGGCACATCCCTTTTTCAGTAACATGCATAAGTCTAAAGTAACAAAATTGAGTCCTTATGGCAATCTGAGACTCATTAGATCTATGTTGCCAAGATTTTTAAAACATTTTTTCTCCTCTATGAAGTAAATCTTACATGGCAGATTCTAAATGGTGACACTGAAATAGAAGATTTACAGCACCTCAAACTGGTAGGCAGTTAGTTCCTTTGTAAGAAAGTTCCTAAGTAAGAAACAGGAGGGTCAGAGTGGGGGTTAGGGAAAGGTTCTTCCCCAGAGGGTAGACAGCATGGAACAGACTCCCTCAGGCAGTAGTCCTTATCTTCTCTAATTAGAGGGCTCTCAGTTTTGGGAGCATGGACTCCCAACTGGAGTTAGTTCAATAGCAATTCCCCAAATTCTTGGGTTTGACTACTGATCAGACTGATTTCTTTGTGATTCTGGGCTTGCACCTTTTCTGTAGTCTGTGTGACACTGATGTCCAAAGAACATTAATGGTGAAGGTAGACCCTGGACTACTCTCATGGAATATCTTGCTGTAAACCTTGTCTCCCTTGTATTCTTAGTCATCAGGAAAAGAAGAATGCCATTATATACCAAATACATTTTCATCTTGCTTTTTCTGCTTTCCTTAAGAAAACACAGAATAATGGGTTAATGTTAAATGAATCACTGATCTCCAAATGTGAATCCTCCAGCTATCTATATACTGATTTCTGAAAATACAATTTTAAATTTATCTTTCATTTTCTTTTATGCTGCAAATTGTTGTTCTATAGAGTTTAAATATCAGCTGGGACAATCTGATAAAAATGCACAGAAATATTAGACATTTTAATCCAAACATTTATCAGAACTACGAAGCCTGCAATTTTACAGTACAGAAAATACAAATGGTGCAATGTATATTTAGAGAACTTGAATGACATATGCTAACAGCTGCAGCTTCATATAACTGTGCATCACTGCAATCATACACTCAAGCTCTGAGCATTCTTCCCAGACTGAACACTCATGATCTGT